>NC_041397.2:295221625-295556625 GCF_900747795.2 Erpetoichthys calabaricus | reverse complement strand
TTTTGTTTCAAAACTCTTCACTCTTCTTTTTCGGCTCACTGCTGCCTTCTTCTTCTGACACAGAGATAAAAACTCGATACTGTTATTCATGCATTGCTCGGCACTCTCTTTGTGTCCCTTGTATTTAGGACAGCGGTTCTCAACCTGTGGGGTGCGAATGTTGCCATATGTGGCGTAATTTTGCTATTCGTAGGGAAATTTTAAACTTGTTGCGGTGTATCGGCAGCAGTGTCACGTGTGGCAGATTGCCGGGGTCATTACCTGGCCGGGATGCCTTAAAGGACCGGAAGGGGGCAGGAATAGCTTCCGGGCCACGAGGGGGCAACCACCCTGGAGCAGAAGAGGACCACGGGAGAAGAACAAAGAGCTTCTGGCCTGTTGGGACCCCTGGCCACCGCCAGGGAACGCCTCAAGCCTCATAGGACTTGGAAATAGTTACTTCCGCCACACTTGGCAAGATGGCAGAGGAACCTGCCAGGGACGCCTGGAGTGCTTCCGGTGCAAAGGGCAGCACTTCTGCCACACCAGGAAGTGCTGCTGGGTGGACGTCATCAGACACCTGGAGCACATCCGGGCAGGAATAAAAGGCGCCGCCTTCCTACAGTCTGGGGGCCAGAGTCGTGAGTGGGAGCAGGACGAAACTCCCAGGAGGAGAGTAGAGTCGGCTAAGGACTGAGAAACAGACTTATTGGGGTGATTATTGCTGAGTGCATTGTGTGGTGTTTTGGAACTGTCTTTATTTATGAATAATAAACGTGTGGATTTGATAAAGATGTGGTTTCCAACTGGTGGTGTCCGGGCAAATCTCACACATGCTTGGGTCACAGATTTGCACAGAAACACAGGAGGTTGTAGAAAAACAGGAACTTTATTCAAACACTTATGGCAAGCCAAATTAACATTTAGAGATATCTCAAAATGAATTTCGGATATCTTAAAATGTAATTTACTTTTTAAGATATCTGAAACTCGCTTTGAGATATCTTAAAATACTTTCCTTTACATTTTAAGATATCTGCAATACATTTCGGGATATCTCAAATGCATTTCAAGATATCTCAAATACAGTTTCAGATATCTCAAAATAATTGTGTCTGTATTTCAAGATATCTCAAATGAATTTTCAGATATCTTAAATTGACCTTTCATGCATTTTAAGATATCTTAAATGCATTTCAAGATATCTCAAAATCATTTCCTGTAAAACTGCCTATTATTTCAATGGGACTTCTTGTTTATTATAAGATATCTTAAAATGTATTTGAGATATCTTGAAATGAGCAGGAAGTGATGTTGAGATATCTGAAAATGTATTTGAGATATCTGAAAATGGACAGGAAGCTGTTTTGAGATATCTGGAAATGTATTTGAGATATCTTAAATTGTATTGTAGATATCTGAAAGTGCTATTGAGATATCTTGAAATAATTGAGTGTCCTTTTAAAGATATCTTAAAATGCATTTTAGATATCTTGAAATACAATTTTAGATATCTTGAAATACATTGTTAGATATCTGAAATAGAGCAGAGACCCATTTTAAGATATCATGAAATTAATTTTAGATATCTAAAAATGTATTTCAGATATCTGAAACAACAATGAATTTCAAGATATCTTAAATGCTTTTTAAGATATCTAAATTATATTTCGAGATATCTTAAAATAACTTCCTTCTCATTTTAAGATATCCCAAATTCATTTTGAGATATCTGAAATGTATTTTCAGATATCTTAAAATGACTTCCTGCACATTTCAAGATATCTAAAATACATTTCAAGATATCTTAAAATGACTTCCTGCACATTTCAAGATATCTCAAATACATTTCAAGATATCTTAAAATAACTTCCTGCACATTTCAAGATATTTCAAATACATTTCAAGATATCTTAAAATAACTTCCTGCACATTTCAAGATATCTCAAATACATTGCATGATATCTCAAAATCACTTCCTGTGCATTTTGAGATATCTTAAATGCATTTCAAGATATCTTAAAATAGGCAGGAAGTTCCATTGAAAGTATAAGAAATTTTACAGGAAGTGATTTTAAGATATCTGAAAATGTATTTGAGATATCTTGAAATACACAGGAAGTTATTTTAAGATATCTGAAAATGTATTTGAGATATCTTGAAATACACAGGAAGTTACTTTAAGATATCTGAAAATGTATTTGAGATGTCTTGAAATGTGCAGAAAGCTATTTTAAGATATCTGAAAATGTATTTCAGATATCTCAAAATGTCTCCAGATGTATTTTAAGATATCTTGAAATGTATTTGAGACATCTCAAAATGCACATGAACGTATTTCAAGATATCTCAAATTGCATTTAAGATATCTTGAAATGCATTTCAGATATCTGAAAATGTACAGCATATCACTTCAAGATATCTTGAAATCTGTTTGAGATATCATACAATTCTTTTTAGATATCTTAAAATAGATGTATTTTTAGATATCTATAATTCAATTTGAGATATCTAAAATGCATTTCCAGATATCATAAAATTCATTTTGAGATATCTCTAAATGTTAATTTGGCTTGCCATAAACACTGCAAACAAACATTTATCTCTTTTTCAAAAGTTTAAACTGTGCTCCATGACAAGACAGAGATGACAGTTCCGCCAGGAGCAGAGAATGTCACAGAGAGAGAGAGAAAAGCAAACAATCAATTCCAAAACTGACAGGCGCTGTACAAGGCTTTTAAGTAAGCGGAGTACCGCGCGTTATAGCGCAAGTAAGAAGGGTAAGGAGAAATGTGAAGGTAGACTGACAGCTGTTTCAGGGGTTTTCCCAGGAGTGTCTGTGTCCTCTGAGGGTGCGATCAGCCCTCCAGCTTACAATAGGAATACATTTTATTAAGGTCTAAAAAAACGTTAGGGAGGCACGATTAAAACTGTTATGAAAACTCAGGTCGCAAATACTTAAAGGTTGAGAAACACTGTGACAGATAGGGGGCGCTCTCGCTCCCTTGAACCCTCGGACACCACGTCAGACACCAGATAAAAGTCCAATAATTATTTTTATTTGGACAATAATGTGTACAAAGCACCCTCCACTCCACAATACTCATAAACCAATAAACAATACTCAATAAACAATCAATCCTCCACTCTCCCAGATGCTTTGCCACCCTTCCACCCAGCTCAGCTCCCCCTGGGATCTCCCACAGTCCTTTATATAGTTCATGACCCAGAAGTGCTTCTGATCCCTCAGTCCATGTGATTATTCAGAACTTCCAGGTCAGGTGAAAACTCCTCTTCTTCATTCTGGAAGTACGTCATTCCCTCTGTCGCCGTGACTAAGACGTACTTCCGGGTTATAGGTGAAACCAAAGTCTCTGGGCCTTCCTGCAGCGTCCCCTGGAGGCCCCCATGGTATCCAACAGGGCTGTGATGAAGAACTCCACTGTCATGATGCCCTGCTGGAACTCGGGGCACCTCTAAGGTGCAGGCAGGGCTCCACCTGGCGGCCTGGGGGTATTGACTGGGATAAAAGGCCGGCCATGTCCCACAACACTGATTTAGAACATTAGAACAATTGACACGAGAACAGGCCATTCAGCCCAAAAAAGCTCGCCAGTCCATTTCATTCACTTCTGCATGTTATTGGGCTGAGGACAGTTGCAAGTGTATTATGTCAATTAAGTCTTTTGGTAGCTTTCTGTACTAAGATTAGTATTGTGTATCATAACAGTTTGCAATTTAGCTGGATGTTTAATATAATGTGGATTGGAATATTGGAAAATTCTTATTTTCCCACAAGCAATTACAACAACATTTATTTCTATTGCACATGTTCATACAAATGATGTAACTCAAAGTGCTTTACAAGATGAAGACAGAAAAAGGAAAAATATAAAAATAAGATTAGGCAATGCTAAGTAACAAAGAATAAAGTAAGGTCTGATGGCCAGGAGGACAGAAAAAACAAAACTCCAGACGGCTGGAGAAAAAAAAAAATCTGCAGGAGTTCTGAGGCCACGAGACCACCCAGGACCCCACTGGGCATTCTACCTAACATAAATAATCTCAATCAGTCCTCATGGTTTTTAGCCTTCAGGTTGAAGAATTAGATGATGACGGTCATGTGGACCTCTGACCTTCAATCCATCAATGTAGGAACATCACGGTGCCCTGATCAGGTGGTGGCAGTGCAGATCGCCACCACAGAAAACTGGAAAAAGAACAGCAGAGAAAGTAGAGGTTGTGGAGTCATGATAGAAACAATAATTCAATGCATATACAGAATATCAGGATTAAAGTAAAATGAAGCTATGAGAAAGTCATGTTAAAATAATAAGATTTTAGCAGTTTTTTAAAATGTTGCACCATATTTGCCTGACAAATTTCTATCAGTAAGCTACTCCAGATTTTAGGTGCCTAACAGCAGAAGGCCGCCTCACCACTTCTTTTAAGTTTAGGTCTTGGAATTCTAAGCAGACACTCATTTGATGATCTGAGGTTACGATTTGGAGTGTAAGGTGAGAGGCATTCTGAAATATAAGATGGTGTGAGATTATTTAAGGCTTTGTAAACCATAAGCAGGATTTTAAAGTCAATTCTAAATGGCACAGGTAACCAGTGTAGTGACATCAAAACTGGAGAGATGTGCTTGGATTTTCTTTTTTGCAATCTATTGATATCTTTCTTGGGTCGTCCTGAGAGGAGTGCATCACAGTAATCTGGTCAACTAAAAACAAAAGCAAATTTTTCAGCATATCATTTTTTCTATATTTCTTAAGTGAAAAAATGTTGTCCTAGTGATCTGATTAATATGTGATTTAAAATATAGGTCAGAGTCAATTAAAAGAATACATATTTTTATACCTGCATTTTGAAAGGGTAGGAGGGTGAAGTTGCAGGAATAAAATCAAGGTCCAAGTTAGGAATTAGTTATTATTAACTTTCATCATATTACTGTAAAAGTGCTCCCAGCCAGCTCTGCCTATTCTAGTACAAGGACAGTGGGAGGCAGCACCAATCTTCGATTTATTGTAAAATGTCACACTAACACAACTGTGCTCACACATTTCAGGTGGCTAGTTGATCTAAAATGAACATTTTTAGAATAAATGGGGGTAGAGGAACAGCCACAGAATAAGCTCGTGTAGACAAGTGAAGAACGGGAAAACTGCACAAGGGCAAGAACCATGCCACAAAAAGAACCAAGATCCATGAAGTCGGGAGGTAGCAGTGCTTCGCCATGGCATAGAGAATCATACGCAGCAATATAAACCCACTCACGCTGGATTCAGAAAGTATTCAGACTGTGTTACTTTCTACACACTTTATCCTTTAAGAGATTTAATTTTAAATGGATAAATTTGTCATTTTTTAATATCAATCGATATTCAATATCTCGTAATAACAAAGTGAAGTTTTTAGAAAGGTTTGTAAATTTATAAAAAAAACAATACTTTGTTGGAAGCCCCTTTGGAAGCAGTTATAGCGTTGAGTGTTCTTGGTAAGTCTCTGTGAGCTTTGCACACCTCGATTTGGGCAGCTTATCTAATTCTTCCCGGAAGATCTTCTCAAGCTCCATTACATTGGATGGGAAACATCTGTAAAATGCCATCCTCTGGTCTTTCCAAAGATGTTCTATGGCAGTGGTTCTCAAACTCAAAGATGTGAAAAAAAGAAAACAAGAATCAAAAATATAAAAAATGTATCTATTGAAACCAAAACAAATTAACTTAAACTACATTCTGATACTAGAAAAATAAATATATGTCGATAAAAGTAAGTAAATAAATAAATGTCGATAAAAGTTAAGTAGGCATAATAAAATATGCATCTATGATATATCATTAATTAAAAAAAAACAAATTGGTATTAGTGGGCTCCTTTAAAAAAAATGTTAGGGGGGCGCGATTAAAACTGTTATGAAAACTCGGGTCACAAATACTTAAAGGTTGAGAAACGCTGTTCTATGGGGTTTAAGTCTTTGGCTGGATCACTCAAGAACAATCAGAGACTTGAACCAAAGTCACTGCAGCATTGTCTTGGCTTCTGGTGTCATGGAAAAAAATATATCTCTATCTTGAAAGGAGGCAGTTACAGAATTTTGACGAGAGTGCAGAACAATCATGCCACCTAATGACATATACACTCAACATTAACATTTACCAGTACAGGCTGTGCCATCTCTGCACGATGAAAGGCTTTCATATCAGACACCTTTAAAATATCTTTGGCCACTTTTCTTCTGTTCACTGTATGCACTACATTTTCAACAAAGTGATTGATTTCTTTTGCACAATACAATATATGATGGCATCACTCTTATCCTTTATGTCTTTAGTGCCACGGTTTTCAAACTGTGGTACGCGTACCACTGGTGGTACATCAAGTCATGCCAAGTGGTACTCGTGTGGTCCTTTATTTTCCACGAATCGATGTTACTAGAATGCCAATATGTTGCATATAATCATATATAGTATAAGTATACTACTGTAAATGCGTGGAAGACTCCAAGACGGCTTTTATTAGGCACTTAACGTCATAATTATAGTCATTATAGTGACTTTTTCTTCAAAACAACACGGGCGTAAATTAACGATTCATTGACAGTGGTACTTCAGTTTACTGGTCCTCGCGGAGTGGTACTTGTTCAAAAAAGTTTGAAAACCGTGGCTTTAGTGTATTAAGAGTAAACAAGATTTTGGAATATCCAAGAAATGCTTCACAATATTTTGAAATGTAAACCACTGTAACTACTATTTAGACCTGAATGAAAAAATGTGGTCACCTACCTCAGTCCTTAGAACATTGGAACAATTGTAACAGGAGCAGGCCATTCATCCCAAGAAACTCGACCACCGTACTCACCCACGGTGTCCATAACAACATCATGTTGAGATCTGAAGGTCCCTAAAGTCCTACTCTGCCACACATTACTTGGCCATTTATTTCATGCGTCTATGGAAAGACTTTCTAACATTTGTGCGAAGTCTGTCCTTAGATTTCCAGCTATGTCCTTATTGCAGCTGGGGTGCACTGTACTTATTCCTTTCAAAATCTGAAACTCCTTAATTACGTGAATTCTTAATTTTCTATTTTCCTTAAACTAAAAAAGTTCAACTCTTTTCATTTTTCTTCATAACTCATGCCCTGCAGTCCTGGAATCTGCCTAGTCGCTCTTCTTTGGACTTTCTCCAGCACTACCTTGTCTTTACTGTAGTATAGAGAGCTAAACTGGACACAATACTCCACATGAGGCCTCACCAGTGCGTTATAAATCTCAACCCCTTAAGAGTTACATTTTCTCTTAACATGTAGAAGGTGTTACATTTTTTGGCTTTCTTTCTACTGTAAAACATGCAAAACACTAAAAGTATACAGAAGTATAAAAAGTATAATAATGATGCAAATACCATAAACACTTTGTAAATAAAACACAAAAACAATGTTAAAGGTTTGAGGATCCACCCCGTATACTGTAGAGTAGTAGGCAGTGAAAATGAGAATTGAATCCAAAACAGAACTGCAAACAACAAAATGGCTGTCATATATATATATATATATATATATATATATATATATATATAGTGGGCAGAAAGGAAATGACATCATGGAAAGTGGCATTCTGGAACCTGAAGTGACATCAGCAGGAGGTGGGATGTTGAGGCCCAGAACTTGAAGTGATGTTGTGGGTGTCTCTCGATGACTGGAAGTGATCGTTACTTCGATCTGTCATCAGTTGTTTTGCAGGAAAGGAGGAGAAAGAGTTAGAGGGCAGCGCCAACCCCTGGTCTGGCAGGGACACATTCATTTTTTTGAGCCTGCAAACTGTCTCCCAATCGCATGTGTGTGACAACTTAAAACGAAGTGTTCTGTGTGGTATATCTCGAAGCACGGTGAGAAACACAATCCAGCGTCACAGTCGGGACAACAGTAGCGTGATTACTTTCAGACTGATCAGTTTCTGAAGGGCACACTGCACACGTACGAGTTGAATTCTACTTCATCTCTGTTGGTGGTATAAACTCAATTAAATGTCAACCAATAAGACACTGTGGATTGATCTTCGTTGAGCTGGGTCGACTGTATTGCTTCGATGTTTGTGTTGATGTGCAGAAAGGATTTGTTCAACTATCTGGCATGTGAAGTTTGCATGAGAGACATTCTTGTCATCTTTTTATTTGAATAGCATGAATGAAACAATACCTGGGCTGCTGAAAAACATTTCTTACAAGACGCTATAACTACTAGGCATGCCTACAGGTGAGAGGAGAAGACGAGTCTACACTGTTGTCTGGGTAATACTTGGGCCTAACACTTACCCAAGATGCACCTATACTGTTAATTGAGTAACACTCGGGACTAATGGTGCTAGCACTGTTTTTACAGCCTGAGTAATACTCTGGCCTAACACTAGGGAGGTTAAGCATAACCTGTCTTGGCTTCTACTCTCACGTTCATAATTCAGTCCAAGAAAATGGCCGACAACTTACGGTATTCGAATTTCATATGAAGGTAATCCATTCCGTCGATATTCACATTTGACTTCAATGTGCATAAGGGGATACCCTGCTACAATTATCACAGTAAAGTATTTAATATATAAAAATATTTAAAGTATTTTAAATATTAAAATATTTAATATATGGTAATATCGTTCAGGTCAGTATGACCTGGTTTGTTATAATTAACCGAAAAATAATAAGTTGCATTCATTTACCAATAAAAGTAAAACACAAAAAGATATCCAGAAGAACTATATTATTATGCATTGTCTAAAAACCTACAGGAATTTTTTTTAAAAATGCTTATTTTAATGATAAAGTTTAAAGCGAGCACATTTCACAGTTTATGTTTCTACCTCAGACTCTAATCCTGAAGCTCCATTTTAATCTTCTTGCTGAATTGTCTTGACAGTATTCTGTGACTCTTATTTACTTGGCACGTGAATTTTTGACACAATATGTCGTGATTTTCCAAATTCTTCTAAAAATAATCTTCCTCTAGTCAGCTTGTTTGCCTTCCAGCTGGGATCTTTCATACTCCACAAGACAAATTCTGCTTAGCTGCATGTCTGTTTTTCAAGCCTTTGAAAGAATCTCCTGGACAGGCTCAGTGGGTTGCCCACGGGTGGAATCATCACAAGAATTCTCATTTCAGATGCCTCACTTGTATGATCTTCCTTCTCAGAAATGGACTCTTCACAGTCAGAGGCTTCTTCAAGCACTCGTAACTCTGCATCACTCTGCCATCTCTGTTCCATGCCAAAACTCAAAGTGAATGACAACAAAGGTGATGGAATCCTTGACACCTTGAGAAAACAGGATTTCATGGAGGCATTCGACAGATGACAGGCTTCAACTTATCGTAACGTGCAACTGAGTGTCTATGAGATTTCACTTGCAGCAATGTATATATATATATATATATATATATATATATACAGTATATATATATTGTGGTGGATTGCTGGCATTTTACTCCGGCCCTCACCCCCAGGCCGCCAGGAGGAGCCCTCCGGACAGCATGGCCTCATGGACTTTGTAGTTTGTATACACAGCCCTGCTGGATACCTTGGGGGCCACCAGGAGTCGCTGTAGGGGCCTAGTAGGCTCTTATGTGCCCTATAACCCGGGAGTACGTCACGGTCACGTGACAGGAAGGAACGACGTGCTCCCGGGGTGAAGAAAAGAACTGTTTACCCTGACCCGGAAGGAATACGGACTTGTGGGTATTGGAACAGAGGCACCTCTGGGTCAGGGTGTATAAAAGGACTGTGGGAAAGCCCAGACACTGAGCTGAGCTGGGAGGTAGGGTGGCAAGTGTCTGGGCGAGGAGGAGAGAGTATTATTGATTTATTATTGTGATTTATGAGTGTGGAGTGGAGGGTGCTTTGTGCACAGTGTAACAGTAAAATAAATAGTGATTACACTTTCATCTGGTGTTCAGAGTGGTACCTCAGGGTTAGAGGTGGCTCCACGCATCTACTGCGACAATATATATATATATATATATATATATATATATATTAGTATGCTGCTGCTGGAGTATGTGAATGTCCCCTTGGGATTAATAAAGTATCTATCTATCTATCTATCTATCTATCTATCTATCTATCTATCTATCTATCTATCTATCTATCTATCTATCTATCTATCTATGTTCGATTTACATGATGAATGTAGCTCATGTAAAGACAATAATTTACTTTATATTTTTTCTCCAAATATATTTGGGGGAATAAAATACTACACTGGGTCATGTTGCCTCAAACATTAGGTAACGTTGTAGCGGTGCTACTAGAATTTGAAACTGCAACTCCCAGCAGTCCCTGCAGTGGCTCTGATTGGTCTTCTGTTGAGGGTACAGGGGCTGTTGGGGGTCAAAGGATGTCAGCGCGGCTTTTAAAAAGGGGGCCGGTGACCAAAAAAAAAAAAGGTTTTTGTAATTTGTGTTTCAAGTTCCTGTCTCTCTGTCTGCCTTCTGTTGGGTTACATTTATTTATTCGTTTTGTCCTGGATCGTTTCGTGGTTGGTTTCTGGATTGTCTGCCGTCTGCCTGTGTACATGAGGACTGTAAGTGTATTCATGGCCATCCTGTGAAGAAAGGAGCGCTCCTGAACTGCCCACCCATCTTCACCATTTCAAGAACTACTGGTAGGTCTATCTTTACATTCCCCTTCAATGTTTGGATCTCTGGACTATCAATCTCATTTCATCCATTGCCATTTTCATGGACTTTGCTGTGTGTGGTTGGTTTGTGCTTTGTGTATTTAATTTATAATCACTGTACGGGGAAGAGGGGTGGTATCGTTATTTTCATTTATTGCATTTGTGTTCATTACATTCTTTATTTGCTGTTTGATTACCGGTTTGCTTTGTTATTGTCTCTCTTAGTGCAAGAGCCAAGGCTGGGTACGTGCCTGGAATCTCCATCATAAAAATAAATAAATCACAGTCTCCTTGACAGTGTGAATCTAAGTGGCACTGGACTGTTACAACATTTAAAAACTAAACCAAAAATCAGTGAAATGATCAAAAAGTATTTAGACAACAAAGAGACCATATATTGACAAATGAAGTCATCATTTTTAGCAATATAAGTTGTTTTAGTGTAGCAGACCCAAGCAAGACAGCAGGCTTAAAGACAGGAAAACAGACATCATCCTCATCAATCAAACCTGTTTTTGTCTCCTCCAGAATTTAGAGGAAAACCAAACTCCATGATCTCGTACGAGGACAGATGGGGACTTTAAACACAAGTATGTAGATCTGATTGCCACCTTACGTCTAAAGTTCCCCCACCATAACCCCATTTGGAGTCCTGTGTTAATCGGACCATAAGAGTGTTAAGCTATTTTCTTATTATAAGTGTACTTAAAACACAATTGAAATAAATCTTTGATCTTGAATTTTACTTTTTACTGTACATTTTTATCATCACTCTGTATATAAAATCCAGCGTCTGTCTGTCTGGATGTCTGTCTGCTTTTCACGAGAGAACTACTTTATTTAGATTTAGATCGGGTTGTTTTCTACAATTTGCTTGAAAATTCCGGTTGATTTTGCGACCTCTCCCATTGAGCTAAGTATCATAGTTTGCTTGCGGCACCAGTTTATTCGCCTAAGTCCGAGAGACAGGATAGGGTAGGAGGGGGCGGGACCTCAGGAGTAGGGAGCTGGACGGGGCCCTCCTCACTCGTACGCCAGACTCCATTCGAGTCAGCCAACCTCTCACTATGTGTTGGAGCGTACCTGGCCTCCACTAAACTAGTGATACCTGTTTGTTCACAGACATTATCATCTAGAGATTGTTAACGAGTAACGTTTGACGTTTTTGAGAGAGACACCAGAGCTACGTGTGTTTTAGAGGGCAGCTGCTGATTAGCAGAGATATCACGGCCACGTGTTTTCTCCCTTCTCCCTTCAGAGATGAACACGATCAGATTCAGTGACAACGTTTGACATTGGAGTGTACCTACCTTCTGCTTGGCCAGAGACACCTTGCCAACTTTTTACATTTTTGCCAAAGAGTTTACAGCTACATTTTTACAGCTGATAGCAAAACCAAAAATATTGTATATCAAGAGGCCCTTGGATAGGAAAGTTATCAATATACATTCTTCTCAAAACAAATTATTACATTTTATTATTATTGATTTTTAAAGTGTGTCCTTTTTCACTACTATGCAGGCAGAGCCATGGGGGACAGCTAGTATAATATATAAAAATGTGGGCTTTATATTTTATACAAACAGTGTGTAGTAAGCTGAACTCAGTAAATGTTTCTCAGCACCCCAGTCCCTTCATTATAACAGTACCTGCCATTGGCTTGGCCCAACAGATGCTCACAGATTTTCAATCTTCAGGACACTGAATGGCTGCACCATTATTTTTAAGTCTCGCTTCACACAGCTGGCATGTCTTTTTAATTTCTGATCTGTGTGGATGATTTGCACTGCTTTCTTCCATCAAGGAGGTAGACACACCTTATAAACAGTAATAAATCTTTCATTATTATTATTTCACATATGTTTTCTAACTCTTGGAGGGTCCTTTTGGTTTTGATTAGTGTTGCTCACTGTTGCTGGTTCTTATGCATTCGGTCGGCACCACCAAGCCTTGAAGGTCGGTTTGTGTTACTCAGTACTGGTAGTTAAAGGTTATGTACTGGTGAGCCTCTACTGCAATGAAAAGCACAGGGCGCCAGAGGTGGACCTGCCAATTCTGGTATCCTATGGCAAATGCTCCAAGGTGCCGGGCAGTGAGCACAGGGCCCACAAGAGGACGTTGGGCCCTTGGGCCACCCTCATGAAGTCTCTTTCTGATTGTTTGGTCAGAGACAAACAACTACTGGAGGTCATTTTGTAGGCTCTGGCAGTGCTCATCCTGTTCCTCCTTGCCCAAAGGAGGTCAGTCCTGCTGATGGGTTAAGGACCTCCTATAAGGGGCCCTGTCCAGCTCTCCTAGAGTAACTGCCTGTCTCCTGGAATCTCCTCCATGAACCTTGAGACTGTGCTGGGAGACGCAGCAAACCTTCTGGCAATGGCGCATATTGATGTGCCTGCCATCCTGGAGAAGTTGGACTACCTGTGCCACCTCTGTAGGGTCCAGGTATCGCCTCATGCTACCAGTAGTGACACTGACCACAGCCAAATGCAAAATGAGTGACAAAACAGATGAGGAGGGAGAAATGTCAGTGGCCTCCCTCAACCTGTTAAACCATTCATTCCTGTTTTGGGGGTCGTCTCATTGTTGCCCCTCCAGTGCACCAAAGCAGCTCAAACTGATTAACAAGCCCCTCTGCTACTTAACTGACCAGGTCGATAGCCCAGAAGTTTCACTGACTTGATGCTATACTCTCATTAAAAAGTGTGCCTTTAATATTTTTTTAGCAGTGTATACTTATATATATATATATATATATATATATATATATATACTAATAAAAGGCAAAGCCCTCACTCACTCACTCACTCACTCACTCACATAAAGTGCTATCTATCTATCTATCTATCTATCTATCTATCTATCTATCTATCTATCTATCTATCTATCTATCTATCTATCTATCTATCTATCTATCTATCTATCTATCTATCTATCTATCTAATATTGGGTGGAGGAGAGCCTGAGCTTATCTCAGCACCATAAAGTGACGGTATGCCAGTCAACTCTATAGAACACTCATTTCCAGTCCCACCCGTTTACATATACAGGAGCAGTTTAATTGTACCTGTCAGCCTAACCTGGATGTGTTATGGGATGTTACCTAAGAAAAGCCAAGTGGACAACATCCCAAATGCAGTGTCTGAAGCCATCAAGCAGCTGCCCTCTTTACTTATTATTCTTGGTAGTGGTTTTTCAATCCATGTTGGATAAAAATGATTACACTCCATTAACAAAAATAAAATGTAGCAATCCAACATTTTCATTTTTAAATATAATTATCTAAATAGACAGATTTTGATTTAAAGATTTTACTGACAAGGAAACGGCTCTGAAAGTAGCAGAAAAGACCGTAGAGTATCTTCAAAAACATGTTTACAATGGACTCATTTTAAAATTAACTGTCAGATATTTGAAAATTTAAATCCATATATCAGATCAACTACACTTGACTAATTTTTAAAATTGTTTTCTTGGAGATAGGCCCACCATAATAATTTATGACATTCATGTATATTGTGCTCAACGATATTATTGGATATTTATTAACCTGTCACTTTTTGTTTTATTTCATGTTTCAATTTTTATCCTGGATGTTTATTTAAATGGTGTTTGGTTTAAACTATCATGATACTTAATTTATTTCATAAAGCTTTCAATGATAATTTCAATATTAATCATTCAAGTTATAATGCTGCATTGGGCTTCAACCGCAAGCCTCATCAAACAGCACAGTGCAGTAACGCAGCCACACGTTACATTTCATAAAAATAAAGACAGTGTAACACGTTAACCTCTACATTTTATAGTCTTCAGTGCTGACAAAACATTGCCAGATAAAGCACAGTTTAAGTAGACCCAAAGGCCTCACCTGAAATTTTATGATCTGTTGGTATGCAGATAGACACGTAAATTAGCTACAACTGATAAGCAGGCTTTAACTCGATACTCACTGGACTGATCTGAATGAGAGTAAATAATAATCAGCTTTTTAAGTGCTGTGTTAATACTGTTAAATAACAGCTGAGATCACCATTGCAATGAGCCATTATGGACGTCATTAATTATAACATTGGACCCAATGGAGTCTAAATATCAATAGGTGAGCTCTTTATCCAGCCTGAAGAGTATGGCACAGTAATGATCTTAAATAAGCCAACATAGTTGTGGGAAGTCACGCTATTGAGATGGTATTTACCACTGTGTGTGTGAGTATGTAACTATTTATACATTTTTGTTTATCTTATCGTGTGTTTAAGAATATATATGGGACGGCATTTGTCTTGTACTCCTGTAGAGAGAAAGCAGCTGTAAGGGTACCACAGGTCCATGGCAGTGAGTGAGGGTGACCAGTGGAGTGCCACACCACTTACCACCTCAGTATGAATATGGACTATGCGACATGTTTCTGGATCTCTGACTTTCAAAGTCAGAACTGGCAGCCATACAGCAGGCACTTCAGAAGATGTCATCCACCTGAAGCTAAGCAGCATGTTCAGGCCCAGCCAGTACTTGGATGGGCGACCCATCAGGAAAAGCATGGGTTGCTGCTGGAAGAGGTGTTGGTGAGGTCAACAGGGGAAGCTTACCCTGTGGTCTGTGCCCCAGTGCTGTAAATATGGCACTGTTGTCACAAACTCCACAAAGAGCCATAGCAGAGTTTGGGACAGCCACCCGTATATTTGGTTTCCTGGCTGCAAATTGAGGTTTAAATGATAGCACTGCTGTGCACAAAACCAAATCCAAAACAGAACAGAGGGAATAGGGAAAAGGTGGAGGTTTTTAAAGGGGAAGACAGGAAGTGAGGTCAAAGGAGTCAGGCTCATGAGGGTCTTCAACCATAGGCTCGAGCCTGGACATGATATCACAGGGGCCGGAGCCGGCAAGGTCTTCTTCCATAGGCTCGGACCTGGAAGTGACGTCAAGAGGGCCAGGTGGAATCTCCCGTGAATGGTCTGCAGGAAAGGGAGAAAAAGAGTCCGTGCACTCTGCCACATCCTGGTCTGATTCGGAACTGCCCTTACTCAAGCCCTTTAGCTGCCTCCCATGCGCACGTGTGTGACACTGTCCTTTGGATGAGATGTAAAACTGAGGTCCTGACTTGCTGTGGTCATTAAAGATCACTGGTCATCCTTCATAAACAGTAGGGTGTATCTTGATGTCCAGGTTAAATTGTCCGCCATGGCCTAGTCATTCTGGCACCTTAATGACCCCTGTGACGGTACGGGTCGAACTCTTCTCATTTGGGAGCCTCTTGGACCCTACGTTGCTGATAAAATGTAACCACATGAGCTATGCAATGAGGACAAATCACACTGAGCAAGGGAATGGCATTAAAGGTGTTCAGTGCTTTTATTAAAAGTACTCAAACAGAACAGTGTCCAAAGTGAAATCCCCCCAAAAAAATAATCAATGAAAACAGGTGCAATAAGTGGAGGTTAAAAAAATCAATAAACAATTCTTTAAAACGAGGTTAAAATCAACAGGCTGGAAGCAGTCCCTTTTTAAAAACCTGGTGCCTTCTTCTCTCAACTGGCGGCTCCCCTGCTTCTCCCATACAGGCCCTGCAACAGGGGAGTCACCCTGTCCACAGCTGACCTTACTTCTGGTTCGGTTGTCTTCCGTCCCCTGGCTACGAACAGCTCCCTCACCGGACCGAGACTCGGGTTCCCTAATGGCCAGAGTGCTCACACTGGGGCTCACTCTCTGACTCCAAACACCTTCCGCTGTGAGACGTCAACCTGTAGCAACCACTTCCAACTGACTCCTCGAGTGTCGGCCACACACTACTTCCAGGGCTCTACTCGCAACTGCCTGCTTCTTTGCAGCGAGCCTGCTGTTTCTCACTCGCTCCCGCACCCACTGCTTTCTTCTTCTTCCATCCAACCTCCACTCTGCTTCTCTTTCCTTATCTCTCTTTTTTTCCTCCTGCACTCACGTTTCTCCTTTTTATATGAGGACGTGGCACAGGTGTGGCAATTAGCTGATCCTGGCATCAATTATGGACATGGGAAACTCTGCACCTGAGCATGTAAGTGCAGAAACACCCACGCCGCATCGCACCCAGGAACAGCTCCCGCGATGCTACCACACCGCGATGCTAAGCTCCCGCGATGTTACCACAACCCCGTGTCTCTAATTGGCTAACTATCTCACCCCTTCACCACCTAATAGCTAATATGTGATGGGTGCTGCCATAATATCATCCAGGTAGATGCTATGCAGTGGTTGAAGTTGCTCCACACTCACCAGTAGTGAGAAAAGCACTATATAAGTGTAAAGAATTATTACACTACTTGACTCCACCAGAATGTGAAGAGGCATCTGGTGTGAGAAAATGGGCTGAGATTGAAAGATATCAAGCATAGTGAAGCTGTTTGACAAAAAGGCCCAAGAGACAGAGTGAGTGATTACTTGTCCATGGGTGTGCATGAGTCACGGATTTGTAGATTTCCTTCCCGGGTTACGGCACGTAGAGCAGATGATGTGAAGGTGTACTTGGTAATTGGATAAGCATCACATGGAAGTGGAGGATGGGACCCTGAAAGTGTATAAAAACGGAAGGCTGGATGAAAGAGGACATTTTTGTTAGCAGCACAGAGTCTGTCATTAGTGGGCACTCCTGAGCAGCCGAAATTATCCACTGTTGCCTTCCCTACGTAATATGCAGGAGGTTGTAAGATTATTACTGTTATTGAACAGTTTTGGAAATACTATCCCAGTCTCCATCCCCTTATAACATCTCTTTCAGTTCAGTGCCCATAGATTAATTACATACTTACTCTTGTCTATCCCCTTGGGGAGGGAGAAGTGGGAGGGATGGATGTGATGAGCTGGACATTAATTTTATTGAAGTTACTTTTAATTTAGAAGAAATTCTTCATTCTCTGGAACAACCTGAAAGAAGGTGGAGGGAAGAGGATAAAGATTTTTGTTGTGCTATTGTTTTTGAGTCTAAAAGTCCTTGGTGATCCCTTTGAGCAGCCTGGAATCTCACTAGAGTCACTGATTTTTTTTTTGTTCTTTTTATTGCCTTGTTTTTAATAAAGAACTATGTATTATTGTACCATCGTGTCTATGTCTTTTTAACTCACCCTGGTTTATTCTCAGTACAGCTATTCAGTGCCTCAAAATACAAGGTGGACATCACAACAGCTAAGAAAATCTTCAGTCTGCACTAATCAGCATACAGATAAATGGTGTAACATATAACACACCCTATATCTTTGCATATCTAATGGTCCCAAAATAGTTAAAAAGATTAAAAATCAAACATCATTCTATAGGAACTTTTTACATATAATTTCCTATAGAGGACAAAATAAGAAAAATGTCTTAGCTACACAAGTAAACACAGTCAGAAACTCTTCACAAATTCACACAGAAAGGTTTCCCTAACATCAGGATAAAGTGCAGAACCAACAATTACTGATCACTGAGTACAACCCACACCAAAAAGTGGACAATATCAACACTCTCGTATATTTTCTGTTTTTCAATGTAAACAGCATTTCTCTTCCTTTGAATAAGGCATGTGGAATAATTGAGCAGCTCTGTGCTAAACCCTGGCGTGTATCATCACCGTCTGAATTTTTTCATATAATCCTGTGTCACTTACGTGCACATGGGAGACAGCTAAAGGGCCTGAATGAGAGTAATTCCACATGTGAATTTCCCATTGGGATTAATAGTACTAGGGTGCTGTACCGTGTTAGCCAATAAAAGGTGTCATTTTGCTTGGCTTTTCTCTCCATTGGGATTAATAAAGTATCTATCTATCTATCTACCAGACCAGGGGGTGGAGAAGTGCACTGACTCTTTATCTCACTTCTCTGCAGACCAGTTACGGGAAATTCCGCCTGGCCCTGATGACATCACTTCTGGTTCCGGCCCTAAAGACGCCACTTCCAGTTTCGGGCCCATTCGTGATGTCACTTCCTCTGCTTGCCTTTAAAAACCGCCACTTTGACCGTCTCAGATCAATTCTGTTATGGACTCTAATCTGTAATACATTTATTCAGCCTATTTTGCAGCCAAGAAACCAATATATGGGTGGCTGCCCCAAACCTTTTTGTGTCTCTTTGTCAAGTTTATGACACCCGATAGACTACATTTGTTTAATTAAAGTGAACACAGCTGAGGTCTGTCATAACCAAGGTTGAAAAACAATTAGAGCAAGAGAGAAACAAGCTACATTATAATCATCCCAGGAATTCCCTAACAAGAAAAGTACCAAAACTCAAAACTTTTTTCACTAAATCTTTCCTTTCCTTTATGTTGCTATAAAGTTCAGACATCACTTTAATTGTATGGTCTTCTTAAATAGCATGTCTACCATGATGTCACGGGTTAGACGACACACAACATCTGCCAGAAACCACATAGCAGCACAATTACAAAATATCTGCCAGCTTGAAAAATTAATATATAAAAGTGTAATAATTTGATGTCCTCAAAATTACAGTAAAATAATCTATTCTAAAAAAAAAAAATCTGGGAAGGAGATGAGACGTAACTTTTTCAGTGAGATACTTTCATGTCCTGCAAGACGAGTCTTTGTGCCAAGAGATTTAACCACAACCTGGACCGGAAATAAAAGTCGAAGAGTAAATGTCAAAGTAGAACATTATAAAAGTTCAAAATCGTTAGCGCAACACACATGCTGAGCAGGTTAGAGATAGTGGAAGTACGAAAATTCGCAGGTCTCAAAAAAAGGATAATAAAGATTTGCATTAGCGCAAACAAACGGAAATTAGTACTCGATGAAATAACGGAACAGAAATCGAGGTCGAATATATTGTTCGGATTTAAACTTTAAGTCGGAGAACTTGCAGATCGTCTAATTCGTGTTGCCATCTGGGAAAAGTAGCATTTCTTCCCAATGAAGAGGCCTATCCGCAAGAATTAAAAGTTTTGTTGTTTGGTGAAAGTGAAGTTGCTGGTGTGTAGCGCAAGCGGGGGAGGGGGGTTTGGTTGGTGAGCAAAGCGAGCAGGGGGCCAAGCCCCCTAGTAATTAATAATAAAGCAAATAAGGGAACTGTAGTGATACTGCAGCACAAAATGGTCAAATAGAGTGAGCAGGCTTCCAAACACCACCAGCCAGACCGGGACTTTACTGAGTTTGACCTCAGCCCAGGCAGCCTGACCCCAAATTCAAAATAGACAGGCTTTAAACTGAAAGAGGCATGGGCTTCAGCAGTTCAAAATAATCAAACATGTCCTTCAAGGGAGAGGACAGCCATAAACCTGTAGCTTAAATATACAAAACAAAGCAGTGCATTTTTATATATAAAGAATGCATTTGAATAAACAAAAAGAAGTACAACAATGACAAGGCACAAGAAAAAATAGAAAAATGAGGCAAACATAATATATAAAAACTCAACCCAAGGCCAGCAAGACCAAAATGTAATTGCTGAGGAGTTTTCCTAAAGATAGTAGCTGATATCACAACTACAATGGCCCCAAAGGACATTCTTTATTACAAGAGATCTGAGGGAGCACCTGCCACAAGAACAACAGTTCAGTTCTTAGAGAGATGAGTAGATCAAGACTTTATTTGCCATTTGCAAACAAGAATACAAGTAACAGTTTAGGTATTGCAAAATCCATGTATTACTCATTTGCTACTCTGTAACAAGACCTTACCAAACATATCACTTAGAGTGCATCAGTAAAGTCTTTCTTCATCTCTGCAATGTGACCTTTCAGGAAAATTTTACTCTGCATTTCTCTTGATTTTCCATATTTATTATAAGACTTGTGAATCCTTGATATCAACAAGTAATTTTACTGTCATATCAATATGCCACACTGCACAGAGATGAGTAACACATCTACTGATATTTTATAAGTGTTTATATTATTCCTGGCTGCAAAAACAGATATTAACAAGGTACGGATGTGTACAGACTAAAGTCCACAACAGAACTGATTTGCTAGGACAAAGATGGCGTGGTTAAGGGAGAGCGGTGTTGACGTCATCTGTGGGGCTGGAACCAGAAGTGGCGTCATTGAGGCCAGAACCGGAAGTGACGCCATCAGGGTCAGGTGGTATTTCCTGTAACTGGTCTGCAAAGAAGTGAGAGAAAAAGTTAGTGCACTCCGCCACCCCCTGGTCTGGCATGGAATTACTCTCACTCTGGCCCGTTAGCTGCCTCCCATGCGGACGTGTGTGAGAGTGTAAACACAGGACAAGACAAATAAAGAGCTAGGTTAACACTTTAGTTTAGGTACTGCAAAAATGCATCTATTACTCATTTACTATTTTGTAACAAGACCTTAACATACACTTTTTTGGATCTTCATAGCACAAAGCATCCATGAATTGTTTCTTAATCTCTGCAATGCGACCAACTGACAGATCTTCACTTTGGAGTGCTCTGAGGTGCCCTAACTGATATTTCAGATTTAGAGTACAACCAGTGAATCTTTCATATGAACAAGTCGTTTTATCGTCATGTTAATGCACCACACAGCAGAGAGGTGAATAACCGAGCTACGGATGTGTTATAAGTGACATAAAGACCAAAAGATGCCTTTCTTAAGGTCTTGTTACACAAGAGGAAATGAGTAATAGATGCATTATTGCAGTACCTAAAGTGTTGCCAAGAAATATACTATAAATTAATAAATAATAGGTAAATGAATATAGAGTGATAAAATTAAATAGACAGTAGTAAATACTGTAAATAATAACAACTAATAATAAAAACTAACAATAGTAACAAATGTACAGCATATTAATTTGCTACTAGGGGCAGATCTGAGGACAGGGAGTCAGTACAGAGGTCAGAGTCCAGACAGCCAAGGGCTAGAAGCTATTGTAGATCCAGACAAAACTGGTTTGGATGCCACAGTACCTTCTGCCAGATGACAGTGGGACAAAGAGACCATGTGAGGGGGTGGTAATTGATGCATCACTTTATAAAGATGTCTTCAATGGAGGGAAGAGTGGTCTCAATGATCTTTGTGCACCATCCAGTGTAGGACTTTATGGCCAGCGACACTGCATTTCCCACACCAGATGGTGATACAGCTGGTCAGAACGCTCTCCATGGTGCCCTTATAGAATGTGGCGAGAATGCGGGAAGGTAGCTCTGCCTTCTTCAGTCTCCTACGAAAGTGGAGACGCTGCTGCGCCTTCTTGACTATGGAGGTGGTGTTAATTGACTAAGTAAGGTCAGCTGCCAAGTGCATACCAGGGATTTTGGTGCTCTTCATCAATAGTGTCACATGCTTCAGCAGTCAAATTTTAATAATATTTTTATAAAGACTCATTTTGTTTGAGTAATTTGTTGAATGTATGAAGGACCATAAACAGCAACAACCTTTTATTTTTATGGCATATTTTCATACACAGAATGTAGCTTAGAGTGTCTTATAACATGTCAAAAACAAATAAATTAGATAAGAATAATAATAAATGAATAAAAAAAAAATAGGCAGAACTTTATTTGTGTACAGATGGAAATTTAGCTTTTAACATAAGACTTAAGAAAATTTAAAATCAAATAATTTCAGACTTGGCAGCCCTAGTCCCCTTGAGGTCTTATGCAAATGTATTGCTGTTGAAATAAAGGAGATCCAGTCGTGTATCTTGACACACTTCTGATGAAGAAGAAAGGTGATTTCTTCTTCTTATATATACAGATTTTTTGTAAATATAAGTCAGACAAAATATTACGGTAGGAAGAATGAATAAAAGTAAAACAGATGTTTATTACATCAGTCCCTTGGAAAGAAAAATTCTGGTGCAGGAATATATATAGTGCACACACTTACACACAAAAATTTGAGAAATTTGAGATTTGAGACACAAATTGTTAAAAAAAAAATGTCTTTATCCTCAAAGGCAATTTTTCCTTTCTGGAAAAAATGACTGCCTGACCACTATTTGCGAAATAAGGCTCTGAAGGATTCTTAAATAATTTAACTCCTCAAAGTACAGAACTATCAGGAGCCTGAACTGACTAATAGGAGATTGTTGCTCTCCACGTAAGCAGCAAGGCACAGAGCCATTCACTCGTTACTGATGGCTCATGAACACCTCTCTATTCCTAAGTCAGTTAACCGACCCGTAGCAGACAATGACCCACAACTTATACTGAAAGGCGATACCATTTCTCTCTTGGACTACACTGCTGCAGGACGAAACTAAATGTATTCCCTTACAGGGGAAAAATGACCTAAATGCCTCACAACCAAACTAAACCTAACCCCACTCAATCGAAACAAAAACACCAAAACCAATATCGCTTTTGTACATCTGCAATCTCAATAATAACAAACTCAAACAAAAAAACATTAAACCAACATAAACTCAATGCCTTTAAAAGACCTTTCCCCTCCTGGTTGTCTTTTTCCAGATTCCTGAGTACGGCGCATTCACCTGACCAAAGCACCACGTTTAAAATGGCATCTGGACTGGCGCATGCGAGCCACTGGACTGGCGCATGCAAGCCAGAGAATAAGGAGCTACGGTAACACCCTCCCTTTGCGCTAACGACTTACAGTAAGTCCTTTTATTTAAATGCCTTCGTTCTCAGCTTTTCCCCATTACCAGGCCAGCACCTAGGAAATTCTGGGCCCCAGGCAGCTGACAGAGTTCGGGCCCCTTTCGTGTTTCAAATATGTGCGTATATTTTAAAACACCACTTAATTTCGAAAACCTGGTTTTTGATGAAGGGTTTTGAAAGTCAATGGTTAACTAGGAATAGTTTCTGAAAAACTCATTCTAAATATAAAATATCTCTCCATATTGTGTAAACATCATGGTAATCAGCAGTTACTGGCTGGTGGGTTAATCCCTTAACGCTTTGCTGACCATTTTCTAATTTTAATATTTGAAAAATCATCAATGACTTTATCAAAGCTTATGGTATTTGCAAGTTCATGTTCAATGGATAACGTTGCGAGACCATTCAGCCTCTGCTGGGTCATAGTCAACCGCAAATGATTATTCATAATTGCAAGTTTGCTGAATGAACTTTCCCCTTGTGCCACAGAGACACTGTACTTTTTACGATCTGGATCCTATATGTAAAATAACGATAAGTGATGGTGGTATTAGAAATATATTGTAAACAAAACACGCTAGTTCAATTTATATCATGTCCGTGTTACAGGACTGGTGAACTAAACAAAATTAAATTACAATGCATGTATTGTACAATAGCGCGCATACCTGTCTCTGACTGCTGAGTGAGTCTGATGACAGCCGCTGTTAAGACCAAAAGTCCAAATACAAAATTAACGCAGATAGGCATTTCTCGTCACTGTTCACATAATAATGAAATAATGCCAAATTATAAGCTTTTGTAAAGTCTAACTCTAAGCATGCACGGAACAGTAGGCCCTAACTCTTAATACTCACACGACTGCGAGTGCGACTGTCCAGCATTGAATGAATAACTTCCACGATTCGCGAAGGCAAAAGGTGGAGACTAAACATAAACACTGCCGCACTGCCACCGGCACTCATTCCGACTTGCGTATGTTATCCTGATGACAGACAAGGGACAGCCTTTATGAGAATGCCGCTGAAGCTCTTGGTCTTGCATTTTCCCACGGTTCGACGGATGACGGAAATGGAGTTCAAACTCAAAGCAGCTAGATCCGAGATCATATCCACCGGCGACCGCTGTATGATGTGGACGCGCCCCTTCTTGATAATAAAGGACCTTTCGAGAAAAAAAAAAAAAAAACTCGAAAAAGGATGGGCCACTATCTAGCTCGGGCCCCGGACAAGTGCCATGGTTGTCCCCCCCTAAGGTGCGGGCCTGCCCATTACAATACAATAAATACCTCGTTGTGCTGCTGTGCACTCAGAGTCGTGCCGGTTTCAGCTGCAAGTTTCTATGGGGATGCGTCTCTGCATCACACCATCTAGTGGATTAAAAAAAATATATATTTCTGTGTGGTTTGCCACTCTATTGTAACTTATAAATATTCATGCAAAAATGTTATGCAATGGCATGTAAATGAGAAGCTGTAATGCCAGTATTAGAACAAATCTGAAACTGAACCATTAGTTGAATTGGTCATCAGACGTTAACATGGATAGTGAAACTGATGCCTATGCCACTGAACAGCCGAACTGGTTTACTGTGGTGCAAGTAGGTGTGTTGCATAAAAGCAAATTCATCACAATCAACTAGAACAACTAGAAAAATGGTCACAATGAAGCAACTGTCATGTCAGGTGATATGTGGAAGTCACTAAGCTTTGTGCAGTGGTAACATACAATAACACAAGGGATGTGACAATTGTGTGGTTATGGCTCTGGCATTCTACCCTTCAAAATATTATAAGAAAAGTGTTCCAAGAAACACACTTCTACTGTCTTGATTGTAGTATAGCAGTGGGCGCACAGTATATTTAGTACTGTATTTATGTGGACATTTTGATGTTTAATGTTTCTGTTATGTGTAATAACATTTTTGAGTCATTTTTCTGGGGGTAAACAGAAAGCTAAGGAGGCTACAGTCAAAAGGACACAGGTAACCAATGCAACGATGCTAAGACTGATGAGATGTGGCCAGAGCTTCTTTTTCTGGTTATCATTCTTGTAGCACTTTGAACTAACCGCAACCGAGTGATGTGTTTCTTAGGTAGTGCAGTTATTAGTGCTTTACAGTACTCTAGCTGACTAAAAAGAATAGCGTGAATTAACTTTCCAATGTCTTGTAATACTATAAGAGGTCTAACCTTTGCAATTTTCCTTAAATGTAAAATACAGTCCTAGTAATTTGGTTAATGTGTGATTTAAAGTTAAGGTCAAGGGCCATGATTACACCTAAATTCTTTACTTTTTCGCTTGACTTTTAATACTAAAGGGATCAAATTTATTTCTAATAATCTCATTATTTCCATTTTTGCCAAAAACTAAGATTTATGTTTTCTTTTTTTTCTTATTGACCTTGAGGAGATTACTGCTGTTCCATTCAAGATATTGAACCAGACAGCCCAGTGCATCAGAGTCATCAAGTGCTATAGATAAGTAAACCTGCATGTCATCTGCATAGCTGTGGTTGCTCAATTTCTGTTTCAATATAATCCGGCCTAATGAAAACATGTAGGTTAAAAAAAGCAGCAGGCCTAGAATCGAGCCTTGTGGTATACTATGTGCAATATCATGGACCTCCAGACCACAATTACCACAGCTAACAAAGAATTTTCTACCTGTGGATGCCAAATGAATACACTTCCAGAGAAACTCACTCATTGTCTAAAGCGATGTTTAAGAATAATGGTGTCAAATGCTGTGCTCACATCTAACAGAACAAGAATAGATACGTGGCATCTGTCCACGTTAACCTGCAAGTCATTTACTACTTTAATCAGTACGATTTCTTTACTATGAAACTAATCAAGACTATAATGTTTTATCAAATAGTTATTGAATTGCTGAAAAACTGCTTTTTCAAGAATTTCACCTAAAAAGCAAGCAGGTTAAAAATTGGGCTAAAGCTGTCAAAAATATTTTTTTCTTGAGCAGGGTAACAATCTGGGAAGACCCACATATCTAATGACGAGATAACAATGTCAGGTACACTATCAATTAAAACATCCACGATTTCTGTGAAAAAGTCAGTTGGGATTGGGCAAGGACACAAGTGGAAGTTTTTAGCGGAGACATTACTCTACAGAGTTGAGGTGAACCTGTTTACACGAGGGAATTTAATTCACTAAAAAGAACACATTCAACAGGATTAACTTTGGAGCAATGTATTATATTACATCCGGTACTGTAAACGTGTTAGTTTTACATTATGTTTATATATTCTGTTCAAAATGAGTCCAATAACAAATTGTACAAAACAAATAATTAGTACATTCTAGTATAAATGTGTTGTTGTTGGTTTGTACATGTATGACAAATGAGAGAATCATCAGGGACAGTTTTCTCATTTGCTGGTAATGATTCAGTTTAAACTCAAAAGAGTCATTTGTGAGGTGAATGTGAGAATAATGAATTAAATCATTTTTTTTATTTGTCTCATACAATTATACACACATTACAATATGTAGTGAAATGCTTAGTTGCCAAACTGCAAGACTGTATTAAAGAAGAATATAAAAAGACATTAAACAATAATATACATAATAATAATACACTACTTTTCACATAATATTAATACAAATCATTGTTAACTGTCAGCAATACTACACATTATATTAGAATTATAAAATATGTGATAAATAAATAAATAAATAAATAGCATTAGGGAATCATGTAGCTCTAGGCCCAGACACTTTTTGGGATGTGCCTGTGGACAATGGACAAAAGCTCCTCCTCAGTCTCTCTGAGCTCATCTTCAGGCAGCCATGCCATTTACCTGACCACAACACAAAGAAGACATTGTTGTCGGGATGGCTGGTAATCATTGATAATTTTCTTTGCCCTGGTCCAACATAGCTTGGTACAGATGGCTTGGATGTTAGGAGGTGCACACCCAGCTGATTGTTCCACTCTCCACAGAACCTTAAATTCCAGGAAGAGATCACTGGAGTCAAGTGAGTGAAGATGTTTATCACATTTGCTCTGTGCCTTTAAAATACTCCGATATTGTTTCATCAAAGTCAAAAATAAAGTGTGTTTAACACTTGAATTACCAAATCTTATGAAAAATCCAGCCCACCTTAAATCTGCTCACACCTCTCTGTCAGCGTCTTTTGTCTTGTGAATGTGTCGATAATCCCAAGCAGCCTGCTATCCCATCCTCCCAACGCCGCAGAATGTACAAAAACCTCTCCCAGCTCAAGTCTTGTTTTTTAGGGAGTCAGGTACCTAGAGTTGTATAGGCTAAAAAAATCTATCGTTATTTGGAACACATGCATTTCACATGTGTTCCGTGTCTACAAAGTTCTATGTAAGTGTAGGATGACAGAAATGTTGAACACATACCTAAAAGACAAACTTTTTCCATGTTTTAGTACTAACGACAAAATTTTAACATGAAGTGTATAATGTGTGAAGACTGAAGTCTAAATATCAAATAAACACTTTCACAAAAGGTACAAGTATAACAGAACAAGTGCACTTTTATTCAAGACTATAAACGAAGAAAAAGAAATCGGGTTAGTGTGGCTTGTTGTCGAGACTTCTATGGGGTAAAGGGGTAAGAGCTGCTGACTCCTACTCAAAAGGTTACCGGTTTGAACCTTCCCGCATCCCAAAATTAACATTTTGAGTAATGAGCTACTCTCATTGTTACTATTATACATTAAAAACATACATTTGATTTAAGTCTGTAACAGCCAGTGTAAATGTATGGCACTTGTAAAGGTTAGCGTTTTTTTTTTTTTTTATTCAGTTTTATTCTCTCAGTCGCGTTCATGCTCCCCCCAATCTGACACTGCTATTTTCAAATAAAGATGTGCTATAACAGAGGTGAACTCGGATGAGGATGAGGGTTCTACATTGGAGAAAGAGAACAGAAGCCCCTCCCCAACCCCTCCTCCCACAAAAAACGTCCACTGACACATAAGAACAACGCAGCTGCACCAGGCGTAAAGGTGAAAGATTTCACTGTTTGCATGCAAGCAAGAGGTTCGGCATCATCCTGCCAGTCAGTCTGCCCCACACTTGTCCTTCAAAGAAACGGCACGGCTTACAGAGCTCGCCAACATATCGTGCAAACTCCTGTTTGTGATTATGTTTTGTGATGGTCTTTACATATGTTACTTATATAAAAGCAGATTGAATGTTATTTACCTTAATTTATTTACTTATCTTCCTACAGCATAAAGTCACAAGTAGCATGCAGAGCTTCCTCTGTTTGATCTACGCGGGCATGCTCACAAACTACATGTGTACTGTAATGACTTCAGCTGCAGGTGGAAACTCCTGTTGCACCCTACGCAACTGTGTTTGCTGTTATTCAGGAAAAGATCTCAGTCACCCCACGGGAAAAAGACTTTCCAAGACTAAGGTCATAAAGCTTATGAAACCATTTTTGGACAAAGGCAGAACCATAAAGACAGTTGCATGGAGCTGTTAAGTCTGGTTTACTGCTCTATAGTTCACCGTTATGAGGAGCAGGTGTTACCAGCCTCAGGCCTAGGGTAACCCGGTCCAGGTACAAGCCACTGTTGCTACAGGGTGTAGCCACAGCGATATGGTGAAAAAGCGTAAATGAAGTAGGCAGCAGTCACGAGTCTCAGACCATACTTCTCTGTTCTACTGTATTCTCATTTACCCAAAAATATATAAATGCTTCATTCTCTGCAATGATCAACATGACAATCAGTTAAACAATGGTACATGCCAATTTCCACTGCAGATCAATAGTATAAAAACATTTACTTTGGTTCAACAATAGTATTATTGTCAGCTATCAAGAAGTACCTGATTAGAAACCAATGTCCCCAGAACTCGTTCATTTTCAAAGGAAGTAGGCAGTTCTGTATCACCACATTGTGTGTGGATGAGATACCAATCAAAGCAGTCCGATTATTCAAAGCAGGTGACTCTTTTGCAAGACCGGTAAATATCTATGTCAACAATAACCTATAGCAGAATTTTCCAGGAATTTTGCCTTTTCTTTAAAACATTGGTTTACAGTAATCCCTCGCTATATCGCGCTTCGCCTTTCGTGGCTTCACTCCATCGTGGATTTTATATGTAAGCATATTTAAATATACAGTATATCATGGATTTTTTGCTGGTTCGCGGATTTCTGCGGACAATGGGTCTTTTAATTTCTGGTACATGCTTCCTCAGTTGGTTTGCCCAGTTGATTTCATACAAGGGACGCTATTGGCAGATGGCTGAGAAGCTACCCAGCTTACTTTTCTCTCTCTCTTGCGCTGACTTTCTCTGATCCTGACGTAGGGGGATTGAGTAGGGGGGCTGTTCGCACACCTAGACGATACGGACGCTCGTCTAAAAATGCTGAAAGATTATCTTCACGTTGCTACCTTCTGTGCAGCTGCTTCCTGAAGCGACATGCTGCACGGTGCTTCACATACTTAAAAGCTCAAAGGGCATGTATTGATTTTTGCTTGTTTGTTTTTCTCTCTCTCTCTCTCTCTCTCTCTGCTCCTGACGGAGGGGGTGTGAGCTGCTGCCTTCAACAGCTTTGTGCCGCGGTGCTTCGCATACTTAAAAGCCAAACAGCCCTATTGATTTGTTTGCTTTTCTCTCTCTCTGTGACATGATCTGCTCCTGATGCGCACTCCTTTGAAGAGGAAGATATGTTTGCATTCTTTTAATTGTGAGACGGAACTGTCATCTCTGTCTTGTCATGGAGCACAGTTTAAACTTTTGAAAAAGAGACAAATGTTTGTTTGCAGTGTTTGAATAACGTTCCTGTCTCTCTACAACCTCCTGTGTTTCTGCGCAAATCTGTGACCCAAGCATGACAATATAAAAATAACCATATAAACATATGGTTTCTACTTCGCGGATTTTCTTATTTCGCGGGTGGCTCTGGAACGCAACCCCCGCGATGGAGGAGGGATTACTGTATAGCCCATCACACTAAGCAACACACAGAAATGTCATTTTCTTTAAAACACTGAATTCTAGCCCATTACACAGGCTGAACCAAGAGAGGGGATGGCTAATTTTGGCCAAAAAGCAAGTAACCACCAAAGCCAGTAGTTTCTTAAACCATCAGTAAATTATTATTTTATATTTAATTTTAATAACTACACCAGGGGTGTCAAACTCCAGTCCTGGAGGGTCGCAATGACTGCAGGTTTTCATTCTCACCACCTTCTTAATTAGTGACCTGTTTTTCCTGCTAATTAACTTCTTTTGCCTTGGATTTAATTAACTTGACTCAAACCCCTTAGTTCTTTCTCTTTCCTTAATAAGCAGCCAAACAGTATTGAGACTCAAAATGAGAAAACAGGTGACCAGCTAACCACATTATCTGAACATAAAGAAAGGTGAGGGTCTCGGTAAGGTTGTTTTCTCAGGTCAATAATCAGAAACAGTAAATCATGCAGAATGAGAGCAGCAGCAAGCTATATAATTAACTAACAGATTTAATTAACAGCAAGAATTGGCTTCTCATTAAGAAACTGGTTGGAGTTTGATGTTCCAGTTTAGCTGGTCATCTGTTGGCTCATTTCACATCTCATTTCTGTTTGGCTGCCATTTAATGAAGAAACAAATCAATTCAGAGGATGGAATCCTTAAAAATACAGGGCTATTAACACTAGAATTACCAGAGCCTATGAAAAAACTCCGTGTGGGACTCCTAACCCAGGGAGGATTGCCATCTAGAGTATTGGGGGAGCAAATACTTATTAACACTAGAATTACCAGAGCTTACGAAAAAACTCGTAGATCCGGCCCACCTTAAATCGCTTCTTAAATCCATTCACACCTCTCCGCCAGCATCCTTTGTCCTCTAAATATGCTGATAAAAGACAAGCTGCCAGCAGCTGGCTATTCCATCCCCCCACCGACTTAGAACGTGAGCAAAGTTTTTTAAAAGGAGCATCCCACATGAAAATATAACGATCTCATTAACTGACAGTGCATACCAATTTATAAATTTTATGTCCGTTTGAGGTTATAAAGAAAAAAAAAAAAAAGCAACATTTTATCTCTAGTGGGGAATTGAACTCAGGTCTGAGAGGCGGCAGAGCTGTTGTGCTCTAAGAGGCAAATCTTAACGCGCTACGCCACAGAGGCTGTTGTATTGTTCTTGAAGCTTTTGTGAAAGTGTTTATTTGATCTTTGGAACTCGGGCTTTACACATTCTATAGTTTATGCCTACTACATTTTGTAACATTTATTACTAAAATATGACAAAGTTTCTGTTTTAACAATGTGTTTACACAGATTACTTTAGAATAATGATCTCTTATTTCCACTGTAAAACTCCACTTCACTCCCACATAATCAATCAAGGCGTGAGCTGGGAAAACTTCGCTCACGTTCTAAGTCGGTGGGGGGATGGAATAGCCGGCTGCTGGCAGCTTGTCTTTTATCAGCACATTTAGAGGACAAAGGATGCTGGCGGAGAGGTGTGAACGGATTTAAGAAGCGATTTAAGGTGGGCCGGATATACGAGTTTTTTCGTAGGCTCTGGTAATTCTAGTGTTAAAAGGAAGGGAAAAGGAGTTAATTAGCAGTGAAAGCTGATTAGGAGAAGGGTGAGAATGAAAACCTGCAGCCACTGCAGTCCACCAGGCCTGGAGTTCGACACCTGTGAACTACACAGTGAAAAGTTATAAAATTATGTTTCAAAATCTTTGAGGTACCAATCCATATCCACCCTCATCCCCATGTTACCTGTGGCTATGGGAAATAGGCACAGCTCACTACTGTTTTGGCCAAGAGTCCCAAAGCACGCTTTCAAAAATGCCCACTAGTGTCGGAAATCCTGTCAAAAACCCTGGCTAGATACAAAAAGGGCCACACAAAATCTTTATGAAATAAACAATTTATTATCACTAAAATGCTCCTCAAGTACAAGAAGCTCTGTAGAGCATGCAAGGCAAAAAAGGAGTTGCCAGCAAGGGCAATCCCAAAAGGTGAACACCCAGTGAGGTGTCTAGCTGATTGTTCCACTTTCTGCAGAGCCTTGTGGTCCTCCCATGTGCTGTTCCCTAACCAGGCAGTAATACTTCTGTTTAGGATACTTTTGATGGTGGATATGTAGAAGTTCCTCAGTGTTTGGGAGGGCAGCCTAAAACCCCTAAGGCATATGAGGTGATAAAGATGTTGTTATGCCTTTTTCACCAAGGTGTCAGTCTGCTTGGACCAGGCCAATTCCTGTGTGATGTAGACAACAAAGCATCTAAAACTGTCCACCCTCTCCACCTGAGTGCTGTTAATAATGAGGGGCTGGTAGTTCTATTGTCATTTTCTCCCTAAGTCTACAATCAACTCCTTTGTCTTGCTGACAACAGATGGGTGGTATTTGTACATGTGCTTTGAACATCTACCTATGAGCCAAGAGATGCGCTTCTCCACTCCTGTTGGGCTCCACTGAATCGATCTGAGAGTAAGACTCACTGAAGAAAAAGAGCAAATCATTCGTGAGTCGCCCATCACTAATCTGTCCATTCTAGATTTAGCTACATCCATGGACAAGTCAGCTCAGAGATGCTCTTCTATAAAATAATTAGCAAAAGAAACCTGACATTTTCTGTTCACTGTGATACAGTCCATAACTTGTGAATTACTTAATAAGAAGCGTGTGTCTAACATGCTTATTTGAACTGGCTTCTAATTACATTTTATTGATCTTTTAGTTGTTCGGTTCCATTCAACAATCCTGTAAATTGCTTTGTTTGCACCACAAATCGAGAATGGACTAACATTTATAAACTGACTTTTTTTTGAGAAAAATTGGGTGACCAACTGTCACCCTCTCTTCTCTCTCTTTCAAGTTTTTGGCCTTTTTTTTTCTTTTCAGGGACCCCCTACTTGGACTTTGACGTTTCAATTTGTGCAAAATGAACATGCATTATGAGTGATCGAGCTCTGCTTTTGATTCAATTCCAGAGAAAGCAACACTTTTAGACAGGCATTGGTTTGATAGATGCAGGGTGAAGTGCAGCTTTGCACAGGTTTTATATCTCATGGTAACAAAAACCTTTATAACTGATTAATTGCCAATGCAAACAGTTCACTACCCGGCTGAGTTTTTCTGTCTCGTAGGTCATTCAAAAAGCTTGTGGCCTCTACACTCTGCAGCTCATTAACGCAGATGGAGACGCCGTGCAATTCTTTTAAATTCCAGGAAGAGATCACTGGAGTCAAGTGAGTGAAGAAGTTTATCACGTTTGCTGTGTGCCTTTAAAAAAGTCCAATATTGTTTCTTCAAAGTCGAAAGTAACGTGTGTTTAAAATGACTTCTGAGTGTACACCTCTGAACCCAATAAGTAGCAGCATCTACTCTCAGTTTTGTGGATTACTGCTCTATAGGTCAACATTATGAGGAGCAGGCTGAACCAGTCTGGTGAAAAGAGAGGGGATGGCTACTTTTGGCCAAAAAGAAAGCAACCACCAAAATCAGTAGTTTCTAAATAATCAGTAAATTATTATTTTACATTTAATTTCAATAACTACAGTGAAAAGGTATAAAATGTTTCAAAATCTACCAATCCATATTCACCGTCACCCCCATGTTACCTGTGGCTACGTTAAACAGGCACAGCTCACTACTGGTTTGGCTGAAAGTCCCAAAGCACACTTCTAAAAATGCTCACTAGGGGGGGAAATCCTGCAAAAACCCTGGCTAGATACAAAGAGGGTGTAATTCTAAGTAGAAACAGTTCTGCCGGGAGAACTCGATGGGCTGATTGAATGCATTTAGCGCCCTTGAGATGACACTGTTTCTGAACCGTGAGGTTCGTGCAGGAAAGGCTCTGAAGCGTTTGCCGAATGGAGGAAGTTCAAACAGACTGTGTGCATGGCTGATGCAGTGTGTGCCAGATGCTGTAACTCAATAATCTTCTGCACTCTCGACACAGTCGCCGCAGAGTTTTCCTTTCAGCTGCTATACAGCTGTGATTCCGCACTCAGATACAGTGGATTAAAATGGTCTGAGCGGTTAACTGAGAGTGACAACGCTAAACCAGCTCTAGTATTTGGAATAGTTTGGCCATTCCATGGACCATTATATGGTTACAGGTTGATTATTATCAGATGCCGAAAATTTATAAACAATATGTGGTTAATTTCAGTTTCCATGATAGCAGCAGCCCTATCAAAAAGTAAAAAGCATATATTATCCCTATATAATTGTTTAGTACATTATAATACAAATTTACCAAAGTTATTTTGTAATTTTTTCATTGAGCCTAAAACGCAGAAACTGGATAATAACAGCTCACTTAGTTAGGCTAGGAGTCCGATTACAATACAATACGATACAGTTTATTTTTATATACCCCAAAATCACACAAGAAGTGCAGCAGTGGGCTTTAACAGGCCCTGCCTCTTGACAGCCCCCCAGCCTTGACTCTCTAAGAAGACAAGGAAAAACCCTTGTAGGGAAAAAATGGAAGAAACCTTGGGAAAGGCAGTTCAAAGATAATATAATACAATACAATACAATACACAGAACAGAACACAAGTCATCCTCAATACAGTATAAAAAATAAAAATATTACAAGTAAGGAACTTACTTCTGCATGGCAGAAGAAGAACACCGCATTCCAAGACAAACACCTGCTACCTATTTTCAAATTTGGTGGAGGTTCCATCACACTGTGGGGCTGTGTGGCTAGTTCAGGGACTGGGGCCCTTGTTAAAGTCAAGGGTCGGATGAATTCAACCCAATATCAACAAATTCTTCAGGATAATGTTCAAGCATCAGTCACAAGGTTGAAGTTACGCAGGGGTTGGGTATTCCAACAAGACAATGACCCAAAACACAGTTCAAAATCTACAAAGGCATTCATGCAGAGGGAGAATTACGATGTTCTGGAATGGCCGTCACAGTCCACTGACTTGAATATCATCGACAATCTATGGGATGATTTGAAGCAGGCTGTCCATTCTCGGCAGCCATCAAATTGAACTGAACTGGAGAGATTTTGTATGGAAGAATGGTCAACAATACCTCCATCGAGAATCCAGACACTCATCAAAGGCTATAGGAGGACAGCGTCTAGAGGCTGTTATATTAGCAAAAGGAGGCTCAACTAAGTATTGATGTCATATCTCTGTTGGGTGCCCAAATTTATGTACCTGTCTAATTTTGTGATGCTGTATATTGCATTTTTTCTGTTAATCCAATAAACTTAATGTCACTGCTGAAATACTGCTGTTTCCATAAGGCATGTCAGATATTAAAAGGAAGTTGCTACTTTTAAAGCTCAGCCAATGAGAAACAAAAATCCAAAGAATTAAGAGGGGTTCCCAAACTTTTTCCTATGACTGTAAATAGATAGATAGATAGATAGATAGATAGATAGATAGATAGATAGATAGATAGATAGATAGATAGATAGATAGATAGATAGATAGATAGATAGATAGATAGATAGATAGATAGATACTTTATTAAACCCCAAGGGGAAAATCACAATACTCCACCCAGAAAGAATATTTCCTCCATATTTACCCCATGTAGTTCATAGTGATGGCTGAAAATTGTTAATCTCATATTTTTATGGAAAATAAAGATAGTAGGCCTGGAGTTTTACAGAAGCTCTTTAAATAAATAAGTATTCATACAAACTATGATCTGAACACACACCAGAAAGACTAAAAAGCCAGAAAATTTAAAAAGAAAACTTCTGCATTGGCAGTCCCAGTATGGTGTTATGCAGGTGTATTATTGCTGTTGGTATAATGGACCCCCCCCCTTTGTGTTTCTTTACTCACTTCTGCTGAATGATTCATTGGCTGAAAGTCCTCAGTGTTGGTGTGTCAGAGAGATGATGTGAAGCATTGTTCATAATGGCACTCAGTTTTGCTTCAATTCTCACCTTTGCTACGACCTCCCGAGGGTCCAGAGTGTGCCAGAGGGTCCAGAGTGTGTCCAGTCTGCCCTTTTTGATCAGCTTGTTGATTTGGTGGTCCTCTCTTGAGGTGATGTTACCAGTCCAGCACACCACAGCGTAGAAAATCCCACTGGCCGTCACGGAGCTGTATAAGATGTGAAGGATGTCAGTTCCCACATTAAACAAACAGTCTCCTATGAGAAAGTGTCTGCTCTGCCCTTTCTTGTTATGTTCTTCTGCATTCCAAGAACAGTCTAATCTGTCATTAATGTGGACCCACAATTACTCGTAGGAGTGGACCACCTCTACATCGACTTAAAATCTCCAGCAGATTCGTCAAGCCAAGGAAGCTGCCTATAGAAGTGGGGATAGAACACTGTTTAGACAGACAATGAATACACTAACAAAAGAAATCTGATTGGCTAATAAAAGTTATTTTGAAAAGCTGAAAATCAATTTTAGCTAATAACCCTGCATCAGTTTAAAAAGGACTCCAAAATATTACAAATTACAGGAAACTATCCCCCATATTGCTGTAAATTACCAGCTGGCTAACAATTTGAATGCATTTTACTGAACGTTTGATAAGTCCCAGAATACAATCCACACTATCTCCAGCCCTCTCAGTATACAGATTTATATGACTCTCCCTAACACACATTCTCCCACTCAACTTGCATCTGAAGAGGACGTGTGTCAGCTCTTCACAGGACAGAACGCGAAGAAAGCAAGCGGTCCAGATGGAGTCTCACACTGCTACTTAAAAATCTGTGCTGATCAACTGGCCCCTGTCTTTACTCATATTTTCAGCAAATCATTAGTGCTGTGTGAAGTTCCCTTACGCTTCATACAAGTCACAATCATACCAGTCTTCAAAAAATCCAATATAAATGGAGTGAATGACTACATGCCTGTTGCTCTGACATCTCTGGTCATGAAGACCTTTGTGAGACTGGATGTTAGCTCACCCAAAGGACATCACAGCTCCCTTGTTGGACCTCCTTTAGTTTGCTTATCGAGAGAACCAGTCCGTGGAGAATGCAGTCAACATGGGTCTGCACCACATCCTGCAACATCTTGACAACCCAGAGACATATGCAAGGATCGTGTTTGTGGACTTCAGCTCTGCATTCAATACAAAAATCAAGGAACTCCTCTACTCTAAACCCAGCCAGCTTTCTGTCCCTGTCTCCACATGTCAATGGATCACCGATTTCATGACCAATACGAAACAGCAGGAGAAACTGAAACACATCTAGCTATCGTACGATCAACATGGGTGCCCCCCAGGGATGTGTTCTCTCCCCACTGCTCTTCTCTGTAACAGTTGAATTTGCACCCTGGTTCGAATTACACCTAGCAGGAGAACAGATAATTGTTAACAAGAAGCCCAACTTTATTATCTGCTGGGTTTGTGCTCGAGTTTCATATTTTTATTTTCTGAGACTGGGCAGAGGGTACAGACCTATAAATATCTGGGAGTGCAGCTGGATGATAAATTGGACTGGACTACCAATACTGATTCTCTGTGCAAGAAAGGACAGAGCCGACTATACTTCCTTAGAAGACTGGCGTCCTTCAACATCTGCAATAAGATGCTGCAGATGTTCTATCAGATGGTTGTGGCGAGTGCCCTCTTCTATGCGGTGGTGTGCTGGGGAGGCAGCATTAAGAAGAAAGACGCCTCATGCCTGGACAAACTGGTGAGGAAGGCAGGCTGTATTGCAGGCATGGAGCTGGACAGTTTGACATCTGTGGCAGAGCAACGGGCGCTGAGCAGTCTCCTATCAATTATGGAGAATCCACTGCATCCACTAAACAGCATCATCTCCAGACAGAAGAGCAGCTTCAGTGACAAACTGCTGTCACCGTCCTGCTCCACTGACAGACTGAGGAGATCGTTCCTCCCCCAAACTATGTGACTCTTCAATTCCACCCCGGTAGGGGTGGGGGATGTGTAAATGTTAACATTATTCAAAGTTATTGTCTGTTTTTACCTGCATTTTTATTACTCTTTAATTTAATATTGTTTTTTGTATCAGTATGCTGCTGCTGGAATATGTGAATTTCCCCTTGGGATTAATAAAGTATCTATCTATAGATAAAAAGTCACGTACTCCTAAGCTGAGAGATCTATCAATCAAGCGAGTGGACTTGATTAATGGGTGGTTATTTAACGTTTGTCATGTCCCTTTAGCAAGTGGATGTATCCAATCAGGTTAAAAGTTTTCTGATTATATAATGAATTCTTTGGAATTGTGATCTAATCAATGACTAGTATAAATATAACGGAGAGGACACTCATTTTTTTAGTAACACTTGCTAATAAGTTGCTTGCACTCTAGGTGAGCCTCTAGGAGAACATGCAAATTCCACGCTGGGGGCACCTGGGACTTGAACACCAGTTTCCTTGTGATGAAGCAGCACTGTGCCGCCTGCAGCTGAAAGCATTTGAGCCTTTTAATCTTCAAGGACAAAATGTTCTTTCATATTTCTGTTTTCAGACACTCTTTTCAAAACACATTCATTTGTATTATGGTCTCCTCTGTTGGTTCCTTCTTGTTATATTCCGCATTTCCGTTTCAAACTCTTGGCTGCTTTGCTTTTATTATAATAAAATCCAAATCTTTGAACTGCGTTGTTGGTGCATCACACCACTGTCTTAGCACTCTTTTTGTGTTCCATCTTCATATCCTTATTTAATATCTGCTTTTCTTTCTAAATTTTGGATCATTTTGACTCTTACCATAGACATACAGTACCTCCAAAAAGAATTTACAACCTTTCACTTTGTACACATTTTCTTATGTTGCCAGTCTTGTACTAACATCATTTAAATGAACTTTTTTTCCCTCATCAGACATAGCTTAATACTCAAAAAAGACAAAACTAAAACAAGATTTTAGGAATTTATTAAAAAACTAACTATCCCCCATGGCTCCACCCACATAGTAGTGAAACAGGACAGACTTTAAAAATCAATGAACAAACAGGTATTGCTAGCTAAGCAGAGGCAAGATAAGCTCCAAAACATTGCCAGAGGTAGAGTGACTCAAATGGAGGCTGGTGCGTGAGTGAGGAGGGCCCCGCCCCGAGGCCTGTTGCATGTATGTCGGATTCGTGCAAATAAATCGGTACTGCAAGCGAACTATGATACATAGCGTGATGAGAGAAGTCGCAAAATCAACCGGAATGTTCAAGCAAATTATAGAAAAAAACGATCTAAACCCATTAAGTAGTTCTCTCGTGAAAAGTGGACAGACAGACGGACATTGGAATTTTTATATATAGATAAAAGATAGAGATAGAGAGAGAGATAAAAAGCTAAACTATCACATTGACCCAAGTATTCAGACCCTTTGCTATAAAATCTGGCTCAGGTGCTTCTCATTCTATTGATCATCATTGAGATGTTTCTACAACTTGTTTGGAGTCCACCTGCAATCAATTCAATTGATTGGACTGATTAGGAAAGGCACACACTTTTCAAAAGAGGTCCCACAGCCAAATAAAAATCAAGCCATGAGGTGAACAGAATTGCCTGCAAATGCAAAGGCTACAACATTATTTCTGCAGTAACTATAGATCCTGAGGGGACCGTGGTCTTCATAATTCACAAATGGACTTTTCCTAGATCTAGGTGCCTGGCTAAAATGAACAATTGGGGTAAAAGGGCCATAGTAAGACAGGTGACCAAGAACCCAATGGTCACTCTGGATGAGCTTCAGAGAATCTGTGCGGAGATGAGAGAAATTTCGAGAAGAACAACGATCACTGCAACATAGGCTGTTAAGACTCTAACTTACATGTGATTTTTTAATTTGGTTTTAATTCAGTGTTATTCTTGATTAAAGGCACACTTGTTTCGCTGATTTGTTACAGACTCAAATCAAATGTATGTTTTTATTACAGTATATAATACTGTGTTTCCCCGAAAATAAGACCTACTCCGAAAATAAGCCCTAGCATGATTTTTCAGGCTGCTCTGTAATATAAGCCCTACCCCAAAAATAAGCCCTAGTCAAGATCATCAGCTAAAAAGTAAGGCGCCTAAGGCCAGGTTTATACTTCACTCAATGCGACGCGTGTGCCCGAAACATCCATTAAATTCTGAGGGCACCTTGCCATAACATCTCTGAAAAGGATGTTTAATGATTACATCCATCATTTTGGGGTTGTGCCCATTCCAGCAAGCATCGGTGCAAGACAGAAACAAAATCCCTTGATGGGGCATCAGCTCATCGTAAGGTGAACACAAGCACACACATACACTAACGTCACTGTAGCTTCACCAAATCCCCAAACCTTCATGTCTTTGGATGGAAAACTGAGCACACTGTGGAAACCCACCAGGAAAACATGCAAACTCCAGGCAGGGATCACAAGGGACGTGACCCCCTGCAAGACAGCAGCATTACCAATCTGCCACCGTGCCACCCCATATGTGTAACTATTAACGATATTTATTATTTAAACAAAGTTAACTATTTATCTGTAAAATGTAGCATACATATTTTGAATGTATTTCATCATGAAAGTGATATCAAGTATAAATCTAAGAATTCTAAACATGCAGAGAGCTGGAATATTAGACATGTAATGTGTTCTGTGTGGCGATGCTGCTTGCCGCTGCTGTCAGGTCAGGAGGAAGCCCCAGTAGCGCATAGCGATTAAACAAGTGGGTCAGTTTTAAGATGACGTTTAATGATTTAATGATAAAGTAAACTACAAGGTTAAAGAGGACATTTCGAGTTTAAAGCTGAAATTCCCACTTTAATCACAAAATCACAAAATAAAAATTTTCATTATGTCCTTATTTTTTTTTCTCTGTGGCTCAAATACACCGCTATACATTCTAATTGTATTGTGATGGTGCGAAAAAAAAAAAAGAACAGCACAGAAGATGTCACGTGAGACTTTTAAAATGTATCGTGTCATTACTTTGGGGAATACACAACGCTTGAATATAAAAGTAACATGAATGCATTTGTATGTCGGCATTGTGCGTCACCACATCGAACCATTCATCAAACATCAAAGCAGGCATCTCGTAGGATCCTAAAAGCGGCTGGAGCAGCAAGAAATTCAGGCTGGAATTCAGGGTTTGAATGTGGTGAGTTAAGACGATATTCCAGAAGAAGATGACATGACTGTATTTGGATAAATGTATATTGTTGTACATGAATAAATATAAGATACTAGTCATTTAGCCTGTTACAATAACAGGCGCTAGAACAGTAGTGCATAAACATTAGTAGGAACATCATCCATCCATCCATTTTCCAACCCGCTGAATCCGAACACAGGGTCACGGGGGTCTGCTGGAGCCAATCCCAACCAACACAGGGCACAAGGCAGGAACCAATCCTGGGCAGGGTGCCAACCCACCACAGGACACACACAAACACACCCACACACCAAGCACACACTAGGGCCAATTTAGAATCACCAATCCACCTAACCTGCATGTCTTTGGACCGTGGGAGGAAACCGGAGTCTATATTAAATGGCAAGCGACTTTGACCTCATTCTTTTAGTTGGTCGTATTTTTCTTTCTTTCAGCCTTTCTTTTGTTGATGTTTACTTGCTGAGTTGACCGTTCTTCGTGGGCTGCCGCCGTGTATTGTGTTTCTTTAATTTTCTGTGACAGTAATACTGTCTTGTACGTCCACTGGCTTGTACGTCCGTAATATACCTTTAATTTTCTCTGGCGGTAATACAGGCGTGCGCGTTGGTAATATGCCTTTAATCTCCTCTGACAGTAATACTGGCTTGTATGTGGCTGTAATATGCGTCACTGTATTGTGTACCTTTAATTTCCTCTCGCAGTAATACTAGTTTGTATTTCCGTAAAACGCCTCTAACTTTCTCTGACAGTAATATCATGCATCGCACCGTGCCCCGCGCATGCGCACTTCACCAGAAGACACACACACACGGACACCTGGACGCACACAGGGATTTTATTAAAGAGGATCCCCTGAAAATAAGCCCTAGTGCATTTTTTGGAGCAAAAATTAATATAAAACCCGGTCTTATTTTCAGAGAAACATAGTAATAACAATAAAAGCAGCCCACCACTTGAAGCACTACATGCAGGGAGGACCCAGGATTGAACCAGCAGCATCTCAATTACATAGCAGCAGTTCTTACCCCTGCACCACCAAAGCTGATATCTATGAGACTGCCGCATTTCCACTGTGAAACACACAAATGCATCCATGCATGCAAACGTCTTTACTTCATATCGCTGATGTTTGGGTTCCAGTTTTTATATATAACCAGTAACAATTAAATTGAACAATCTCTTTTTCTTCAGTTGAAGCGCACTTGTTTTGTTATGCCTTTTGTGAAAGTGTTTATTTGATATTTGGACTTCAGTTCTCACATTATAGACTTTTTATTATTACTTTATTATTACTATAACATGAAAAACGTTTCTGTTTTAGCTATGCGTTCAACATTTCTTGCCTTGCATTTCCTGTCATCCTACATTTACACAGATCGTTGTAGACATGGAACACACATGAAATGTATGTATTCCAAATAACAATATACTATTTACCCTGTATGATTCCAGATGCCTCACTTCCAGATAAACAGACTTCAGACTTGCATCTGACTTCAGCCTCCTCGGTGAGGAATGGGATAGCAGGGTGTTGGCCTTTGGTCGATTGACACATTTGCAAAACAAAGGAGCTATCGTTGCTCAATTAATGCAGTGTTGAGGAGGTGCAAGTAACATTAAAGTGGCCCGGCATTACGAATATTTTCATAGGCTTCAGGGATTCTAGTGTTAATCTGGGCTTTATGACAGAGTGGCTAGATGACACATCAAAGCCTACTTGGAGTTTGTAAAAAGACTCTTAAAGGACTCTTGGAATATAAGAAACAAGATTATCTGCTCTGATTAAACCAGCATTGAATGGTTTAGCAGCAGCAACATGACAGAAGGTTGTTATTCAGTGGGAGGTTACTGGGAGACTCATCAGAGTGGAGGGAAAGCTGAACAGAGTAAAGTACAGAGATAGTGGCACAGTCAGAGCCCGGACTTCAACCCAATCAAACATCTCTGAAGAGACCTGAAAATTGCTGTCCACTGATGTGCTCCATGCAGCCTGAAAAAACTTAAGAGGTTCTGCACAGAACAATGGAAGAAAATTTCCAAGTCCAGGTGTGCAAAGCTTGCTATGTAACACCCAGGCTGGAATCGCTGCGAAACTTAACTAAGTACTGAATAAAAGGTCGGACTACTTGTGTCAATGTGATATTTCAGTGTTTATTTTTAATAAATTGTCTAAAACTATCCTTAACCCTGGTTTTCACTTTTTCATTCTAAGTTTATTGAATATATGGTCAACAAGGAAAAAATGAATTTAAATGATTTTTAACACAAGGCTAAAACATAACAAAATGTGAAAAAAGTGAAGGAGTCTGAACACTTTCTGAAGGCTTTGCTCCGATCGTTCATTACTGGAAATTGGAATTATTGTCTGTCCATTCCTTCTTTTTAATAATGCTCTCCATCAGTTCACACCTTTTGTGTTCTGTGCACTGACCATTACAGCATATGTCAGACCTGCAGGTTTAACTACATTTCTGAGTCTTTGAAGTCCTACAGCATGGCTTAGACATCTTACAATTTTAGATCCTTTTGAAGTTCCTGTGTTACTTTCACTCTAAAACCCTTCATGTTTTCAACCTTTACCACATATGTATTAATATATAATATAAATATATTAAGACTTTAGTTGTTTGCTCAACTCACAAAAGAATTGGGGTAAATTTTTTAAAACACGTGGAAAAAACCTAAAGAAGAGCCCACAACACATGAAACAGCTACTTAAAAAAAAAGAAAAATCCATGAGGAAATTGTCTTGAAAATCTCTATTCATGTGTTGATATATATATATAGTCAGTCAGTCAGTCATTTCCCAACCCGCTATATCCTAACAAAGGGTCACGGAGGTCTGCTGGAGCCAATCCCAGGCAGGGCGCCAGCCTACTGCAGAAATACATACATTATATACACACACACACACACGCACATACACAGACACACAAACAAAAGGTACGTTCAAAAAGTTTTCTCACTATTTTTAAAACTAGTTATTAAGAATTTCAAAAACAAATGACATTACTTTTCTACAAAGTCACCTTCCTTTCCCAGTCACATGACACTCTCAGACATGACCAGCAATTCCTCTTCCTCCCACCTTCACCATTTCCAATGAAAATATTAAAGTGCAGAAACTTTTTGAACATCCCTCGTATCTATCTATCTATCTATCTATCTATCTATCTATCTATCTATCTATCTATCTATCTATCTATCTATCTATCTATCTACTAGCTGATTACCCAGTGGCTTCGCTCACTGAGTGCAAGGGAAAAAAATAAAATGTAGTATTTATAAAATAAGTGTGTTAATTGCCAATTTTATTTTTCAACAAATAAAGAGCACTTACAATGACATATAAATCAATATAAACAACATTATTAACATAATTATCATATGAGAATATGAAGTAATATATAAGAAGCAAATTGCATCCTCTTTAATAAAATCCCTGTGTGCGTCCAAGTGTCCATGTGTGTGTGTCTTCTGGTGAAGTGCGCATGCGCGGGGCACGGTGCGATGTGCGATATTACTGTCAGAGAAAGTTACAGGCGTTTTACGGAAATACAAACCAGTATTACTGCGAGAGGAAATTAAAGGTACATAATACAGTGACTCATATTACAGCCACATACAAGCCAGTATTACTGTCAGAGGAGATTAAAGGCATATTACCGACACGCACGCCTGTATTACCGCCAGAGAAAATTAAAGGTATATTACGGACGTACAAGCCAGCGGACGTACAAGACAGTATTACTGTCACAGAAAATTAAAGACACAAAATACACGGCGGCAGCCCACAAAGAACAGTCAGCTCAGCAAGTAAACATCAACAAAAGAAAGGCTGAAAGAAAGAAAAATACGACCAACAAAAAGAATGAGGTCAAAGTCTCTTGCCATTTAATATAGACTGTTCCTAGTAATGTTTATGCACTACTGGTCTAGAGCCCGTTATTGTAACGGGCTAAATGACTAATATAAACTATTGAAAAGTAAAATCTTCTTCTATAATACGCTACCGTGGCTGTTCGTTTGTCTGTCCAGGATTTTAAATCACCTGTAGCTCGCAAACCGTTTCACCTATTGACTTGAAATTTGGTACACATATACTACGTGACGTCTACTATCCGCTTTCGGGGTGATGATTTTATTACTCTTTTTATTTTTATTTTATTGTAGAATCAACTCTCGGCAGCGCGCAGCAGGGCAGCCGTGCGGCGCATGCGTATGGGCGCCGTTCTCATTCCCTACCACCTTCGCTAATCATTCTTGAGGCATATTGAAGACTTAAGTGCCAGATTACGTGAAAAATGAAAGAAAATGTACTAAGTAATTGCAACACAAAAACTGACTTAATCAGTTTTAACGCGAAAAGATGCAGACGAAAGAACAGAAGCAGCTGGCTGCTAGGGTGGAGTAAAGAAGATCTGCTCATTAAGCAGCAAGCACATCAACCTCTGAGCAAACGAATGGTAAACGTACAGAGAAAGAGGAGGAATACTATGAATGCTCAAGTCAAGTGTATTCACTGCATGTTATCGTGCAGTGCGCCGTTACTGGTATTTTGATAAAAGAATTTGAACAACATATAAGAAGCATATAAATTATTAAACAGTAAAACATTAACATTTAAGAAGTAAAGATACATTGAGTACTACTGCAGTGCTTTCGGATATACTACATTTTTTGTTTGCCCATTACGTGCATAAATGTATACATTTTTTGGTGTACCTACCCAAGAACACGCGAAATATAACTGACCGTGGGAGAAGCATGGATTTTAAACACGCATTGAGTTCATCCGCTGGTGTCCCTCGTGGAATAACTGTTAATGTTTGACGAAAATCTCCTGCGAGTAAAACGACAGTACCTCCCATTATTTTGGTAGAATCTCTGAGATCTTGCATTATTCGGTTCAGGGCTTCATAAGCTCTTTTATGTGCCATGGTGCACTCATCCCAAACTATTATCTTTGAATGTTGCAAGACTTTTGCCTTTCCAGAGCCCTTGCATATGTTGCAAATTGGATTTTCGTCGTGAGCGAGGTTTAATGGTAATTGCAATGCTGAATGTGCTGTATGGCCTCCATCTAATAATGTAGAAGCGATTCCCCATGACGCTACAGCCAGAGCTATGTCACCATTTGCTCTTTCGGAAAGAATCAGTTTTTCCTGTTCCTCTATTGTCATACGTAATTTCTGTTTCAAACGCGAAAAGAATTATATAAGCACTCTAGCCAAACAGAGAGACAAATACACATGAAAGAAAACGTACCTGAAGCAAGAAACAGCCACAGAGAATGCCAAGGCACAACTCCAGGGTAGTACTGAGAAATGGAATTTAGAACTGGCCATTGGAAAAATATTGCATGAACAGTGTTCAAAACTACTGGCAAGGAAGCATCAGTAGAACAATTATACAGTTGCAGGCTTGAAAGTGAGACAGAATTCAACAATAGCAGTACAGGATCACACACATGCGACACCAGATACCACAAGAACTCAACAGGATCACAAAGTCAACACAAGATACCACAAGAAGAGAATCTTGAAGGATCAATTAGCAATAAATTTAGAATGTACAGTAGAGCTAAGCAGAAGAACATGTTAGCCATGTCAGGGTGGACTACACCACTCCACCCAATCTGAGTACACCCATAAACACGACGATTTGGTTAGATGTCTTCACTGAAAAAGCTGCAAAGACCTGAGGTGCCAGATATCACAATCACATGGAATGAGGCAATAATCACAGATTAGACCATCATCTCAGTATGATGTCACATGCCAAGAACAGTCTGATGATAAAATGGCATGTTGGAAGTTGCTGAGTCATTAAGTATAAAGACCTGGAAACTGATAGCAGTAGAATGTGGAGCATGAAGAGCAACAGTGATGAAAGCATTAGGACTGCACAACAAAGTATTCTACAATAATTGATAAAAACTTGTTGTTGTGCAGAAGATAACATTTATGGGAACAGTGCTCATTCTTACTATACTGTAAATAGGTTTGAGCATATCTGCTAGGCTTCTTGAAATCTGAATTTACCACAAGCTGAGAACATTGTGGCAGACGGCTGGGGCTTTTGCTCAGCTGGGATGCCTTGAGGAAGGAAGGATCGGGATAGAGACAATACCTCGGACACGAGAGGGCAGCCCCCCTAGTTTGCATCAGAGCCACGGGATTGAAGTTTGGAAGCTCCACCCTGCTGGGGCCCATGGACAATTACAGAGCCTTGGATGGCAGCACTTCCGCCACACTCAAAAGTGCTGCCAGAAGAAGATTCGGAGACACCTGGAGTACTTACGGGTGCCCATGCAGCATTTCTGCGACACCTGGGAGTGCTACTGGAAGCTAATGGGAGCGCACCTGGAGCACTTCCGGGTGCACTGCAAAAGAGGCCACCTCATTCTGTTCAGGGAGCCGGAGTCAGGAGGTGGAGGACAGAGCATTCGTGGAGAGGAGTGGAGGTGGCAAAAGAAAGAAAGAAAGAAAGAAAGAAAGAAAGAAAGAAAGAAAGAAAGAAAGAAAGAAAGAAAGAAAGAAAGAAAGAAAGAAAGAAAGAAAGAGAAAAGGACTGAGCATTATTTGTGGGAGAATTGTGGGCACTATGTGCTGTGAAAGGAAACGAAAACAAATTAAAAAGTGTGCCATTGGGACTTGTGTGTCTCTGAGCCTGTCTGTGTCAGGGCTGAACTTCCACAACATATAATAATAATAATAATAATAATAATAGTATCACACATATTATTATTAACACAAAGATAAGAATTGTTGCTCAAGAAAACTCTATGCGTGTACTCCAAAGGTTTAAGAAAGAACCCTAAACATGCCAACAGCACTAAAGAGAGATCCCAATCAGATCTCAAGAATTAAGTCCACAGGTTAACACAAAAAGCTGTCTGATCATTTTCTGTGTAGTGCCACTCCGACTTCTAACTGCTGCTCGTGTCCAATTAACTTTCTGGCCCACTTTAATGGGAGCCATCAGGTTAAATTCTGTACTTTAATTAGTTTTGCTGTCTATGCGGAGGGAAACGTAATTACTTTTAAATCAGAATTATTTCATACACAATAGACTCTTAACCTTCTAACTGCTAGCAGCACGCTCTATGCCCTATTAAAATGTCATTTGTGAAAGAAGGCCAATAGAAAAGGTTGACAGGCCATTCAGCTAGTTCTGGTTAAACACTTGAATACACTGCTTTTCGTTCTGAGGCTTCCTCAAGTAGGATTTGCATGGAACAATAACAGTATGAATGATTAGTAAACAGAGAGTATGTGTACAGTATATTATTTATTTTGTTTCCTAAATATCATGTTTTTTTAAATATAAATATTGTTAGGTTCTTTTACCTTTAAAAATATTTTGACAGTCTAGCATGACTTCATGACCAATTCTGAAAATTCAATATGGATCTGTAAACTTTAAATATCCATTGCATGTGAAGGAACTGTATATCTATTGTAACCACTGCAGCAGGGGGATGTGGCTGCCCTTCAGAAACCTTAAAGAGTTTTTCAATGGGAAACAAACACAAGCTTGCTTGCTTGACACACAATGTACTGCTCTTGTGGGGCTTCGAACATTTAAAAGACCAAGCCATGGCCATCCTCAGGTTTCGCTCACCTGTCTCTCTTCCTCCAGACTCCCTCTGCTCCGTCCACTGCTTCCGAGCCTCTGAACCCCCTTGATGAAGAAGACTTTGTGTTCTTTTGACCAGGAGTCGTGACTGAGGCGTCAAATTTATCAGCTGCTCCTTGTGAGGCTGGATCACCTCTGAAAGAGACTTGTGTTTGTATTTGCCTGGACAGCAATAAAGTTTCTCCACCTATCCAACTTTGTGACCCAAGGTTGACACTATACATAAAGGTCTGCAGGACAAAATGGGAAATGGTGACAAAAACAGATATTGATGGGGCAGCAGACAGCACTTATAATAATAAACGATGCAGATTATTATAATACAGAAAAATTTAGTAACCAAGGAGGGCTCAACCAGAACAAAAACTGGTAAACTTCTATAAAATATAAGAAAAAAAAGCTTGTGGCACAGAACTAAATAGAAAAAAAGTAGGAGAAAAAATATTATTATTATTATTATTATTATTATTAAAAGAATGGTCAAGGCGGAGATGAAGCACATCAGGAATAGTAAAACAGTGAAACAGCAAAAGCCCTAAACTCACATTTTTCTGAGGTCTTCAAATGTGAGGAAGTAAATAACTTCTCAGCAGTAGAAGGGACTACTAAAGAGGTTCTGAGTGATTTAGAAATTGTAAAGGGAGAAGAACTGCTCGGATTAAATAGGCTGAAATCAAAAAAACTCCAGGACCAGATAATATTTACCCTCGAGTTCTTAAGGAGGCTAGCGAGTACAGATATAAACCCTTGATGCACATTTTTAGGAAGTCACTGCACACTGGGGAGATTCTTAAGGGCTGGAAAATGACAAATATCATCCCATTATATAAAAAGGGTGACCAGGCAGATCCAAAAAACCATAGGCTAGTAAGCTTAATGTGCATCATGGCAAAATTAATTGAAGGAATTATTAAAAATAAGATTGAGCAATATATGGCAAGAACAGGAGTTTCACTGAACACTCAGCAAGGGTTCAGAAGAAGGGCATTATGTTTTACTGGCATACTACAGTTCTATGAGGAAGAAATAAAAGTATATGAACAAAGTGGAGAATATGATATTATTTATCTGGACTTTCAGAAAGGATTTGATAAGGTGCCACATGAGAGGTTGGGCATCAAACTAAAAAAAGTGGCAGTTCAGGATGTGTAGATGGGTGCAGAATTGGCTCAGACACAGGAAACAGAGGGTGATCTTGCGAGGAGCCTCATCAGAATTGGCCGATGTTAAGAGTGGTGACCAGCAGAGGTCAGTGCGGGGGCCTCTGCTATTTTTAATATATAGAAATTCTTTGGATAGGAATATAAGTAACAAGCTGGTTAAATGTGTTACTGATACCAAGTTAGGTGATTTGACAGAAAGTCCAGAGATCTTTTGATTCATCACAGATGGACTTGGATAGCATACAGGCTTGGTAAGATTTATGGCAGATGGAATTTAATGTCAGTAAATCTGAAGTATTACATGTAGGAAGTAAAAAATGTTAGGTTTGAATACACAATGGCAGGTCTGAAAATCAAGAGTCCACCTTATGAGAAGGATTTAGGAGTTATAGTGGACTTTAAGCTATCGACTTCCAGACAGTGTTCAGAAGCCATTAAGAAGGCTGACAGAATGTCAGGTTATATAGTGCCTTGATGTGTGGAGTACAAGTCACAGGAGGTTCTACTCAGGCTTTATAACACACTGGTGAGGCCTCATCTGGAGTACTGGGTGCAGTTTGGGTCTCCAGGGTATAAAAAGGACAAAGCAACACTAGAAAAGGTCCAGAGAAGAGCGACTAGGCTGATTCCAGGGCTACAGGGGTTGAATTATGAGGAAAGATGAAAAGAGCTGAGCCTTTACAGTTTAAACAAAACTCCAGTTTTTGCTGGAGTGTGCGAATAAAGGTAGCCCGAGTGAAAGCAATCAAAGCACACCCAGGATACCAGACAGCATGCAAACAATTTACTGGAACACAACATTCAAGGAAGGAGAGAGTGTGAGGCGATGGATGAAAATGTCCACAAAGCATCCGAAAAGGCAATGTATGGGGTCAGGAGCTCCCTTTAGCGCAGTGATTCTTAACCCTTTTTGAGTCACAGACCCCTTTAAGAATCTGATGATAGCTATGGATGCTCTTCCCCAGAAATATTCACATAAACACAACTTTGTACGCAATGAATATAATGCACTTTATTTATCGAGATTTGAACGTCTCATACATATATTACATACACAAAGTATTATTAAATTTTAAAGTAAAAAATCTAAAAAACACTCCTTTTTATGCAAAACATAATGGCCACTTATTATAATTATGAAATACAATCCTCTGGTGTAAATTAAAACCGATCTACTACTATTACGTTTTCTACTACCAATACTACTACTACTACTACATCTACTCTAAATCAACAGTACCAGGCTGTATAGTGAATATCCATCCATCCATCCATTATCCAACCTGCTATATCCTAACTACAGGGTCACGGAGGTCTGCTGGAGCCAACACAGGGCACAAGGCAGGAACCAATCCTGGGCAGGGCGCCAACCCACCGCAGGACACACACAAACACACCCACACACCAAGCACACACTAGGGACAATTTAGAATCGCCAAATCCACCTAACCTTCATGTTTTTGGACTGTGGGAGGAAACTGGAGCACCCGGAGGAAACCCACACACACACGGGGATAACATGCAAACTCCACGCAGGGAGGACCCGGGAAGCGAACCCAGGTCTCTTAACTGTGAGGCAGCAGCGCTACCCACTGCACCACCGTGTATAGTGAATATAAATGTTAATTTTTATCTGACCCTCACGTACCCGTGAAACCCATCCATGGACACTTTAGTGGTCCACAGACCTCAGGTTAAGAACTCCTGCTCTAGCAGAACAATGGCTTGAGGAGCTACCATGCTAACCTGGCCTTATATAGGTAACTAAGACCTCAGGACTACAAAGGTAGAGATAAGAGAATGTTCTAGATTGGTGACCCTGAAAGTGGCCATGATATGGGGTTTGATAGATCATTGTGGCTTGAGCTGTTTATGTCAAGGGTTGACAGGAGAGGTGGTGGTGGTCTTCAATAAAGGGAGTAGCCAGGATAAGTAGACTGAAAGCGAGAGACAAAAGATGAGAAGGGGGATATTTTTGGGTGGTACTGTAACGGGCAAATTGGGGTGCCACTCCCACCAGACTGACAGGGGTTAAGCAGCTGTTTGTGCAGGCCCAGAGGCTGAAGGGTTTTTGCTTTTTTGTGTATTCAAGTTCCCCACTTCTTGGAGTTCATTTTGTTAATATGCAATTACAGCAATTACAACTATTTCTTTAATCTCAATTTCTGATGACTGCGTTTTCTTATTTTGTGGTTCTTGGGTGAAAAATAATCTGTTACTTTTCTTAAAACTGACGATTTCTTTCATTTTTAATTCAATTAAATAGAAAGAAATTCATTATCACGTGTAATAAATTTGAGGTCCATCCACATTTAGCTCCAGATAGAATACTACTAGAAAGTTAAAACCCGTTAGAATTTTATCTATGTCTACATAAATATGACCCTAAAATATAAGTCCTAAAGCTAGATACAGAGAGCCCATTAAGCTTATGACACAAAACATTATACTTCTTCTTTTACTGAGGAAATTGATCCAATGTGACCTATTTGTGTGTGAAAAAGTCTGCAAATCTTTGCTTTGAGTATCTCTTGTGCAGTAAGATCTTCAACTAAACATTTCTGATAAGTGTTGATCAACCCTGCTCATCAGTTTGGAGGAATTTTAGCAGAACTGCTTTAATTGCTTTAATTTAATTCATGGGTGTTTGTGGGCGTCAGGTCGTTCCACAACATTTCTATATGAGTAAGGTCAGGACTTTGATTCGACCCTGTGCCCAATGAGAGCTGTCGCTACACCACAGGATGCCTAAAAACCGACACCTGTCAACGCCCTCTACATCTTAGCTGGCATTGCCCCTCCCAGACATAAGAAGAACTGTAGCGAGTAAACAGGAAAAACTAAAGCAACTAGAGGACCCCGAGACACCCACTGTATGGCCACAGCAATGTCGCCAAATGCCTCAAATCTTGTAAAAAGCTTCATGCTCGAAAAATCTCTAGACTTAATGGTAAGAGGAACAAGGTTGGACTTATGGCACGAATACATAAGAAACATCAACACAATGGAGGGCATCAGAGGCGGCCTTTGGGGTGTGCGGGCTGATTAACCCTATGCGGGCCGGTTACGTCAAATACTGTTACCGGTATGTGTGGACTGTATAAATCTGCACGTGAATTTAAGAAAAATAATGTTTACATACACTGGATTTTCTCATTACAGTTTTCAGCTAAATTTTTACAAGATAACACTCAGACTTTATCAAAATATAACAATATAATCTATTAAAAAAATGCACTTCATAATTCATGACAATACCACGACAGTGCGAAATGTGATGTGGTGTCATGCGAAAATTAGCAGGGCCTCTTCTAGAAAAGTTCCAAATTGCAAGTATACTCAGTCTCGATGTGCAGGATGTCATAGTCATAACTCACGTTGATGTCAAGTCAGCCGGTTATCATTAGTGATACATGTTTTTGTGCATTAATATTCGGACATGTTTATGACCTACAAATAAAATGTGAGCTTCAGTGTTTCGACAGAAAGTGTGAAATTAACGTAGAGGTATCATCATGAAATCTCTTACCGGTTTCCAGGTCAAGAGACAAAAATCCACTTTTCTTACCTTCTGATTGGAAAAGTCGTTGATGACATCTGTATAGTCGCTCGAATGGGACACACAAACCTCAAAAACGGGGCCCCCTTAGACGTGGGGCCTGGTGTGGTCACCCCACTTGTCACCTCCAAACGCCGCTCTTGGACGGCATTAGCACAGAAGTGATAGAACATCTACCTGTTGGTGGTGACCTAGACTGGCCAACATGGAAAAGCCTTAACCACCAGGATTGGCAGATCCAAAGTCAACATGACCAAGTGTTGAGACTCTGATGACAGCGACCTGTGCGACTGTGGGGAAAGACAGACCATGGAACACCTCCTGATCTGCTGATTCCTGGACAAACTGTGGACCATGGAGGACCTCACTGCGGCCAACACACCGTTTAGTTTTAAGGACTTGAGAAGAAGAAAGACTTTGACTTGACCATTCGAAATTTCTTCTGCTTTAACGATTCTTTGTTAGAATGACTTGTGTGTTTAGAGCTGCTGTCTTGATTTATGTCTCACTTTCCCATGAGCTTCATCTCACAGATGGATACCCTGACATTTTGCTGTAGAATTTACAGATGCAAGTCAGAATTCATACTTTTATCCAGCAAAGCACTCACCATCTGCCACCATCTTGTTTCACAGATGGGATAAGGTTCTTGTCCTTGAATACAATGTTTGCTTTTAGCCAAAACAGAACGCTTCCTGTTCAGGCCAGAAAGTTCTGATCTGTACTCAACTGTCCAGAGAACGTTCTCCCAATAGCCTTCTGGCTTATCCAGTAAAATTTAAATAAGTAGTAATGTTCTTGTTGGAGATTAGTGGCTTTCTCCTTATAACCCTAGTATAGGCACCATTGTTGTACTGATGGTGGACTCATCAACAGTGATATTAGCCAATGGAAGGCAGGTCTTTGGATCTTTAGGTGTTACCTTCGGGTTCTTTATTACTTCCTGGAATATTACACCCCTTACTCTTGGAGTGATCGTTCTTAGTCGACCACTCCTGGAATGTGTCATAATGGTGTTTTGCCATCTGTTGAACATGATCTACCTAACAGTGGACTGGTGAAGTCTAAACTCTTTAGGAATGGTTTTACAACCTTTTCCAGCCTGATGAGCTTCAACAACTTCCACAAACCTGTGTGGGGAAGATCAGACTTTGATAGTGAAGACCACCCTGATTTATATTCTTTAAATAGGGCAGAACCTCTCCATTCCTGTCTTAATGTCATCATATTCATTGAAACATCTGACTCAAATAAAACTAGTAATTTGAGAGGTTCAAAAACACAAGTATGTCACATGGGATCATTTTCTTCAATAAATTAATTAGCTAGTATAGTATTTCTGTGTTATTCACGTAATTTGGGTTCTGTTTATCTAGTATTATGACTTCAGGAAAAATCTGATCACGTTTTAAAATTCTAAAGGGTTCACCAACTTCCTAGCATCACTGTAACTATCATAAAAAAGAAGCAATTGTAGAGAAGAAAGTAAGAAATAAAAATTCCTCATAAGTTGAAATCTTCATAACAAATTAAAATTTGAACTATCTATTATAATAAAAAAATCCTAGGACGAGACGAGACTTTTTAGCTTGGGACGAGATGTGACTTTTTTAGAGAGACACTTTCAAGTCCCGCAAGATGAGACTTTGTACCAAGAGATTTAACCACACCCGGGGCCGGAAATAAAAGACAAAGAGTGGATGACAAAGTAGAACATCGTAAAGAGGTTCAAAAATGTTGGCGCAATACACATGCAGAGCAGGTTAGAGATAATGAAAGTACTAAAATTCGAAAGTCTCAAAAAGTGGTAGCAAAGATCGTATTAGTGCAAACAAATGGAAATTAATTCTCTGTGAAATAATGGAACAGTGGAAAGAGATCAAATATATTGTTCGGATTTAAGTCGGAGACTTGTAGATCATCTAATTCATGTTGCCATCAGAGAAAAGTAGTGTTTCTTTCCAATGAAGAGGCCTATCCGCGAGAATTAAAAGATTTGTTGTTTGGTGAAAGTGAAATCCGCATACGCGAGCGGCAGAGATGCGAAGTGGCCGGCGCATAGTGCAGGCCGGTGGGGGGGTTGGTGAACGAAGCGAGCAGGGGGCAAAGCCCCCTAGTATATATTAAAAAACTACATGAAAAATTCTCATTCATGACAAGATTGGATGCTGATGCACCCTCACATATGATATACAGTTTGATGCGTCTTGATGTCAAGCTTAGTGGGGTTCCCTCTTTTATTCATGACCTTATAGACCCCCAAAAATCTCATTTTTAGGCCACTTTTGGAATATATTTTGTGCGGGAAACTACATCTAAACAATAAAGAGTAAACCAAAAGGTGTCTTCAGCAAAAATGATCAGAAGGACTTGAAGTTGTGCATAAAACATCAACTGACCCCAGGGGTTCACTCCCTAATGAGATAAAAGGAGTCAAATTTACTGTTTATAAAACATAGAAAAAAATGATGATCAGTAATATAGACACGATGAGTGTTGTTTTATGCTATGTTGAGGTTGCCGATTATGAATATGATAATACTTTTGATAATTGATTCTTTACTGGAGGTCCTAGCCCTCTTAAGGCCACTCACAGAAATTTAAAATCTGCAAAATTTCAAACAAACTCATGTATAGTATCGTTTTAGACCATTTCAAGGTCAGTGATTACGAATTTAATGTTATTTTTGATTTTTTGATCCTTTACTAGGGGTCTAGCTCTCTATGGACCTCTATCAGAGGGTAAAAATTATCAATTTCTATTACAATCATCTGGATTGTACAATCATCTCGATTACTTCTTACCTGAAGAAGGGGCCTGAGTTGCCTCGAAAGCTTGTATATTGTAATCTTTTTGTTTAGTCCAGGGGTGGGCAGATTCAGTCCTGGAGGGCCGCAGTGGCTGCAGGTTTTTGCTCCAACCCAATTGCTTAATAAGAAGCTTTTATTGCTCAAGTAACACTTCAGCTTCACTTTAGTCGTCTTGCTCGTTAAGATTTTGAACCCTTATTGCTTATTTTAGTCTTACACAGCTGTATTCTTGGTTTTTAATTGCTCCTAATTAGCAATAACATGCAAATGACAAAAGAGACCAGCATTTCTCCATTTAGCTTGTTTTCATTTACACCTGTGTGTATTTATCACACACTATTTGGTTTAATTCAATACTTGGAAGGAAAGTGAAGAGAAAAATGTGAAGCACTGAGAATTACTCATCTGTTTTAGACTTCAAATCATTTGGATGATATCCTTAGAAAGGAAAATAATCTAGGATATGAGAATGACCTGACATGGCAGAGTTAAAGCACTAGCAAGCCATGCAATTAAATAATTGACAAGGACTGTTTTTTAATTAAGCAACTGGGTTGGAACAAAAACCTGCACCCACTGCGGCCCTCCAGGACTGAATCTGCCCACCCCTGGTTTAGCCAATAAAAGGCGTTATTTTGCTTTACTTCTTACTACTATTACAATCAAAACTATTTAGACGTTAAATATTTAATTTAAAGCACACATTTTGATGTTTCACTGCGGTGGGCTGGCGCCCTGCCTGGGGTTTGTTTCCTGCCTTGCGTCCTGTGTTGGCTGAGATTGGCTCCAGCAGACCCCTGTGACCCTGTAGTTAGGATATAGCGGGTTGGATAATGGATGGATGGATGGATTTTAATGTTTCAAATACCTGATGCAAGTGTTCTTGTTTATTAGGTACTTCTAAGTAAATCGGTGCATTTCGTTTGACCATCCAGAATTAAGATGGCTCATGCTAATTCAGACTTTTTTGCACTTGTGCTCTTGAGAAAATAATTCAATGTTTAACTGAAAGAATTCTGCTGAATCAACAGTATCAATTATTTTACGGAATTTTGGACACTTGGATACCTTTCTCTCTTCCTCCCCTCTGTAGACTGGATGATTGATGGCTTGAACCCATGGCTGGCCACCCTGACCCGCACCTTTCTATCGGAAGGGCCCAAAACTGGAAGCTGTGCTGTGTTCAGATGGTTTGGGTTTGAATTTTCATCTGCAAAGATAGCTGTGCAATATCTGAGTGTATTTCCAAAACCAATTACAGTGGAACCTCGAGATACGATCACCTCTGTATACGAGAAATTCAAAATACGAGGAAAGTATGAGCGAAAAATTCAGATCTAAATGCGAGCATTGGCTCGCGTAACGAGCCACGAGCCAGGCTGTGGGTATAGCTCGCGGCTTCGCGAGGGGGCGTGGTAGCAGTTGCGAGCCGCGATCTGCGGTGTCTGCGTTTCTCACTTAAGTGCACAGGTGGGAAACTGCCCACATCCATGATTGTTCATGTGGCTGATGGGCTGCAGCTGCCATGTCCTCCCCGCATATATAGAGAAGCGCGAGCCGGTTAAGGGGGAGAAGAAGTAAAAGAAAAGAGAGGAGAGAGAACGGAGGTTGCGGCAGGCAGGCGGGCGGTGCGGGAGGGAGAGCGAGCGTGTAGCTGAACAGGTGAGCCAAACAGCTGAAGCAGGACGGTGTAGAGAAGGTCAGCTGCATTAAGAGTGTCTCTCCTGTTGCAGAGCCCGCAGGTGAGACGCTAACAGAGAAGAAGCACCGGGGATTGTCATCTGTTTTTTAAAGACGGCATCCTTTTGACGTTTTAACCTCGTGTTAAAGGATTGTTATTCTTGTGTATTTTAAACCTCCATTTCACAACTGTTTTAAGGATTATTTATTTAAAGATTTATTGAATGCTCTACTGCACTTTGGACACATGTTTTGATTCTTTTAATAATCAGTTATATTATTTACCAGTGTTATTTATTAAAGGTAGACTACAGTATATATAATTTATCAGTGTTATTTGTTAGGAAAATTGATTTTTATGTTAATATATTTGGGTTGCGGAATGGATTAACTGGATTTCCATTATTTTCAATGGGGAAGTTTGTTCTAGATACGAGAAATTCGCTATACAAGCTCAGTGTTGGAACAAATTAAACTCATATCTAGAAGTTCCACTGTATATGGGGTGACTAAGCTGGCACCCCAACTCTTTATTCATTTTCGCCTGTTTCTCTTATACTGTCTAATGGCCATAAGCAAGAGTAGTAATGTCCTGGTCTTATTTCACAATGAATTTAATGGTATCTTGATACAAAGGTGTCAGGGTAGGGTTTGTAGAGATTTATGTCCCCTAGGGGACAAAGCATTGGTACACAGACTATGGATGTAATAATTTACTTTATCTCCATGCCTCCCCACTTATTACTAAGGATAAAAACAGTTTTTGGAAATACCTAAAAACATCCCAGATAATTGCTTAAAAATCTCCTTAAAAAATTTTTTTTATATAAATTATTATAAATAAACTGTTCAAAATTTGCATAAAAAGATAAATACTCAAAGTTGCATAATTAACACTAGAATTACCAGAGCCTACGAAAAAACTCGTAAATCCGTCCCACCTTAAATCGCGTCTTAAATCCGTTTGCACCTCTCCGCCAGAGTCCTTTGTCATCTAAATGTGCTGATAAAGCTACTAGCAGCCAGCTATTCCATCCCCCCACCGACTTAGAATGAACTTCTCTCCTAGCTCAAGCCTTGCCTTGATTTGATTACCTGGGATTGAAGTGGAGTTTTATAGTGGAAATAATTCTAGCGTTATTTGGAATACACGCATTTCATGTGTGTTCCATTTCTATAGTTGGCTGTGCAAACACATTTTTAAAACAGAAACGTTTTTCATATTCTAATAGTAAATGACAAAATGTAGGCATAAACTATATAACGTATGAAGCCTGAAGTCCATATATCAAAGAAACACTTTCACAAAAGGTACAAATAAAAGAACACGTGCGCCTTCATTCAAAAAAAAAAAAAAAAAAAAAAAAAAAAAAGCCGCGTTAGCATGCCACATTGACACTCTTAATACAACCGCCGCAGTGGCGTAATGGTATCAGCGCCTGACTGGGAATCAGAGGGTGGTGAGTTCGACTCTGCACGGCTCCACTTCGAGAAATTAATTGCTCTTATTCTTACAATTTTAGAGTAACAATATAAATTTGATTTCAGTCTGTAACAGGCGGTGTAACTTATGATACTGGTAAAGGTTAGCTTTTTTTTTTTAATTCACTTTTCATTCTCGCAGTCACATTCAGAATCAATCCATACAACCCCATCTGACACAGCTGGTTTCACATAAATAAAAGTGTACTTTTATTCAAGACTATAACCAAAGAATAAAAAAAGGAAGTTACAGTTGGTGGTTGATACGACAGCTTGCGTGGTGCAATGTTAAGAACTGCTGATTTCCGATCCGTGCTATATAAAATCATCACATTCAAATATTAACAGTTCCCACACACCCAAGGTCCGCCATTCCTACATTTACGACATGTGTACTTGTTGCAGTGTACACACCTCTCTGTGCTATGGTTCCTATTACAGTGAATGAGCACCTGACACTGTACTTTCTTCCCTGGGGGAAGCTGAGGTCTTAGAACGGAAGTTTGTTGGTGCTGTATCATCTTTTCTTTTTCCATCGCCTTTTCCTGTAAGAAGCGATGACGAAGTTCCTCTGCAAGGTGAGCCATGAACACTCTTCTTTTCTCAGCGGACCCCGTGCATGCCTTATACACTACGTGTGCGTTCATCGCTGCTAGGTCAAGGATGTTGTACAACACAGCAACCGGCCACCTGCGTGTTCCTGTGCGCACTGAACAAGCACGCGCCTTCTGGTCCATGATGTCAACGCCACGCTGGGGGAAAAAAGAAAGACAAATATATGTGACATTTTGAAGAAATCATTTTATCACCAAAAGAGCACCAGAATACTTTTTTTTCATTAGCATACCTTCATGTGGTTGTAGTCTGTGACCGTGTTTGTTTTTTTTTTTTTTATCTTGCCCAATCTCCACATCATGGTGCATTGTGCTGAGAATGCAAACAGACTTCATCTTTTTGGGCACATACACTGTCAGCATGGCACTGGGAGATCTAAACACCAGCGTGGAGAATTGTTCGTGTACTGAACTGACTTTAGCTGCAGGTGGAAGTTCCCGTCGCACTTTATTCATGGTGCCAAGCAGAGCTGTATTGCGGTGCAGCAGTCTATTAGCCAGCGAAAGTGACGTGAAGAAGTTGTCTGTTGTTACGGTTCTGCCTTTGTCCAGAAATAGCTCCATAAGCTTTATGACCACAGACTCGGAAAGTCTTTCTCCCGTGGGACGACTGGGATCTTTTCCTAAATAAGGAGTGGCATTGCACATGTACTTTGTCTCCAAATCTGCCGCAATCCAAAAAGGCAGAACCGTAACAACAGACAACTTCTTCACATCACTTTCGCTGGCTAATAGACTGCTGCACCGCAATACAACTCTGCTTGGCACCATGAATAAAGTGCGACGGGAACTTCCACCTGCAGCTAAAGTCAGTTCAGTACACGAACAATTCTCCACGCTGGTGTTTAGATGTCCCAGTGCCATGCTGACAGTGTATGTGCCCAAAAAGATGAAGTCTGTCTGCATTCTCAGCACAATGCACCATGATGTGGAGATTGGGCAAGATAAAAAAAAAAAAAAACAAACACGGTCACAGACTACAACCACATGAAGGTATGCTAATGAAAAAAAAGTATTCTGGTGCTCTTTTGGTGATAAAATGATTTCTTCAAAATGTCACATATATTTGTCTTTCTTTTTTCCCCAGCGTGGCGTTGACATCATGGACCAGAAGGCGCGTGCTTGTTCAGTGCGCACAGGAACACGCAGGTGGCCAGTTGCTGTGTTGTACAACATCCTTGACCTAGCAGCGATGAACGCACACGTACTGTATAAGGCATGCACGGGGTCCGCTGAGAAAAGAAGAGTGTTCATGGCTCACCTTGCAGAGGAACTTCGTCGTCGCTTCTTACAGGAAAAGGCGATGGAAAAAGAAAAGATGATACAGCGTCAACAAACTTCCGTTCTAAGACCTCAGCTTCCCCCAGGGAAGAAAGTACAGTGTCAGGTGCTCATTCACTGTAATAGGAACCATAGCACAGAGAGGTGTGTACACTGCAACAAGTACACATGTTGTAAATGTAGGAATGGCGGACCTTGGGTGTGTGGGAACTGTTAATATTTGAATGTGATGATTTTATATAGCACGGATCGGAAATCAGCAGTTCTTAACATTGCACCACGCAAGCTGTTGTATCAACCACCAACTGTAACTTGCCTTCTTTATTCTTCGGTTATAGTCTTGAATAAAAGTGCACTTTTATTTATGTGAAACCAGCTGTGTCAGATGGGGTTGTATGGATTGATTCTGAATGTGACTGCGAGAATGAAAAGTGAATTAAAAAAAAAAAAAAAAAAAGCTAACCTTTACCAGTATCATAAGTTACACCGGCTGTTACAGACTGAAATCAAATTTATGTTGTTATTCTAAAATTGTAAGAATGAGAGCAGTTCACTTCTCGAAGTGGAGCCGTGCGGGATTGAACTAGCCACCCTCTGATTCCCAGTCAGGAGCTGATACCATTAGGCCACTGCGGCGGTTGTATTAAGAGTGTCAATGTGGCATGCTAACGCGGCTTTTTTTTTTTTTTTTTTTTTTTTGAATGAAGGCGCACATGTTCTTTTATTTGTACCTTTTGTGAAAGTGTTTCTTTGATATATGGACTTCAGGCTTCATACGTTATATAGTTTATGCCTACATTTTGTCATTTACTATTAGAATATGAAAAACGTTTCTGTTTTAAAAATGTGTTTGCACAGCCAACTATAGAAATGGAACACACATGAAATGCGTGTATTCCAAATAACGCTAGAATTATTTCCACTGTAAAACTCCACTTCAATCCCAGGTAATCAAATCAAGGCAAGGCTTGAGCTAGGAGAGAAGTTCATTCTAAGTCGGTGGGGGGATGGAATAGCTGGCTGCTAGTAGCTTTTGTTTATCAGCACATTTAGATGACAAAGGACTCTGGCGGAGAGGTGCAAACGGATTTAAGACGCGATTTAAGGTGGGACGGATTTACGAGTTTTTTCGTAGGCTCTGGTAATTCTAGTGTTAAGACAGTTCAAATTAATTTCTTATAAAAACTCTATATGAGATCTAAAAAGCAATAACATCGGGATAAAATAAAGTATGTAAAAGCTATAAAATGGATTTTTAAAGGGTTATACTAAAAACTAACCAACTAAGTGTTGCCAGGGTTTTAAAATTTAAAATTAGGGTTTTAAAGGGTTACTTTAACATCAGGGACTCTAAAACTGTAAAAAGGTGTGGGCACTTTTAAGATTAGGCGCCTTTTACATTTTAAGTTTAGGCGTCAAATCTAATTTTTAAGGCCAAGACCCATTGGGACTTAACACTAGCCTCCACTGATCCTAAATTTAGGGTTGTCAGTGGGGGCAGGTCAGTCTAAAACTGTCTAAAGGAGGAGGAAGGGATTAACATTAGGGCCGGGCGTCCCAAATATTAGATTTAGGCGCCCAGTTTTAAGATTAGGGACCTATTAAAGAGATCGGCCTTACCCCCATGAACTGTAAGGTTAGGGTTCATGTGAGGGGTAGGCCGATCTAAACCCCAATCCGTCCATGACTGCAGCAAGCAGCATGCTGACGCAGTTTCTATCAAAAACATAAAGATGTCTGGGTGACTCCAAACTTGTGAATGTTATTTTATAAATACACAGATATCATTCACATTTTCTAGTTTCTAGCCTAATGGTTTTTCATTTTGTTTAAAAAACCTTTAGTTTGATGCAGTATGACACGTTTCTTTTTTTTTTTTGTAACCCTTTTTCTTCCCACCTCCTCTTACTGCCTGCTGTTTGGGTCACAGACAAATTCTGAGCAAATCTTTAAGCCTTCAGGGTGGTTTGCTGTTTGTTCAGTTCAGCATTAGACTGCCACAGATTATTTCTTTATATTTATTTCTGAAGCCCTTTGAAAGACTTCCTACTCTGATGATATGAAAGAAATCGGTCTTCTGAAGCGCCTCGTGCCTTTTCTTCCCTGTCAATACTGTGATGTGCATATGCACAAGATCAGAAGCATTGTGTTTCCAAAGCCCAAGGAGACCTCTGCAGTCTTAATATTTGATTAAAATTGAACACGTCAATACTTCTGTTATGCTTAATGTCTAACAGAAAAGAAGTGAGCGGTTTTAACTATTAGGTATAAACCTTGAATAAATGAATTGAAACATTAATGAAAAATGCCTCAGGCTCAGAAGTATGCTGTTGTACACCCTGCTTGTGAGATGGCATGCCACAGATGAGAAGAGGTTACAATGTGCAGCAGCCTAAGCATTCTTACTGAAATAAATCACTTTATCGATGTCTGTTGGGTCATCTTGTTGTCATGCAGTATCAACACTGTTTGATTTTTATGGACTCTTTCTCTTGTATATCTCTAGTGTTTCGCATCAGTAATGATAGTAATTATTTGGTGAGGACTTGTGTTATTTGTTGATAGGAATTCTTTTTTAATGAAACTTTATAACAAAACACATGACAGCAATATTGTTGTCAGTCTGGAGTCTAATCTCTCTTTAAATATCAGAATAATCAAAATAGGATCACAACAAATTCTTCCGCATTTACCAGGAATTAACCAATCAAAATTTGGAAATGAATGAAGAGATGCTTCAGCGCATTCTGTTCATTGGATATTTAAGATCTAAGGATCTGATATATTCCGCTCCCTGAAAACTTTAAGTAGCTTACACTTTATGAAGATTTACAGGGTTATCAGGTCCTTGTTGTCACGTGTACAGAGTACTGTGAAAGATGTCCCGCACACAGACAGACATGACACAAGATGTCCACAACACACACGTTTTCTTTTCATTTCCTGCACACACAGTACACAAACCAGCACAATAAACTCAGTCCTTATTTTTTCCTTCTTTGTCTTTGTCTTTTGTCTTCTTTGGGACCGTGATATTGATGGATGGATTAAAAGCCAGAAGTCTGTATGACCATCAGCATCAAGTGACTCCGTGAGAACCCTAACTACAAAGAGGACTATTTCATTTATGTTAGGTAGAATGCCCAGAGGGGACTGGGCGGTCTCGTGGCCTCGGAACCCCTGCAGATTTTATTTTTTTCTCCAGTTTTTTTTTTGTTTTTTCTGTCCACCCTGGCCATCGGACCTTACTCCTTTTCTATGTTAACTAATGTTGCCTTATTTTAATTTCTTATTTTGTCTTTTATTTTTCTTTTCTTCATTATGTAAAGCACTTTGAGCTACTTTTTGTATGAAAATGTGCTATATAAATAAATGTTGTTGTTGTTGTTGTTGTTGTTTTCTTCACCGCCTCCACTCCTCTCCTGCAAGCTCTTCCACCTGACTCCGGCTCCCTGAATAGAGTGAGGAGGCCCCTTTTATAATGCGCCAGGTGCTCCCTGATGATCTCACCAGGAAGTGCTGCATGGGCACCCGGAAGTACTCTGGGTGTACCTGCTTCCTGATTCGGCAGCACTTCCTGGTGTGGCAGAAGTGCTGCAGTCCTTTGGGCGCCCCCTGGCAGTGGCCACAGGATCCCCACAGGGTTGAGCCTTCTAGTTCCTTGGCTCCCATACAATCCAGGATGGCTGCCCTCTTGCTTCCTGGGGAAGGAATTGCCCCTCTCCGGGTCCCCTGCTTCTCCAGGTCTTCCAGTGGGGCAAGGTCCCTGGCCATCTATCACAGTACGATGAAATTCTTACTGCATGTGATAATCAACATGTAACTCAACAGCAACAACAATATTTATTTCTATAACACATTTTCATTCAAAATGATGTAGCTCAAAGTGCTTTACAGGAAAGACAAAATACAGAAATAAAATTAGGCAATACTAATTAACATAGAATAAAAGTAAGGCCAGGGAGGACAGAAAAAACAAAAAAAAACTTCAGATGGCTGGAGAAAAAAAAAAACAAAATCTGCAGGGGTTCCGAAGCCACGAGACCACCCAGCCCCATCTGGGCATTCTACCGAACATAAACAACCTCAATCAGTCCTCATGATATTCAGGCTTCACACGGAAGAACTTGATGATGACGGCCATGTAGACCTCTGGCCTTTAATTCATCAATGTAAGGACATCACGGTGCTTTGATCAGGTGGTGGTGGTGCAGATCATCACCACAGAAAACTGGAAAGAGAACAGCAGAGAAAGTAGGGATTAGTATGGATTGTGGAGCTACCAGGAATGATAATGATAATTCAATGCATATACAGAATATCAGAGTTAAACTAAAATGAAGCTATGAGACTGCCATGTTAAAATAATGGGTTTTTAGCAGTTTTTTAAAATGTTCCACCATATTAGCCTGGTGAATTTCTGTCGATAAGCTATTCCAGATTTTAGGTGCCTAACAGCAGAAGGTCGCCTCACCACTTCTTTTAAGTTTAGCTCTTGGAATTCTAAGCAGACACTCATTTGAAGATCTAAGGTTACTATTTGGAGTGTAAGGTGAGAGGCATTCAGATGAGGAGCAGATGATATAAGGCTTTGTAAACCATAAGCAGGATTTTAAAGTTAATTCAAAATGGCACAGGTAACCAGTGTAGTGACATCAAGACTGGTGTGATGTGCTCGGATTTTCTTTTCCGAGTTAAGATTCTAGCAGCTCCATTCTGCACTAACTGTAATTGATTAATGTCTTTTTTGGGTGGTCCTGAGAGGAATGCGTTGCAGTAATCTTGCCAACTGAAAACAAAAGTGTGAACTAATTTTTCAGCATCTTGCAGAGTTATAAGGGATCTAACTTTTCCTATAATCCCTAAGTGAAAAAATGCTGTCCTGGTAATCTGATTAATATGTGATTTAAAATTTAGGTCAGAGTCAATAATTACCCCTTGTGAGACTTTCCCGGACACCACCAGTCGGAAACCACTTCCTTAGCAAAAGCACACGTTTATTATTCATAATAAACATAGTCCTTAAACACCACACAATGCACACAGCAAATAAATCTCCCCAATAAACCTTCTTCCTCAGTCTTTTAGCCGCCAATCTCCTCCTGGGAGCTTCGTCCTGCTCCCACTCCCGACTCTAGCTCTCCGACTGTAAGGAGGCGGCCGCTTTTATTCCTGCCCGGATGTGCTCCAGGTGACTGATGACGTCCATCCAGCAGCACTTCCTGGTGTGGCGGAAGTGCTTCCCTTTGCCCCGGAAGCACTCCGGGCATCCCTGGCAGGTTCCTCCGCCATCTTGCCGAGTGTGGCGGAAGTAACAACATCCGGGTCCCACAAGGTGTTAAGCGCCCTCTGGCGGTGGCCACGGGTCCCAACGAGTTTGAAACTTCTCTCTCTTTTCTCGTGGTCCTCTCCTGCTCCATGGCGGTTGCCCCGTCGTGGCCCGGAAGCTATTCCCACCACCTTCCGGTCCTGTTAGGCATCCCGGTCAGGTAATGACCCCGGCCATCTGCGACACCCTAAATTCTATACTTGACTTTTAATCCTAATGCATCAAGTTTATTTCTAATAACCTCATTATATCCAATCACTAAAATTTCTGTTTTCTCCTTATTTAATTTGTCACCGGCCTCTGGCACCATGAATTGTAAGTAGAGCTACTTTACAAAGAAGTCTTTCTTGATTTTGGTCTTGAAGATATTCCCTACGGGCGTATTCAGGTTAGAATTTTGTCATTTACCTAGAAGAAAAAATACATAAAAACTTTTTTTTAAGCAAAACGATTTTATTTACTTTAGTTATAAATGTACTAAAAGGCAAACAATACATTTTTCTTTAACCACAATTTTCATAGTTATATGTGACTAGATAAATTAATTGAGTCAAACAATTTTTGAAACTTGTTTAGCATTGTGGGGAACTACAATGTTGTTTTTTTTATATATATATTTCATGATGAAAGTAGCTATTCTATTAATTGATTGAATGAATTAATTTATGTGCACCCCACGATTTTATTTAGTCACATATAACCACGAAAATTGTGGTTAAAGAAAAAATTATGTTTCGCTTTTTAGTGCATTCATAACTAAACTAAATAAAATCATTTTACTTAAAAAAAAATTATATATTTTATTTTTTACTTTTTAGTTTTTGAGTATTTTGTAAATGATTTTTCTTTAATCATTTTTTATGAACGGGAAGCTTCTTTGAAAGTATTACGTAATATATCTTCTTTGTAGAACTATTTGAATACTATCCATCCATCCATTTTCCAACCCGCTGAATCCGAACACAGGGTCACGGGGGTCTGCTGGAGCCATTCCCAGCCAACACAGGGCACAAGGCAGGAAACAATCCTGGGCAGGGTGCCAACCCACCGCAGGACATATTTGAATACTATAAAGAATTATATTTTGGTGTCCGTTTTTCTGTTCAGGCTCTTATGGACTTAGCGCTCGGTTGCTGCAAAAAAAAATTTTCAACGACAGAATGGCAAGCTTACGCCAATACTTCCTCATCGTGATTATCACGGCTACTCCTTCGCAAGAGTAAATAAGTAAAGTCGGCCCACGTTTTTACCGACTCCACTTACTAGAAGAGGCAATCCACTGTGTCTCTCACTTGTAGGCTCCTCTATCGCAGAACTGTGTATTCTCTCTCTGTCATTGTTGTGTGTATGTTAATTGGAATTGCATAACCATTGATTATGACAAAATTTGTTACGTAATTGCATCGGTTTTGATGGATTACTGTATTGTCATAGATAATGAACACGTATACAAAATTTGAAGAAATTCGCTTCTCCAAAAGTGTGTTTAAAATCAATTGCAAGATTTGACCCAAGCAAATAAACAGACAAAGGAGTCAAGTTAAATAAAATCGTTTAAAAATGTTCTGGAGTTTCTGTTTTGATACTTTTCACAATTTTTAAGAATCTTTGGACTTAAATCCTGACCCCGTCAATGTGTTGAGTCTGAACATGGCTCACTCAACACCCTAGAGCCAATATACAGAATATGGAAGTGGGGATCTAAGATTAGAGTTTGAATAGCCACTTATGTAAAATATATCTCATTATGCAGGCCTCCAGACACTCCTATCAACATTTAAGAAAATAGATAAGACAAAAATGGTCCATGCAAGAAGAAGCTTAGGCCTCTGGTCCAGTAGAGATAATGAGACGAGAAGACTATGGAAAAGACGAGACAAAAAGACATTGACCCAACAGGGATGAAGATGGGCCTAAAAAAAGCAAGATGAAAGGGTGCTTTAGATATCTACTGACCTCTGCAGTCATAGAATTCACTGACTATAAGAGCATCGTGGCACACTCAAGTGGCAACGCAGGCAGCAATGCAAGGAATACACGTAGCAGACCCCCTGAACCCCACCTGTGGAGACCCCCTGACACTCTGGCAGCAGCAACAGGGCAGTGGCAACCTTGTAGGATTCTGGCAGCAGGACGATTGTGCCTCATCCAGGAACGAGATAAAAGACACAATAGTGCCCTCATCTGGGGATTTAAGGAGCAACTCAGAAGCAACCCCTCCTAGGGATACAGTAGACTGCGGCAGGGCAACAGACACAATAACTGAAGGCTCAGGCTGAGCAGCAGAAGCAAAAACTGAAACCCCAGGCTGATCAGCAGGAGCAAAAAATGAAGGCCCAAATAGATCAAGCAAAACAAAACAAGGAAAAACTGCTGGAGGCAAAAGTTCCACTGAGAGAGCAACCGGAGTGGGAGGTGTTCGCTTATAAAATATTTTAGCACAAATTGGAGTGTGGTGTTTGCCAAGACAAGAAGAGGCAGACACAGGAGGTGAAGGAGGTTCTACAGAAAAAGCAACTGATATAAGAATGAGGGGCTCCACAAACACAGCAGCACATACAGCTTTAGATGGCTCAGTAGAGATTAACGAAGTGGCCCAGAAAAGGTGGCAAAATTTGTTGATGTTGGTGGTCCAAACGACTCTGTTGGATAAATTGTAGACTTGGATCTGGGTTCATCAGCTGGAGGCTGGAAGAAATCGCTTTTACTTTTAGGGTGTTGAATGTGTGCTTGATATATACGAACAGTATTTCCAGTATGCAAAAAATGTAGTATCTCCCTCAAGATCAATGATTCTAGTAATAAACGAATAATCACCAAAGTATAATTTTATCTCAGGTAGGCACAGTGGCACAGAGCTTAGCACTGCCTCACAGCTCAAGTCACATTTTTGGCTACAATACTCGGCCCAGCATAGTTGACACATACAGTTGAACCTCGGTTTGCGAGCATAATTCGTTCCAGAAACTTGCTTGTAATCTAAAGCACTTGTATATCAAAGCGAATTTCCCCATAAGAAATAATGGAAACTCAGATGATTCGTTCCACAACCCAAAACTATTCATATAAAAATGATTAATACAAATTATATAATACAAAGTAAAAATACATAAAACAAATTAACCTGCACTTTACCTTTGAAAAGAATCATGGCTGGTGTGAGTGAGTTTCTAAACTCTTTTGGGATTCCACCCAACGGGACGACACGTGGAAGAGCGTCCCGAAGCAACCGCAGGCTCCCAGCACTGTAGCAGTTCGCCATAAAAGCGAATCCGAAAAGATCGTGGACATGCTATAAGCGTCTGCCATTGATGGGTGATAGAAGGAAAATTATAAATGCAGGGCACAGTATTACTTGACCACTAACCTGGCCACGACTCTGCCTGACTGCTGAGTCTGTTTATAGGAGAGTGGCAGATCCCGCTACAATAAATAACCGCACTGTTCTTGTTTCAAGCTGAATAAAGCAGGTGTTGCTAAAGTATTGAGACTCAGCTTCGTGTTTTGGGGTGCAAGATGGGGACTCGCACGTCACAACACACACATGCGGTCACCATGCTATAGTAAACAGTATACGCTCGAACGGATATTGACTATATGAGTGACGCATGCCGATTGAGCCCGAGAATGGGAAACAATTACCCACAATCCCACACCGAGAGAGAGAAGAACCATCAACTTAGTTGTGATCACGTGATGCTCAGCAGACAAAGCGTATACATACTACTCGTATTACAAGATCTCACTCGTTTATCAAGTCAAAATTTATTAAAAATTTTCGCTCGTCTTGCAAAACACTCGTAATCCAAGGTTCCACTGTGCTTTCCTGGCCTTCAAGGGTGTTTAAAATACCATTGCACCATTCTCATCCACTCAACACTAGTTATGTTTCTCGTTCTCTAACAAGTTTAATGTGTTTGCTGAAATCTCTGAACATTTCCGTTTTTTTCTCTGAACTCGAAGCAGGGTTTGCTCATCACTAATCCTGACAACAAAATAGCAAAGGCAACTTCATTTTAGTATTAAAAATAATATTTGAATCCCATCTGTTTTTGTATTGGCCTTCTGCTCAGAACCTCCACGTGATATCTGGGCTCTTTTCTCCTACTCAGTTCACTCGTAAATTGCCGAGGAGCCAAGATCTCAGTAACAAACAAGAAAGTCCGCATAGTTATGTCGATAGTAATAATGTGGCACACAATCGTGGCTTGAGATGAACCTGACCCTGAACCACCAAACAATCAGCCACATCGGAGAGCTTTAGAACTTCGATTGACTTTAATTAACAATATGAGAGCTGCTCATATTCGGCACGGTAAAACAAAAAGGTAAATTACTCAACCAGCAGTGAAAGCCGAGCTAAGTGTTATTTCTGTTTTCTCTAACGGTTGAGTTTTGCTATCTGTTTTCTGTTTGTAGGCTGGCACTTTGGTATAAGTAAATAAAACATATTTTAGGGAGAAGGTGTTTACTGGCAAAACCACGTGATTAAAGTGAGAATCCGACGCCAAGCCCTGTAGTGTGTATGCACAGCCTTCCCATTCCTGACGACTGCACAAATGTAATGGAAAGGTAAATAAATTATCAGCCATTCTCACAGTAATGCAGGGTTTTCTTTCTGCGTTTTCTTTTGAACAGCATTGAATCAACTAAGTGTAAATTCTGAAAGACAATGTGAACAATATATTTAAATCAGATTGTGTGAAATCAGTTGTCAATTTGTATATAAAATAATTCTAATAATACATTTTGTTTCTATAGCGCCTTTCCCCATGCTCAAGATGCTTCACAAAAGAATAACAACTTAGTGACTTGTATGATAAAACAACCCAGAAGAACTGAGTGGGGGAAGCTCCAAAGAAATTGCAAGCACTGACATTTTAAACTTAATTACGTCTGGAGTTGCCTGCATCAGCTCTGTTACATTTCATTGGCTTATTTGTAAGCTTGTTATATGAATTTGTCGCCTGCTTCTGATTCCTCAAATCCACCTAGAAATGAAGAATTTTAGAATGACACTTTTTTTTTCTTTTCTACTGCTGTCCGCTGTACTATTTGCTTTAACAAAACATATACCTTTCAGAGAGCATACCTCATTTTGTTATGTAAATTCTATCCTTCCGTTTGATGCCTGAATCCACGTAATCCAATTCATGGTAAGCAGGAGACTATCCCAGTAGCATCGGGCACAAGGCAGGAATCAGCCGTGGATGAGGTGCCAGTCTGTGGCAGGGTACATTTGAGAGCTCACTACCACCGACTAATTTAAAGATATTACCTAACTTTACTCAGTTACCTTTAGGATGAGTTAGGTAAACTAAGAAGAACATTCAAACTCCAACAATGAACAGGCCATTGAAATGGAAACTAGTGGCCATTCTGAAAAATGCTTCCCAAATTCTCTTTGACATCTTAGCAATGAGGAGATTAAGGCAAATTTTTTCCTCTAGGGGGCGCCATTTTAAGTAACCTGAACCTGAATAGGGGCAGCACGGTGGCACAGTGGGTAGCACTGCTGCCTCGCAGTTAGGAGACCCGGGTTCACTTCCTGGGTCCTCCCTGTGTGGAGATTGCATGTTCTCTGTGTGGGTTTCCTCCGGGTACTCCAGTTTCCTGCCACAGTCCAAAGACATGCAGGTTAGGTGCATTGCTGATTCTAAATTGTCCCTAGTGTGTGTGTGTGTGTGTGTGTGTGTGTGTGTGTGTGTGGGCGTGTGTGTGTGTGTGTGTGTGTGTGTGTGTGTGTGTGTGTGCGCATCCTTTGGTGGGCTGGCGCCCTGCCCGGGGTTTGTTTCCTGCCTTGCAACCTGTGTTCACTGGAAATGGCTCCAGCAGACCCCCGTGACCCTGTAGTTTCGATATAGCGGGTTGGATGATAGATGGATGGATGAACCTGAATAGGTATATCATGGATATACCACGCGATATCCCTCCCATAGTGATACGGCGGTAAGAAATCACATAAGAGAAAATAACAGCTTTCTTTAGATAGATAGATAGATAGATAGATAGATAGATAGATAGATAGATAGATAGATAGATAGATAGATAGATAGATAGATAGATAGATAGATAGATAGATAGATAGATAGATAGATACTTTACTAATCCCAAGGGGATTATATACTATATATATTATTTATTATATATAAATAAATTATTATTTATGCGGCATAACAGATGAGGAAGCCATGACAAGCCCATGTGATAGAGTCTGCCATTTTTGTTTGCTGCGCTGGAAAGATTTTCAAGATCGGATGACATTATCTTCCATCCATCCGTTGGCTTCAAAGGTGTGCCGGGCAATGTTCCAAGGCTTTATACTCTTTCTCCATCTACAGGCCTTTACTTAGGTAAATCATGCCATTCCAAACAAGGAAAAGAGAGGATTCAATTTCATGCTGACTCTAACACACAGAAATAGTGTGCGTTGTCCATTTGAAATTTGTCTATCTCGTTCTATGCTTGGCCTAGCAGTTCAAAATGCTGAGCCCCTTTGTACTAAATCTGGCTCAGCTGTGCATGTAGAAAGTAAAGAAAAGCAAATCTAAAATATTTGTACAGAGCACAGTGACATATTAAACATATAAACTTATTACAGCAATGAATTATTCAAGAGAAATACCCATAGCAATACATATGGCAACGTGTATTGTTCAACGGAATTAATACTGTTAGTCATGCCTATGTTAATTACGGCCTTATAATTTTTCTAATACTTTGTTAATCCCTGAGGTGAAATTGCGTTTTTTCGCCTGAACTTTGGAGGTCAGAGCACAGGGTCAGCCATTGTACAGCACCCATGGAGCAGTTTTCATTTTAAGGGCCTTGCTTAAGGGAGGGCCCAATGGAGTAGGATCCCTTCTGGCAGTAACGGGATCTGAACCGGCAATTTTCCAGATACCAGCACTGGTCCTTAGCCACAGAGTGACTGCTGTCTTATTTTTAGAAGATTCTTGCACGTTTGAGAAGGGTTGTTGTTGCTTGTTACTTTACAGTATATTGTCACACACTTGCGATTAGGAGACAGCTAAAGGGCCTGGGGAACTGTAATACTACACCTGACCAGGGGGTGGCAGAGTGTGCTGACTGTCTCTCTCAGTTTCTTGCAGACCATTCCCGGGAAATCTCACCAGGTTCTGGCGCCTCTGACGACGTCACTTCTGGTGCCTCTGATGATGTCACGTCCAGCTCCGGGGCCTCTGATGACGTCACTTCCGACGCATCTGATGACGTCACTTCCTGCTCTGGACTAGATGACATCATTTCCTTTCCCAGCCCTTAAAACCGCCATCTTACCTCCAAATAATCAGTTCTGTTTTGGAGTCTGTCTAGTGAACAAATAATACTAAACTTTTGCAGCTGGGCAATAATATACGGGTGGCTGCCCTAAACCTTTATGATGTCTGAAGTCTCATTACTATCACAATGTATATAAGTAAAGCTGTTTGTTTTTGTGATTGACTACTGCAATGTGCTATTCACTGGCTGTTCTAAACGTTTATGCAGCTTTCAGTTAATTCAAAATGCTGCTGCAAGGATAATTACACAAACCTGAAAATACGAACACATAACTTCAGTTCTCAAGTCCTAACGCTGGCTCCCGGTTAAGTTTAGGGCTGATTTCTAAATCCTCCTTTTAACATGTTGTAGATACCACAAGGGCTGGACGGGTATCCTGGCCAGAAGAGGGGATGATTCCTTGCCCGGACGGGAGGCTCATAGTAGGCAGACAGGCATCCCGGCCAGGGAGGAGAAGTGGATCAATGGAGCTGGAAGCAAGAACCAGAAGGGGTGCATGGACAGCCCACTGAAGAATGAAGATACCCTCCACCCAGAACGCTAGATGGCTGCATGCCTGGATATTGGTTCCCAGTTGGAAGCCAGCAGGGCATGTCAGGAGATGTAGTCCGGCAGACCAGCTCTGCTAGGGTCATTGGGTGCCACGAGACGGAGCTGCAGGGTGATAAGCTCCCTGTTATAATGGACTTCCTTGTGACCTGGAAGTACTTCCATCGGGCAATTTCCCTGGCAGTGGAAGTACTCCTGTCTGTAATAAAACAGACCCCACTCCGTTATCCAGGCAAGTCGGAGCTGGGAGGAAGAAAGGCAACACTCAACTGGAGGAGGGCTGTGCGGTGGTGAGAGAGAGTATTGTGGGAAGAGAGAGAAATCTGTGCTTTGTGTTACTTGTGAGTATTGTGATGTAATAAACACACCTGGATTTGAACCCGGGACTCTGTGTGTGGTTGTATTTGGCGGTTTGGGGCTTCCATTGCAATATAAAGCCTTCTGAAGTTATCATTACCTACAAACCAAAGTGCATATTGATATCTGAAGGTTCCAGCCTACTTAACATTCCTAGGATTAATAAAATAACAGTGGGAAATCTAGCTTTTAGTTACAGGGCCCCGAAGCTGTGGAATGGTCTGCCTGCTAATATAAGACATTCTGTCTTAGCTTTTAAATCCCATGAAACAAACTTTAAAGACGAGAAGTCCCAACTGTTGAGAAAAAATAGCCACTGCCTGACCAGTTCTAACTATAGTCTTGACAGGCCATTCATGAACAAAATGTGTAAATGTGACATCCCTCAATATCCCCAGTCATAAGAAAGGAGCTTAAAGCCTAATCATTGCAGCTCAGGAGCAAGCTCTCAACACCAGGTACTACTGATGAAGCAGCAGGTTGAGAGCAAGTGTAGAATGTGCAGCAAGGCTGAGGAGACGATCAGCTGTGTCATCATCAGGTGTGCAACACTGGCTTCTACCAAATCCATATTCTTGCACAAGATTGCCAATCAGTGGCATGCTAGGTCAACACGTTCCTGTGAAATGGTACCAGCACACATCAAATGTCAACATCAGACCCACCACCACCACATGGGATATGGCAGTGCATTCAGATTGTATCATTTCAGCTCACCATCCTGATATGTCTGCTGATTGATATTGTAACCCCAGACTACATCAACATCATGCTCAAAGAAACTGAAAGTGGAACAATTATAGGGGTTTGTGGGCCGACCAACCCCACGTGGGGCCGGTTACGTCAAACGCTGTTACTGGTATGTGTAGACTGTAAACTTGTGTGCAAATTTTATAAACATAATGCTAACATACAGTACACCGGATTTTCTCATTTCATTATATTCAGCTAAATTTTTGCAAGATAACACGCAGACGTTAAAAAAATATAACGATGTAACCTATTAAAAAAGTGCAATTCATAATTCAAGACAATACCACAACAGTGCGACTTGGGATGCGGAAATTAGCAGGGCCTCTTCTAGAAAAGTATCTAAATTGCAGGTACACTCTGAGTCTCAATATACATGAACCCTTCTTTTAGGAAGGGATTACAGTGGCGACTTTTTTGGGCGATGAAGGTGGACTATGGTGTTTTCAAAGACGTACATGTACAGAATTTGACCTTGAAGAAGGATTTTTAAAGGGTTCCTCTTAGAAGCATCTCAAATATATATACATGTACTATGGAACCTCGGTTTGCGAGCATAATTCGTAGTCCAAAGCACTCATATATCAAAGTGAATTTCCCCATAAGAAATAATGGAAACTCAGATGATTTGTTCCACAACCCAAAACTATTCATATAAAAATGATTAATACAAAATATAAAGTAAAAATAGATAAAACAAATTAACCTGCACTTTACCTTTGAAAAGAATCATGGCTGGTGTGAGTGAGTTTCTAAACTCTTGTGGGATTCCACCCAACGGGACGACACGTGGAAGAGCGTCCCAAAGCAATCGCAGTGTCCCAGCGCTGTAGCAGTTCGGCGTAAAAGCGAATCCGAAAAGAACATGCTGTAAGCGCCTGCCGTCGATGGGTGATACAAGGAAGAAGGAACATTATAAATGCGCAGGGCCCTGCCTGACTGCTGTGTCTGTTTCAAGCTGAATAAATCTGGTGTTGCTAAAGTACTGAGTCACAGGACACACATTTACATTATTTAGCAGACGCTCTTATCCAGAGCGACTTACAACAGTGCTTAGTAGTCTACGACTGTTCTTCAGTCTTTAAGGCTAGGATTAAATCTACTGTCATTAAACAAGTTACCGCTGACCAAGTTGTACACAAAACCATGCTAGAAGAAAATAGTAAGTTGTTAGTACAAAAAATTTATTTTTTTTTTTTTTTGAGCGCGCACATGCACACACACATATACGCACGCGCACGAGCGAGCACACACACATACACACACACACAAGCGCCCGCGCACACACAGTCACAATGCTAATGCTGTAGTAAACGGTATGCGCTCGTATGGATGTTTACTATGAGTGAGGCACGCCGACTCAGACGGAGAATAGGAGACGATTGCCCACAATCCCACAGCGAGAGAGAGAGAAGAACCATCAGCTCAGTTGTGATCACATGACGCTCAGCAGACAAAGAGTATACATACTACTCGTACTGCAAGACCTCGCTCGTTTATCAAGTCAAAATTTATTAAAAATTTTTGCTCGTCTTGCAAAACACTCGCAAACCAAGTTACTCGCAAACCGAGGTTCCACTGTATATTGGAGAATATAACTTCTGCTCGAACAGGACACGCAGACCTCAAAAGCAGGGCCCCCTTGGGCGTGGTTTCCCCACTTGCCACCCCCAAAACGCCGCTCTTGATCTGGTGATTGAAATCAGCATAACGTGGGGCACCAAGACTAATGTTGTGCCTGGGGTGGTCAAGACTCTTGATACCATCTGAAGGAGCTCCCAGGACGCGTCACAACCCAAGACGTTCAGAAAAACGTAAACCGTTCACACTCTCCACAAAGTCCTAGGTTAAAACTCTCTCAACAACTGCTAACAAATTGTCATGATAAACAAATTATAATAATAATAAAATGCTGTTCGAATTTCAGAATATACCAAAAACATAATTCAGCGTTTTTCTTTGTAACCCAAGGCCTATTCTGGTAATGTTAACTGATGAGGCATGAATGTGTAATGTATAAATACAGAATAGATTAGTGTAAATGCACATCTCTTTCCAGTCTGACGGGTTCAGTTAAATCATTCAGCATGTCTTCCAATACCACTAACAAGACACCTTTCTCAGGCAAAGTTTTACCTCGATACTGACAAGCACACTTAGAGAGCACAGGGGATTAGCCAATCTCGTGTCTGACATTTCGTTTAAAATGAGATGAACTGACTCTATAAAATGTGACTTTCACATTGCACTGATGCAGTTTATTTCTTCTAGTCCACATTAGCAGATTCTGAAAGTTACAATTAGAAGTGCTTACGTGCCTGTGGATAGGATGGCCATTTCATAAAGACATGAGTGGGATTATTAAGCTATAGCTGCAATTCATATCATTTCACGTCAAAAATCGGTATGGAATTTCGCATACAGTTTGGTGCTTAATTGTTTGGTCGAATGCAGTTCTTTGTGATCTGTTTGACTTTAGCATGCAAGGCATTTCTCTCCAAAACTGCTTCTCTGAGTTCCCTCAAGGTCATATGCACAGCCTTATTAATGCCGTCTATCCATCTTAGTCTCTGTCTTCTTCCTCTCCTTTCGTATTCAGTTTTTCCCAACATGAAATTCTGCTCCAAGGAATCTCAATTTATTAAGTGTTTTTAAGATCTGTTCTGATCAGCTTGCAGCAGTGATCACAGTAATACAGTATATACCCGCGGATAAGTCGGGACTTGATTTTATCATATAATTTCTGGTATTTTATAATGTTGCTCGTGTGGTATAGAGGGTCCACGGCTTCCAATAAAAAAAGCCCGGGTTTTAAATCCATATAGCCGCGCCGTTCTCCGTGGGCGCGATTGCACGACCGTGCGGAGTTAATGAGGTGATGGGAGGGAGCGAGTCACACCTGCACGTGTGGGTGCAGTCGTTCTCAATAGCCTCATTGGCTTCCTGCGGTGTGTGATTATGGAGCTGCACCCACCGAGTTGCGCAGGGGGGTATATATATACGGGTCGACACCAGAGAATGGGGGATAGATAAATTATGGAAGGGAACTGGAAGGAAATAGATAGATGGACCGAGGAAAAGAGAAAGGATGCGGTTAAAGGACGGAAAACAGCAGTCATGATGTTACGATCTGGCCAACCTGGAAAGTGGAGACACCACGAGCTGGGGCCCCGCTAAAGAGCGTTAGCCGGTGGTGCTCTGGGGGCTAGTTCGCCCCACTGAAAACAAGTGAGTGGGGTGAGCAGAGAGATGTCCTCCCGAGAGATCTGAGGAGTGACTGCAGGTGTGTGAAAGATCAAGGGAGGAGAGCCAACCTCGTGTGGTCTGGCAGTGACGTCCATAAGGAGGCCAAGATGAAGGTTGGCTGAAGGAGCTCGAGGCTGTGGGTTCTCTGCCGGCTGAAGGAGCAATGGGTGAGAAAGAGAAATGGAGGTGGGCTGAAGAGTAAAGAGAGAGAGAGAGACTATGTTTTAACTACTGCATTTTACCTCGTATTTTAAAGGATTTATTTATTGGATTTTATACCCCTGGACACTTATTTTTATGGATTTATTGAACCTGAGGCACTGCACTGTGGACATTGTTTGTTGTTTTAAATAAAAGCACTTATGCACCGTTTGGAAATATCCCCTGGTTTCATGTGAGATTTGTCCTCATTTGTCAGCTTGTCTCGGTGACATTACCGATGGTGTTGGGATCAGAGCTCCCAGAAAGATGTTGGGAGCTTGGAGAGAACCCGCATCATTACAGCTCGTATAAGTTGAATGCAGAAAACACGCGCTATTGGTCCAAGAGATTATGATATGCTAACGCCCACCTGAGAGAGTCACCACGGAGCACACGACCTTTTTCCTCTACGTTGGTGCGGCAATGCGCTGTATCAGCGTGTACTCCTAAACTGTCTCTCTCTCTATTGTACCGACATGACCACACGGTAATACCCGAATTATTCTGAAGCAATGTTTGCACTGATTTGTGTTTTTTGTATCTCACACCCTCATACCTCTTTATCGTAAGAGCATCCCTTATCTATGATGGAGCGATCGTTGAAGGAGCGAAAGAAATTGATAACTGCGCTGCTGCAACAAAATTCGATGTGTCTGAGAAACTGGTGCGTGATTGGAGGAAGCAAGAAGATGTAAAAAAAACAAACAAATTAAGTGTCGCATTTTTGAATGGGCGTATAAGTCGGGGTCTGATTTTATGATCGATTTTTCGTGAGTATATACTGTAATCGCTCCTTAGCCCAGTCTGTCATACCAGCTCGCTTTAAAGGATTCACTACCGTCTCTGTACCTAAGAAACCAAGTCCAGCCTGTCTGAATGGCTAATGTGCTGCACTAACATTTATAGCAATGAAGTGTTTTTCAAGAGGCTGGTCAATAATTAAATATGCTCTTCTCGGCCAAGAAAACTGGATCCATTGCAGTTTGCATATCATCTCATCAAGTTCAGGGACTTGCATAGGAGCACTTCATTGTGCATCTGGGTTTTTAACTTCTTTAAAAGGAAAACCCCAGGTAGATCAAACAGGTAGCCGCACTTTACCTTCCCTCACCCTCAGCATGGGGGCTCCTCAGGTCTGTGTTCTAAGTCCTCTGTTGTAGTCCCTCTATATACATATGACTGCATGGCTGCACGTGACACCCAACATCATTGTCTAGCTTGCTGATGACACAGTTATAGTAGGCCTGATCTCTAACAACAATAAACAGGCATACCTGGATGAAGTGGAAAGTCTGTCACACTGGCGTCAGGACAACTGTCTACTCCTGAATGCCAGCGAGACAATAGGGATGATTGTGAACTCTGGAAGAAAGCAGCAGAGGTACTACTACCCCCTCAGTATTAAAAGCAAATCCGTGGATAGGGTGGAGAGTGTTTCAGATGCTTCGGTGTCCATATCACAGAGGACATGACCAGGTCCAATTACATTGTGTGGACGCTAAGGGTCACTGTTGCCCCTTAAGCCCAACAGACAGACAGACATGCAGGACACAAGATAAAAGCACCAAGAAGTTGTTTAATTCTTTTTCTTTCTTCTACAGTGCCCTCCAAGCACCACAGACACAGATAAACAGGCAAATAAACAAGCCTTGTTCTCCTCCGCAACTCCCAGCAAGCTTCGTCCACTTCCACCCGACTCTGGCTCGCTGGCCGGGTTCACAGCAGTCCTTTATATAGTGTCCGACCCGGAAGTGCTTCTGCTCTTCTGTCCACGTGACTTACCAGCACTTCCTGGTCTGATGGAGAATTTAAGTCTTTAGTCAGCCTGGAAATATTTTGGGGCTTCCGTCCTCATAATTTACTAGTACTTCTGGGCTAGGTGAGAACCTCGTCTCCCACCATCTTCCCACAGTGTCCCCTGGCGGCACCCAGGGTAACCAGCAGGGCTGTGATACCGAACTCTGTATCCCATGGTGCCCTCTGGGAATCCAGGGCACCGCTACACTGTAGGGAAGCTACCATTTAGAGTCTTGGGGGAGGCAATGTCCCAAAAATAGTTGCCTTCCCCCCCTCCTTCCAGTCTCTGGGTGTCCTGGCCGGCCATCTATCACAATTGTCGCCTTGGTGAAAAAGGCACAACAGCATCTTTATCACTCCAGATTCATCTGCAATTTTAAGCTGCCATGTCAATTACTGAAAAACTTTAACACATACATCGTCGAAAGTATCCTGAAAGGAAGCATTACCTACAGGTTTGGGAGCAGCATACAGTAGGACCACAAGGCACTGCAGAGAATGGGGTGGCCAGCTGAATACATCACTGGATGTGTTGTCTCAGGCTTCCAGGGCAAAGAAAATGATCAGATATACCAGCCATCTGCAATAATGTCCTCTTCACTGGGCTGCGGTCAGGTAAACAGTACTGCTGCTTGAGCGACCGAGGAGGAGCTTCTGTCCACAGTCCATCCGCATCTTTAAATGAGCTACATGATGCCCTGTTGTTGATTCTGTTACAGAAAGTTGAGTTATTTAAGTTGTTTAGTTATTCTTTACTTATTGTTTCTTTGTCACATGCTAAGTGTTTCACTGTGGAAACACAACACCATTCATCCCAGTCTGCCAGTGGCCAGCCTCAAACTCACAATGTCTGGATTACAAAGGACGTCATCAGCAGCCCCTCTTTTCCAAGTCAGGAACATTAAAAGTTCTCCAACACTCATGTGCTCTCTAAACACTACAAATAGGGGACTTTCTGGTGACATCAGCTGAGCTCTCTCTGTCTGTCTAAGCTCCATGTTGTGCACAGCACTGCCAATACACATTACCCATCCAAAGTGCAAAACCAGTTGACAATGCCAAGTGTTTCATCATGGAATCACGCCACAAACCATCCTAGTTCAGACATCCACAGTTTGGTAACTGCTGGTGGCCAGCTGCAAACCTGCAACATCTGGATTACAACGACCCACTGAGTTGAGAAAAACAGAAGAACTTCTGTGCTTCTGCACGCACTGCTAAGCACTGCAAGGGCAGCACTCCCTAGGCCACTACAGAGAGAATCTGTTATGTTATGTTAGGTCTAGAGGGAAACAAAAAATAAAATGAAAGCAAAAAGCGTCGGCCTTAAACTACACCTGAAAAGATAAGATGAAAATTCTACTAAAAGCTCTGACAAAAACTTCCTCCCGAGACAAAACGTGTGTAGAAAAAAGTTACAGAGGGAAAAAGAAATCTTTTAGTAGCAATATGAAAACCTGCCATTGTTGCTGACTGGGTAGCCATTCCACATGCCACGGTGCTCCTGGTACACTCTTACCTGTCTTAAATTAAAGCTACTTCCCCAGAGTACAAAGGCAAACTTCAGCACGTCAAACCGAGGGAATATATGAAACGGCATGTGCAGGGGACCATTACTGCAACAATGTAGTGTCTTTCATTTTGCCTACATCCAACTTGCTTTAGTGCTTTGTTTCAAAAGTGTCATGCTTCATCAAGCAATACATTCATCAAGAAGCACATTTATGAGCACAGCAGTTGGTCACGGCATTTTACATTCTCATCAAAGGCAACTCTGGTAGTGATCTTTGGAGCAAATACCTCCTTAAATAATCCATTGTGTTTTTCTGCCTTTCTGAAAATGGGAAACTAAGCACCTGAGTGCACACAGATAGAGTCCCTGGCATCTTAAACAGAGAGACCTTAATCCAACAAAGCTTCTGTGAGAAGATGAGCACTGAGGTTTGGTTTTGGTTAAATCACTAAAATGGCTGTGCAAACCGATATGGTAACCACTGCGACAGTGAAGATGTGAGATAAGAAAGTCTCAATGGGACTTAGACGATCAGGTCCACTGATTCAGAATGACACCGGCTAAATTATCGAGCAATCAACCTTTCATTTTTATAGGGCCTTTTTCACAAAAGACTGCAAAAAGGAATCAAACATTTTATAACCAAAGAGAAATAAAAATGATAGATAGATAGATAGATAGATAGATAGATAGATAGATAGATAGATAGATAGATAGATAGATAGATAGATAGATAGATAGATAGATAGATAGATAGATAGATAGATAGATAGATAGATTTGAAAGGCACTATATAATAGATAGATAGATAGATAGATAGATAGATAGATAGATAGATAGATAGATAGATAGATAGATAGATAGATAGATAGATAAACTGTACAAAAGTAGTTAGATTAATAAGAAAAGTAGCATGTACTGTTGCAATCAATAAATGTACAGTATATGAATGACACTAGATAACAAATGGACAGATTAATAGATTGATATGAAGTGTCTTATATAATAACAGATAGATTTGTATGACTGGCATTAGATAACAATAATAAGGTAGATGAATGGACAGATAAGTTAACATAAAAGGTACAATAAAGGAACAGATAGACATGAAAGATCCTCTGTATGAATAGATAATTATATAGAAATGAAAGGCACCAATTCATATAACAGATAGGATATCAGAGGTACAATATAATAGGTAAACTGCTCAAAAGAAATGAAGGGAACATTTAAAATCATCCCAGTAAGTAAATGAAGCTTGAGGTATATCAGTTTGTCCAGTTAGGAAGCACAAGTGATTGTGAATCAACTTCACTTGCTTTGGTGCAAATGAAAGTGACTAAAGGTGCACTGGAGAGGCAACAGCAAGTCAAATATTCATATTTGGATAATGATAATGAAAGGCACTATAATAGATAGATAGATAGATAGATAGATAGATAGATAGATAGATAGATAGATAGATAGATAGATAGATAGATAGATAGATAGATAGATAGATAGATAGATAGATAGAGGGACGGTCATTGGTTCAGTCTGGTCGGGATGTCCCTGGAAGAGAAGAATGGAGGATGGCAGGCTTTTCAGGGCACTGCATCCCCCGGGACGCTAGGTGGCAGCTCCCCTGGACAGCAACAGTTCCCCGGATTCACTCAGGGCATCCTGGGACATGGAGTCCATTTCCTCAGCCCTGTTGGGTGCCATGGGTGCCGCCAGGGGGAGCTCACAAAGAACCTGGGGACTCCTATTATTACGACAACCCAGAGGTACTTCAGAGTCACGAGGACGGAAGCCTGCGGTATTTCTGGGCTACTAGAGAATGGATGATGTGGTGTTTGACCCGGAGAAGGAACACTTCCAGGTCACGGACTGTTTAAAGGACTTTGGGAAACCCAGCAAGGAGAGCTGGATTTGGGAGGTTGGGTGACTAAGCTGCTGGGAGTGGAGGATTGTTTATTGTATTATGGACTATTGATTATTGATTTGAGAATTGTGGAGTGTGCGGTGCTTTGTGCACTTTATTTGAAGAAATAATTTAAGCATTCTTCTTGGTGCTTTTACAAGTGTGTCTTGGACATCTGTCTGGTGGGTTTAGCAGGGCAACAGCGCCTCTAGCGACCACAAAGATAGATAATGAAAGGCACTATTTAGATAGATAGATAGATAGATAGATAGATAGATAGATAGATAGATAGATAGATAGATAGATAGATAGATAGATAGATAGATAGATAGATAGATAGATAGATAGACAGCAGGACTATAGCACAGTGATAGCATTATTACCTTGCAGTAAGGAGACCAGGGTGCACGTCCTGGGTCCTCAGTGAATGGACTTTGCATTTTCTCCCCATATCTACATGGGTTTCCTTCCAAAATCCACAGATATGCAGGTTAGGTGGATTGGCAATGTTAAATTGACCTCGGAATGCTTAGAAAATGGGGTGGCATATATATTAGGAGCACTGTTTACAATATTCTTCATGAAGTTTGGGACAAACACACATTTTTCCTTGATTTAATCCTCTGCTGAACAGTTTAAAATTACAAATCAAACAGTTCAGACAACGTGACTAAAGTGCACATCGCAAACTTTCATTTAAGGGGATTTGCAGACATTTCTGTCACACCATGTAGAAATAGCAACACTCATTCTGCATGGTCCACCCATTTTAGGGTACCATAAAATTTAGGACACATCAATGGCATGTCTATTAAAGCCTTCATCATGTCGCATATTCCTTGTGTGCAAGGCCTCCTGGAAGTCTTCAATTCATAGACATCACCAAGTGCTGAGGATCTTCTCTGGTGATGCTCTGCCAAGCCTCTAATGCAGCCATCTTCAGCTCCTGCTTGTTTAGGTGGCTTGTCCCTTTAAATTTTCTTTTCGACATGTGGAATGCCTGCTCAATGGCATTGAAATCGGGTGACTGACTTGGCCATTTACTATCTGGTTGTAGAATGAAGTGCTGTTCAAAGAGTTTGGAAGAATTTACTAGAATTTGAGCAGATCAGATGTTTCTATACAACTTAGAATTCCTTGTACCGCTGCTGTTAGTAGTTACATCATCAATGAAGAGAAGTGTGCCAGGACCTGCGGCAGCCATACATGCCCAAGCCATAACACCTCCCAGCACCATGTTTAACAAATGAGGTGGTCTGTTTTGGATCTTGGGCAATTCCTCTTCATCTCCACACTGACATCGCCACCTTGTGTCTCAGAGTGGTATTACATGTTGATACAAAGCCCCCCTCTATGCGCAGGTGTATAAAAACACTCTTTCTTTTCCCATTTCAACAGAGAAGGCCTGACTGACTTACTTGGGGTCACTGAGTGCATCTCAGAAGTCCAAAGCCTTAGCCACCACAACCCACGGTCATATCTCACAGATGAAAGTCATTCCAGGAATTTCTTCAGAACTTTTTTTCTGTTCTCTGGGCCTTTAAGCTTGTGGTAAACTATGGGAGTGCAGATTAAGCTCTGTCTATAAGTATATGATTTCCCTTTCCTATGCTTCAGTTGGCTCTTTATTCCAGCTTTCTTTCTCCTTTCTTCATTTACTTGGCAGATCCGATGGTTAATGCGTCACCTCCTGCTTAATTTGGACGGATATGTTTGCTGACTGTCTAAAAATGCAGTTGGTTTATTGTTCTGCTTCGGAGTTGGATTCATTAAGAGTCCTCAGGTCATCTTTCTCTAACCAGCTGCTCACCATTCATTGTGTATGTTTCTGTAAGTTATTTTTATATCCTTTTTCAAAATCTATTTCTAGTGTGGAACAAGCTGACATAGTGCCTTGCCTTTAATTTGCTAACTTACTTTTCCATTGCACTATGATGTCAGTTTCTAGAGCAGCTTGAGGCTTATTGTGGATTCAGAAAATATTTGGACCCCTTCACTGTTTTCACATCTTATTATATGTTGTAGCCTTGTGCTAAAATTACTTGCATTCATTGTGCCCCAAATGAAGCAACACTCAACACCCCAGAATGACAAAGCAAAAATTATGCAGAAATTTCCAACCTGAAATATTCCATTGACTAAAGTATTCAGACCCTTTATTCAGTACTTTGCTGAAGCCCCTTCGGCAACTATTCTGTTCTGGAGTCTTCTTGGGTCTGACATGACAAGCGTACTGGATTTGAGGATTTTCTGCCACATAGCCATCTGCTAAAATCGTTTACATTTATTTTTCCGCCTCCTCAAACAACAAGCAACACCCAGAATGATAAAGCAAAAACAGGAGTTTAGATTTTTTTTGTCAAATTTATTAACAACTAGCTGTGTAAGCCTGTGCTATAAAAAGCCCGGGGACCTAGAAACTATTGAAATGGTCAGAAAAAAAAATCAAAATGCAGAGAGATGTCAGGTAATTGAAAGGAACTACTCTGGGCATCCTTCTCCTAGGAGGATTCGTTTTGATGATGTGCTCGCCTTGCTTGTGTATTAGCGGCGGGAGGAAATGTAAAAGGGATACTGTTTTGCCGATGTTAGTGACTAAGCGGCTTTGTCTTTCTTCAGAGGTTTTGTTTTGCCGCTGTGCTCGCCTCGCTTGTGCATTAGCGGCGGGAGGAAAAGTAAAAGGGATACCGTTTTGCCGATGTTAGTGACTAAGTGGCTTTGTCTTTCTTTGGAGGATTCATTTGCCGATGTTAGTGACTAAGCGGCTTTGTCTTTCTTCGGAGGTTTTGTTTTGCCGATGTGCTGGCCACACTTGTGTATTAGCGGTGGGAGGAAATGTAAAAGGGATACCGTTTTGCCGATGTTGGTGACTAAGCGGCTTTGTCTTTCTTCGGAGGATTCGTTTGCTGATTTTAGCGGCAAAGCGACTTTGTCTTTCTTCGGAGGTTTCGTTTTGCCGACGTGCTGGCCACACTTGTGTATTAGCGGTGGGAGGAAATGTAAAAGGGATACTGTTTTGCCGATGTTGGTGACTAAGCGGCTTTGTCTTTCTTCAGAGGTTTTGTTTTGCCGCTGTGCTCGCCTCGCTTGTGCATTAGCGGCGGGAGGAAAAGTAAAAGGGATACCATTTTGCCGATGTTAGTGACTAAGCGGCTTTGTCTTTCTTTGGAGGATTCATTTGCCGATGTTAGTGACTAAGCGGCTTTGTCTTTCTTCGGAGGTTTCGTTTTGCCGACGTGCTGGCCACACTTGTGTATTAGCGGTGGGAGGAAATGTAAAAGGGATACCGTTTTGCCGATGTTGGTGACTAAGCGGCTTTGTCTTTCTTCAGAGGTTTTGTTTTGCCGCTGTGCTCGCCTCGCTTGTGCATTAGCGGTGGGAGGAAAAGTAAAAGGGATACCGTTTTGCCGATGTTAGTGACTAAGTGGCTTTGTCTTTCTTCGGAGGATTCGTTTGCTGATTTTAGCGGCTAAGCGACTTTGTCTTTCTTCGGAGGTTTCGTTTTGCCGACGTGCTGGCCACACTTGTGTATTAGCGGTGGGAGGAAATGTAAAAGGGATACCGTTTTGCCGATGTTGGTGACTAAGCGGCTTTGTCTTTCTTCAGAGGTTTTGTTTTGCCGCTGTGCTCGCCTCGCTTGTGCATTAGCGGCGGGAGGAAAAGTAAAAGGGATACAGTTTTGCCGATGTTAGTGACTAAGCGGCTTTGTCTTTCATCGGAGGATTCATTTTGCCGATGTGCTGGCCACGCTTGTGTATTAGCGGTGGGAGGAAATGTTAAAGGGATACCGTTTGCCGATGTTAGCGGCTAAGCGACTTTATCTTTCTTCGGAGGTTTCGTTTTGCCGATATGCTGGCCACGCTTCTGTATTAGCGGTGGGAGGAAAAGTAAAAGGGATACCGTTTTGCTGATGTGGTCACCACGCTTCTGTATTAGCGGCTAAGAGAGTGACTCTTTGTTCGGAGGTTTCGTTTTGACGTCGTGTTGGCCTCACTTGTGTATCCTCGGAGGTGGAGACCTTACCCCGACCCCACCTCTCACTGCTGGGCCGGACAGACAGACAGACACACTTCCACGCGCAGACATTTATATACAATACAAATTACTGAAATATCTCATTGACATAGGCATTCAGACCCTTTACTCAGCAATTTGTTGAAGCCCCTTCTGCAACGATTTCAGAACTCTCCGGATGTTAACTAATTTACTGTAATTACTCCACTTCCCATGAACACATGCATGTGTCCAAGCCAGGAGGCCTCCAGTTGACCACTGCCACCTAACGTATGGGGGATAGATCTGCTCCTGGCCTCTGGCTTGTTCTCATTCAAAAAAATGAATTGAAATTAATTTAGCAAATGGTTACAACATAACATCTAGCAATGAATGTGTTAACCCTTTCGGCCCTGGATTTTCTGTTTTAATGGGAAAAAAAAATGTTTTGTGAGATATTCTACCTTTGATGTGTCTAGAATGCTCAAAAATTTAAAAAACGTAAAAATGATCACTATTATTATACAAAAGCTGCCAAATACTTCAGTCTTCTTGAGGAAATAAAATTGAAAGTGGAGCTACTTACTATGTGGCGTGCACATTCCGGTAGCGGCCATTTTCACTTCTGTGTTTTGCGGACTTTATGCCAGTCTTTCCCGTCTGTGCTAATATTAGCATGTCCGGTTCCAACAGCTGCAAACGTGCCTGTACTTTACAAAAATGGCTGCATATTTATGTACTAGTAATAGGATGTTAGGGCCGAAAGGGTTAAGCAAATTGTAAAAATGACTAGTTAAAGCTTTCTACCGGAATCAAATACTGTCCAGCACTACATTACATTTACTTATTTGGATGATGTCTTTATCTAAGGTGACTTACAACATTTGAGATACAATTGGTTGCATTTCTTTTGGTTTTTACAATTGGAGCACAGGCAGGTCAATGATTTGGTCATGGTCACATGGTGTCAGCAGTGGGATTTGAACCCACAACCTCAGGTTTTGAAGACCAAAGCCTTAATCACTACGCCACACTACCCAACAGTGTAATGTGGTAAGTCCATTTTAACAAAACATTCCCATCAACCATTCCGTCTTTAACCTCAGACATGGTTTCTTAGTTGTATTATTTGAACTCTGGTCTCTTTTGCACTTAGACATGGTTAAAGTGACAAAGAAAGAAGTACCGAAGTGACAAACATTTCAATTAGGCACAATTTTTTTCTAAATCTCTTCCAATCTGGTTGTTAATTGATTTAGGTGAATTAGTTTATATTTAATTTTTATAGTTTAACTAGGGGGTTACCCCCTGCTCACTTTGCTTGCCAACCGTCTCTGCAGCTTGTGTTGTGAAGAGGGGGGGCTGAACGCACCCCAAGGAGACGCGATCACTCCTCTGAAACCCCCTCTTAAATGGTGATACAATGGAAAACAAAAGCAGTTTTTTTTTACCTCCTCTTTGCAGGATCAGCTGCTGGCTTGCTGCTGCTGCTGTCGTGCCGCATGATCTGCATCTCGCACGGCGCTTCGAACATTTAAAAGCCTGTACAGCAGCTATCCTACTCTTTGCTTTTATTTCCGGTCCCGGGCGTGGTTAAATCTTTTGGCACAAAGTCCTGTCTTGCGTGACGTGAGTTCTTGATATTTTTTAGCTTATAATTAAAAAAAACGGAATACGAATCTGAAAATCTAACAACATTACATTAAAGTTTGATAAATTCTGAAAAGAATGATACCAAGCATATATATGTAGGTTTTAAAATAAGCCCGATTTAAAGTGTGACAAAAAACGTGACATAAAAACGTCACATAAAATCATTCCACAAAATCGTTGCACTTTTAGGGTTAGGATTTTATATATAGAGAGTAGATTTTGTTGGAAAGTTGGGTCTTTTTGCAAGCAACCATGTAAAATCTGTGAGCGATACTCTTATAAGGTATGTGTGATCGCTCACGTGCTCATCTTAGAGAGAACACTGGCCTGGACCGCTTGTTTACTATTTTTACACTTTCTTCAAAGAATGGTGTACCTGTAATTCCATGTTCATTTTCACCTTGTGTCTTGATTTGTAACCTGGTTTAAATGTTTTTGGCTTTGGAAAGTGCCACATGAAATTAACACTGTGTTAGCAATACTAGTAACAGCATTTAATGACAAAATCTTTATTCAAAAACCAAAATTGTACCTGAAATGTGTGAGTACTACAAAAAAGGGAAGAGGCTGACTACTGCTGAATTAGGAGTGCAAACTGCTTATCCGGCACACAGTGAATGGAATTTTTCATTATGTGTGGATGTCAACGTGCTAAAAAGTAGTGGAAAACTTGGAAAGGCTTTTAAATGCAAAACACATCCTATCACCAACCATGCACATCCATACATGTAAAAAGAAATGGAAAAATGTTGGTGTGTTTGAGTATTAAATAAAACTAGCCAACCCGCGACGTAGCATATGCCGCATAATTATGTATTGATGGGTGAACACTTCCTGAAAGGCACAGTTGTCCAAATGGGGTTGGTTTTGAGGATACGACTGTAGGTGAATGAAAAGATGTAACTCTGGAGAGGGCAACATACAATACAGCGTGTTACGCGCTGCATACAGCGATTCACACCGAAGCATAGACACTCCTAAGACTATAGGATACCCCTCGCAAACTGTTCTACACGCTGCATACAGCGATTCACATCCGCAACAAACAAATCGTTTTACATGCTGCATACAGCGATTCACACCCGCGACAAATATGATTCTTCTTAGATGGTGCTGTCGCGTCCACCCTCGCTCTCGAAGCATACTCACTGCCTGGTCATGTGCCCGCTCGCAAGAGCAACTAACAGAGATCCGCCCACCAACTGTAAGACCATGGGATACCCCTTGCAAACTGTTCTACATTCCGCATACAGCGGTTCACATCCACGACAAACAAACTTTTTTACACACTGCATACAGCGATTCACATCCGCAACAAACATGCTTCTTCTTATGGGGTGGGTTTGAGGAATACGATTGTAAGGGAATTCTGGAGAGAGCAACATACAATTGTCGGTGACTGAAAACTGGAGGACCACCACCGTGCCCCCACCTCCCTGAGCGAGGGACGGGGCTGGACGGTGGGCACGCGCGGAGGGCGGAACACATCCGCGACAAATATGATTCCTCTTAGATGGTGCTGTCGCATCCACCCTTGCTCTCAAAGCATACACACTGCCTGGTCATGTGCCTGCTCGCAAGAGCAACTAACAGAGACCCGCCTACCAACTGTAAGACCCCTCGCAAACTGTTTTACACGCCGCATACAGTGATTCACATTCATGACAAACAAACTGTTTTACACGCTGCATACAGCGATTCACATCCGCGACAAACATGCTTCTTCAGAGGTGTATGTGGAGTGTAGCAGAGACGAACGCGAATGACGCCCTGCTCTCTGAGTTGCTGTGTCCGAATTGGTGGGCGTGGCTCTGTGAGTTGTCGTCGTATCCAATGGTCTTAGAGTTGGTGGGCGTGGCTCCGTCCTGCGTGCTTCCATGGGTGTTTTGATTGCGCTGGCGGCAGCTTAGTGAATTATATATATAGATGTGTGGAGGTTTATGTGAACTGTGGTAAATCTTCTTCTTTCAGCTGCTCCTGTTAGGGGTTGCCACAACAGATCATCTTGTTCCAAATCTTCCTGTCCTCTCCATCACCGTCATGTCCTCTCTCACCACATCCATAAACCTCCTCTTAGTCCTTCCTCTTCTCCTCATATCCTTAGCATCCTTCTCCCAATATACCCAGCATCTCTCCTCTGCTCATGTCCAAACCAACGTTGTGAACTGTGTTAAATAAGTTAACTTGAATATTTAATGAAATTTCCTAGAGTAATGTACAATTCATCCTGATTTGAAAGGTCGATCCTGGCTTCACGACTATGCTTTGGATTAAGTGGCTTTGACAATGTATGTGTGTTTAAAACCGGGATAGAGAAGACAAAAAATGCTGTGTCCTTGCTACAACCCAATTTACTACCAACAGAGGACTTCCCAAAGCATCCATTTAAACTGCACCTAGACAAGGAATGATCAGTCTTAACCTCTCAGCTATACTAATTATCAATAATCTGTTAGAGACATTGAGTTTAAACGTTTTAATTATATTTATCTGCATAACAACCAACAGCAAATTTAAGCAATGCAAAGATTTGTACAACATGGACGGGATTATGCAGTTTTCATTCAGACCCAGTTCCTTACTTTAGCTTTATATACCCTTAATCCAAAAGAGAGAATATGTCTATGCATAAGCACAAGTGAGTGTGGCCTATGAGGGTCGATTGCATATCTGTGTCACTTTACATAACGCGTAATGACCATAGTGGCGATGCTGTGTGTGACAGTGAAGGCTGACACAGAGCTGACATCACCAGGGGGCGCACCACTCACAGTTGTTCAGAGACAGCTGACTGAAGGTGCTCTCCTTTTAGCTCATGCTGGGAGTGTTCACCTCGATGGCAAGCCGAATTAACATTTAGAGATATCTCACACATCCATCCATCCATTATCCAGCCTGCTATATCCTAACTACAGGGTCACGGGGGTCTGCTGGAGCCAATCCCAGCCAACACAAGGGTGCAAGGCAGGAAACAAACCCTGGGCAGAGCGCCAGCCCACCGCAAAAAAAATTCATTTCAGATATCTTAAAATGTAATTTACATTTTAAGATATCTGTCATACATTTTGAGATATCTCAAATGGATTTCAAGACATCTCAAATACATGTTCAAATATTCAAAATAACCGTGCCTGCACTTCAAGATATCTTCAAATGAATTTGAAGATATCTTAAATTGACCTATCACGCATTTTAAGGTATCTCAAATGCATTTCAAGATATCTCAAAACCATTTCCTGTACAAATGCCTATTCTATCAATGGAACTTTCTGTTTATTATAAGATATCTTAAAATGTATTTGAGATATCTTTAATTCAGCAGGAAGTGATTTTGAGATATCTGAAAATGTATTTGGGATATCTGAAAATGGACAGGAAGCTGTTTTGAGATATCTGGAAATTTATTTCAGATATCTTAAATTTTAATTGTAGATATCTGAAAATGCTTTTGAGACATCTTGAAATACAACTTGAGATATACCATACCATACCATTTTTATTTGTTAAGCGCTTAAAAACACAGCATTACAACTGACCGAAGCGCTGTACAGTTAAAACAAGCAAGACTAAAAGCAAAATATTAAAAACAAACATTAAGAGAGAATTAAAACAGAGACACTAAAAACAGGTCAGGGGACCCAATAAAACAGAGAAATAGCAAAAAGCAAGTGGAAATAAGACAGGTTAAGAATTAAAAGCCAATGTGAAGAAGTACGTTTTTAGGTGTGATTTGAATGTGGCGACTGAAGCGGCTTGCCTAACCACTAAAGGTAAGGAGTTCCAGAGCCTGGGTGCACAGACGGAAAAAGCCCTTTCACCACGAGCTTTAAAATGTGCCTTGGGAACGGTTAGGAGCAGCTGATCTGCGGATCTAAGAACACGAGGGGGATTGTGACGATGGAGCAAGACACTCAAGTAGGCAGGGGCTAGACCATTTAGTGCCTTATAGGTTAAGAGGAGTATCTTAAAATCAATTCTGAAGCTAACCGGCAGCCAGTGTAGGGTTTTTAAAATCGGTGTAATGTGTTGGCTTCTTCTGCTTCCAGTTAAAAGCCTTGCAGCCGCATTTTGAACCAATTGGAGTCTCGAAAGAGTGGCTTTACTAATACCATATAGGCAGGAATTAGAATAGTCGAGCCGGGACGTAATGAATGCATGGATTACTGATTCCAGGAGGTGGTAAGGCAGAATTGGTTTGAGTTTGGCAATTCGCCTGAGATGGAAAAAGCAGGATTTTACTGTGCTGTTGACTTGAGCATCCATTTTCAGGACCATATCCATTTTGATTCCAAGATTGGAAACAGACGAAGTTACTGGAATGGGAAGAAAGTCGAGGTCAAGGGGCAGGGTCTGTTTGCGGTCAGGACTAAAAACAATGACCTCGGTTTTTGAATCGTTCAGGTGAAGGAAGTTTACAGCCAGCCAGTCCTTAATGTCAGATAAGCAGTTGAGAAGAGGTTTAGTGGAGTCAGTTAACTTGAGGGAGAAATAAATTTGGCAGTCATCAGCATATAGGTGATACAAGATTGCATGTTTTCTAAAAATTGCACCTAAAGGCAGGATGTAAATTGAAAAAAGTAGTGGCCCCAAAATGGAACCCTGGGGGACACCACATGGGAGTGGGACTGATTCAGATGAAAAATCGTCTAGCATGACTCTAAGAGTCCTGTTGCAGAAATATGACCTGAACCAGTCGAGGGCTAAGCCAGATACACCAGCCCAGGATTCGAGTCGGGAGATCATGATGTCGTGGTCGATTGTGTCGAAGGCAGCAGATAAATCGAGAAGAACCATAATCACGTAGAGTCCTGAGTCCAATGCCAAAAGGACATCATTTAGGACACGTAAATGCGCGGTTTCTGTGCTGTGTTGGGGCCTAAAGCCTGACTGAAAAAGGTCCATTACCTGATGGTCCTGTAGGTGGTGAATTAATTGCTCATAAACTACTTTTTCGAGTAATTTTGACAGGAAAGGTAGTTTGGAAATTGGACGAAGATTGGAGAAGACGGCAGGGTCAAGATCAGGTTTTTTCACGATTGGATGTACAACTGCGTGTTTGAAAGCACAAGGAACTGTAGCCGAAGATTGACTACTAGTTATGATCTTTAAGACATCATATCGACTCACAGGAAAGACATCTTTCAGCAGTCTGGACGGCACCACATTGTCCGGAGAGCCCGAAGGCTTCATTGAGGCGACAATTTTTTCCAGATGGGGGAGCGAAATGGGTTCAAAGCTGGTGAGGGAGCCGTGTACAGGAATGGCTAAATCAACAGAGCCAGAAGAAGAAATGGAGATCTGGGATCTAATGTTCGTGACCTTATCCAGAAAAAACGTAAGGATCTGATTACAAAGAGCATTGGAGGGAGAAGAGAAAACAGTTGCAGCTGGAGAGAGGACAGCATTCAGTGTTTTGTATAAGACACGTTGATTGCCAGAATTTTTTGAGATGATGTCAGTAAAAAAACGGTTCCTTGCACCTCTGACTGCTCTCTGGTATTGAGACCACATGTCTCTCATGCAGTCAAAGGTAACAGTGAGACCATCTTTCCTTCATTTACGTTCTAGCCGCCTACAGTTTTGCCTGATGGAGCGAGTTTGTTCATTTAGCCATGGGTCATGCTTGACTTTGGATTGTCTCTGTTTGAGTGGGGCTACAACATCCATCACAGAACAGCAGGAAGTATAGAAGGTTTGCAATAAAACATCAGCATCCGTGGATTCACATGATGTGGAGATTGATGAAAAAGCAGCTGCTAGAAATATATTGTAAGATATGTGAAATGGAACGGAGACCCATTTTAAGACATCATGAAATTAATTTTACATATCTAAAAATGTATTTTAGATATCTCAAATAACAGTGAATTTTAAGTTATCTTAAATGCTTTTAAAGATATCTTAAATATGTTTCGAGATATCCTAAAATAACTTCCCACTCATTTTAGGATATCTCAGATACATTTTCAGATATCTCAACATAACTTCCTGCACATTTTAAGATATCTCAAATACATTTTGAGATATCTTAAAATAAACAGGAAGTCTCATTGAAAGATATCTGTACTTCAATTTCAGATAAAATTCATTTTGAGAAATCTCTAAATGTTAATTCGGCTTGCCATACGCCTCTGAACTGAAGACTGCAAGTACCCCAATGACATCAGGTGATCTTTTTCTGTGTCAGCCCCCACCATCTCACACAGTGTTGCTACTACACTGACATAATTGGCATTTTGGCAGTATACCATTTATCTGTATGTTGATTGGTGAAAAAGAAAATACATCCTAATGTGGTATGCAAATACACCTAACTGAAAAGATATTGCTCTGTTAGGTTCCATTAGTCTGCCATGCCGTATTTAGCAAAAGCATGTGGGACTCCAGCACTTGATGTTGTGATGAACGGCCGGGTTCCATGCCCGGCCGGGACGCTCCTGCTGTGTATGTTCTCGGGGAGCAGCCATGGACAGCTCAATATCTCCCCCGGGGCACTTGGTGGCAGCCTTCCTGGCCGACGCTGATTCCCCAACCTCCCGCATGGCTCCATGGGAGATGGAGTCCTCCACAGCTTGGTTGGGGCCCGGGGTGGCCGCTGGGGGGGGGCTGTCTCCTTCCAACAGCCCAGCTGGACGATTCTACAGCCCCACCCGGAAGGGCAATTAGGACCAGGTGGTCAAGCACCTGGAACACTTCCGGGTGGGTTATAAAAAGGGCCAGCCACCATCACTCGAGAGCCAGAGTCGGGAGGAGGAGGACTAAGCCTGAGGAGGAGTGATGGTGCCAGAAGGATTGTTGAGGGTATTGTTAGTGTTTTGGGACTGTTTTGGGCCTGTGGGACACGGGGAAGGCGTGCCCCACGGCTGAAGAAAAATAAAAGTGTGTTTTATTTAAGTACGTGCCTCTGCCTCAGTCTGTGCCGGGTCGGGCGTTATATAGCGCCTTTCACAATGTAAATAAAAGACGGCCATGTTGGAGTTCAAAATTTGAATCTTGCATGTATACTCTCAAGCAGTGTATAGCATTATGCTATGTAACATCCGGAAATGAATGCAGTGCTCAATATGTGGAAATAAATGCCGCAAAGATGGAGATTATAATAAACCAACATCAAGAACTCCAAGTTTGACATCCCTGATGCAGATGTGTGTGTGTTTATAATTGGATTACCACATTCATTTTTGTACTGTTCAACTACATATGCCATTTCCTCCATCTCCATCGCTTGGCAAACTTTACATAATTTTGGTATCTATTTATTCATTTATTTATATTACTCAGTATAGACCAACTGCAAAAAGCAAAACTTCAAGTGAAAAGATCCTGACATGGAAAACTAATTCAAAATGTTGCACATAAGGAAGTGTTCTCATCTTAAATATTCAGATACCTTCACCTCTTTTTGTATTTTGCTGTGTTGCAGCCTTTTCCTAATTTCAATTAAATGTGTTTTTTCCCACATCAAAGCAAAAACAGGATTTCAGATTTTTTTTCAAAATTATTAAAACATAAAAACTGCAATATCACATTGATAAGAATATTCAGTCCCTTTACTCAGTGCTTAGCTGAAGCCCCTTTTGCCGTGATTCTAGCCTCTGGAGTCTCTCCTTTGGGTCCGATCCCATTTACAGTACGCTTGGATTTGAGGATTCTCTGCCATTCTTCTCTGCACATCTTCTCAGACTCTTGTCAGGTTGGATGGAGACCATAGGTGCACAGATATTTTCAGGTCTCTCAAGAGATGTTTGATTGGGTTAATCTCCAGGCTTTGGGTGGGCAACTCAAAGACATTTTCAGAGCTGGCACTCCGGTGTTGTCTTTGCTTTGTGCTTCTATTAGAAGGTGAACATTTGGCTCACTCTGTTGTTCTGAGTGATCTGCAGCAGGTTTTCATTACGAATATCTCTGCACTTTGCTCTGTTTGGCTTTCCTTCAACCCTAACTAGTGTCCCAGGCCTTGGCACTGAAACAACAAACCCAGAGCATGATGCTGGAACCATTATGCTTCACTATTGGAGTGGTATTGTACAGGAGATGAGGGGTGCCTGGTTTCCTCCAGACGTGATGCTGATCTGGTTTCATCAGACCAGAAAATCTTGTTTCTCACAGTCTGAGAGTTCTTCAGGTGCCCTTTTGCAAACTCCAAACAGTTTTCTGTCTTGGCACTTTTTCATAAGGAGTGTTATAGGTATGGTTGTTTCTGGAAGTTTTCTCCTTTCTCCACACTGGTTCTCATGAGCTCAGTAAGGTTCTTGGTCACATCTAATACTGTGACCCTCCTCTTATGATTGTTAAGTTTGGCCAGCTAGTCAGCTCTGGGAAGAGTTGTGGTTGTCCCACACTTCTTTATTTTAAATAATTACAGAGGCCACTATACTCTTATGGGCCTTCAATGCAGAAGGAATTTTTTTGTAGTCTTTCCTAGATCTGTACCTTGATACAATTGTGTCTGGAAGCTCTGCAGACAATTCATTCCACCTCATGACTCGTTTTTTGCTCAAGTGTAGGATCTTCTACAGACAGGAGTGTATCTTTAGTAATCCTGTCCAGTCAATTGAATTGAGCACAAGGAAGACTCAAAACAAGCTGTAGCAACATCTCAATGATCGTCAGAAGAACGGGAAACTCCGGAAACCAATTTCATGTGTTAGAGCAAAGGATTACAATACTTGAGTTGAAGGCTCATTTCTGTTTTTTAATGAACTTGCAAAAATGTCAAAATTTTGATTCTTGCTTTGTCATTTTGTGGCATCAAGTGTTGCCTGACATGGGAAAAATCAAATTCATACAATTTTAGCATAAGGCTCCAACATAACACAAACAAGTGAAGGGGTCTGAATAGAGACCTTGTAGAGTCGGCCCTCCATATCCATGGATCAAATGTATTTAATTCTAGGTGAGTCCCAAAGAGCAAAACTTGAATTTGCCATGCACTGAGCACTCCACTGAATCCCTGTGAAAGAAATGATGTGCAGACACACCCTACTGTAGTCTCGGGCCATTTCACCGATTTTTAGTCTCTCTCGAGCACTTGTTGTTTGAACGTTGTTCACCTCGCGTCTCATTCATTCACTACTTGTGCTGAGTGCACCCTACGTTTCTGTAACAAAAGCAATCAAGTGGTCAACGCAATTCCCTCAAAGGCTAATAGGGAGTGAGAAGTGCTATATCTTCATGAGAAAATAAACATCTTACATCATTTGAAAAGTGGCATGTTGCTTTCCGTAGTGTGCCATAAGGTTGGTAAAAAAAAAATTAGCACTCGCACAGTAAAGCAGAAAGAAGCTGAGATTTGTGGAAGTGGTAGTGCGAAACGGTACATTGGAATCTTGGGTCACGACCGTAATTCGTTCCAAAACTCTGGTCGTAACTCGATTTGGTCGTGACCCGAAGTAATTTCCCCCATAGGATTGTATGCAAATACAATTAAACCGTTCCAGACAGTACAAACTGTATGTAAATATATTTTTTTAAAGATTTTTAAGCACACAAATAGTTAATTACACCATAGAATGCACAGCGTAAGAGTAAACTAAATGTAAAAACATTGAATAACACTGGGAAAACCTTGAACAGAGAAAAGTAACATTGCAAGAATTCACACTATGGCCTCACGAACCGCTCGCTGTAAACACACAGGGAAAAACATGAAGATTTGAAAAATCTGTAATTTAATAAACAACCAAGAAAAGTAACATTGCAACAATGCACGCTACGAACTGATCACTGTAAACAGAAGTGAAGTGGAGGTTAAAATCCAATAGAAAAAAGTCTTCATTAAATACAACGAGGTTAAAACAATGCTTGAATCAGTCTCTTTAAAAACAAGCCCGGTGCATTCTTTAATTGCCTTCTCGGCCCCCCTCTCTCTCTCTCTCGCTCTCTGCACAGGGAGAGACTGAACACGTGTGGAAATCGTCAGTGCGTAAGAACCGGAAGGGAAACTGGCTTGTGAAAAAGTTTGGCAAACTTTTTGGTCATAACCCGATTTGTACGTGGTCCGAGACGTTCGTGACCCAAGGTTCCACTGTACTGACCACGTAGAGACTTTTTTATTATCATTACTTCCTCAATAAAATAGTACAAGAACTATTTACATAGCAATTACATTGTTTAAGTAATCCATGTTACTAACCGAAGGTTATGGACGCAGGGCGCATCGAAGCGCACGCGCACTGCCGCACTGCAACGAGCCCGCCCATAGCTAACGACACAGCCACAGAGAACGCGCCTACCAGTGTGATCGTCACTGCAACGAGCCCGCCCATAGCTAACAACGCAGCCACAGAAAACACACGACGCTAGACAAATGAAGCGCACGAAACAGCTCCCAGGCAAAGGAGTCACGGCTCAAAGACGAAACAACTCAACTAACGGAAATACAAATCCGAGCCCATAGCTAACGACTCAGCCACGGAGAAAACAAAAATGAAACGATTCAGCGCATATGTGAATCACATTACAGTATTACAGTACGGAATCCCCAGACGTCCAGACTACACAGCATATTTGAATCACATTACAGTATTACAGTAATACATTATTAACAGTCCAGCCACAGAAAACACAGATACGACACCAGATGGAAAAAAACAATAAACAAACGCTCCGTCTCAGAAACAAACCGCTTTAGTTCAAACCAGAGTCAGTAGGTGGCGCCCAAACAACATGGATAAAAACAATGACCGAAGGCTCCCACACAAAGAAACCACTTTAGTTCAAATGGGATTATTGAATTAAATGGAAACTTTACCATGCCTACGACCTGTGAACTATACCTGAGGTAAAGCGTGCACGCCAGGTTGTACAGCCGCTCGGACGCGACCGGCCACACCACTGCATATACGACGACGCAGCCATAAAAAAACAAAAACGAGACTGCATGAAGAAAAACAATAACAGAAGCGCGTTGAAATGAACTGTCCCAGGACGCACCCACCCTCCATGATATTTCATCACGCACCAGCTTCCCCCCTGGGAATGACCCATACTGCTTTCGCGTGTGTTGACAATATTGCATCGGATTGGGACAGTGCACCCTGAGCCAAATCACCACCGCAAATGTGCCCAAATGTACGTGTTACATCTAGATGACGCCGTATATCAACCACAGAGCTAATAATGAGAAACGTAGCTGAAGTCATAAACAATCACCCATTAGCAAACTCTATGAAAATGCTACATGAGGTTGAAAGAGAAGCCAATACAAAAGCAGAGGCGGACGGTGTGGCACCAACTACAATTGCCGTAGTGCTAATAAAGGACAAAGCACAGGATCCGGGACGATACAATGTTCCCATCGTTAATGAAGTGGCAATTGTGTTTCAAAGTGATGACGGTGAGCCTCCGTTTCACCGCGATATTGTCATGCATTTACGTCCTGATGGACACAAGGTGCCTACAACGCGCTTCTGAAACACCACAACCACATGAGTCACAGCTCCAAAAAGAAACCGCTTTAGTACAAATATATTTATTTAATTAGATGACATTTCCCAGGAAGCACCACCCTCCATGAGGTGATTGCCATTCTTGGATTTGCGATTCTTGCTGGTCTAAGAATGATTTAAAGTATACAAGATGGTGTGCGTAGGTTAAATGCAAATACCATGCCATTTTATGTAAGGGCATCCATGCATTTTGGTGCTCGTGGAGGATCCTGGGACCAATTCCCCCACAGATACAGAGGGCCGACTGTATTAACAACAACTATTTAAGCATGCCAGTCACATGTGTATATAGACGCATCTAAGTGTACAGTTATTTATGCAGTTGTTTCATCCTTCTCCGTGCTGTACACCCATGTGATTTTACAGCCTTCCTTCCCACAGACGTGCTGTTATGGCTAATACTTAATAAAGCTTGTAATAAATCATCCTACATAGTTGCAATAGCTGAGATAATTTTTTCTCAGGCACGTATAACATTATAAGCAGGTTCAGAAAATGTACAAACAGACATACTCATATCCTTCAGATCACTAATCATTGTTATTTTGTTACGAAAGACTTTTTGAAATGATGCATTGTTAAAGAACTCACAAGTACCGTAAAAACAAAATAGAAGGAATCATTTTGAACATTTGACAGATCATGTAATTGCTAAAACACTGACTTGATGAGTCTTAACACTTTATGACTATTTATGATACAGCCTTTTCTTCCTTTCTATTCATTCTTTTCATCTCCTTTCGGTCGTCTCCATTGTTGCCCTTATTTCTTCCTAGAGCGGTGCTATTCTTTCTCTATTCTGTATATTTTTAAAATCTTTTTTTTTTTTTTTATCGTTTTCTCCTTCTCTGCCACTTAAAAATCTGTTTGTATCGATTCCTGCCCTCATCCCCGTTTTCCTCCAAGAGCCTCGACCACTTAATAATGCCATTTACTGGCCTCCTAAAGCACTACAGCTATGGGTGGCAATTACTTACTGCTTTCCGGGCCTTTTTACAGTCTTGTTCGATTTGTAGCTCATGGCCCCCTCTCAGTCATGTGACTGTGCCTTGTTTGTCACATGATTCTTCATTTTTTAGTACACATATTGGAAGATACTGTAAATTTCTCCAAGGAGACAGAGAAGGCCGAGCAACTAAAAATGAAAGAGCACCATGAGCGGACCAACCTGCCAATATGCCGCTCCATATGTCAGAGCAGTTCAAGGCCCCAGTGGAAGCAAAGCTACATTGATGGATGAATTTATAGATTTTGCATGATTAAAGTATGAATTCAACAGACACATAATATCTAAGTGTGAAACCCTCAGCAATGAACAGTGTGCTAACTGCAGGGCTTTTGCCTCACGTCTCCAGGGTCCTGCACTGAACTCACACCCAAGCGATGTCTTTGTCAAGTCTTCATGCTCTTCCCATGGGTACACTTCTCACCAGTATAACTGGTGTCCATAGTTGGACCAGTGTCAGTGAGCATAAGTGTGTTTTATAATGGATTGTGGTTCTCACATGTGCCAGAACTGTAGAGATGGGCTTTGCAACTCCATATCTGAAAAAGCTGATTCGAAAATGAATAAGAGATAACATCTAAAATTAGCGGTTACACATATCAAAGATGAACGTTTATGTAGTCAAAAATCAATCTGTACAATATGATGTCTGCTATTTGTTTCTTTCTTATACTACTATCACCAGAATTTCATCCTCCTATGGACATGTGACCTGTTCTCTTCTTTGCCCCCCACTGATCTCTGGCTATTGTGACCCTGAATTGGATTAAATGGCACTGAGAATATTATTTTATGTATAAATCTGAACTTGAACTTTATTATCATAACCCACTGTGGACCCCCCAGATGTTTATTTTTTCCAGGAGTGGCATCAAAGTGAGATTTTTTATTTCCCCCTCCTTTCACTATTGTAATGTTAATAGACATGCAGTGCCTTCAGAAAATATTCGGACCCCATCATTTCCTTCACTATCTGCTATGTTGCAGCAGTGTACTAATATTATTTAAATGTATTTTTCCCTCCTCAAACAACACTCAACACCCAGAATAACAAAGTGAAAACAAGATTTTAGATTATTTTTTCTTCAGATTTATTAATAATAAATTACTGACATATCTCGTTGACGTACATATTCAGACCCTTTTACTAAGCACTTTGTTAAAGCCCCCTTTAGGCAGAGATTATGGCCAGAAGTGTGTTTGGGTCTGGCATGAGAAGCTTGGCACTCCTCCTTTTGGGGGACCATCTGCCATTCTTCTCTGCAGATCCTCTCAAGCTCTGTCAGGTTCAATGGAGACTGCTGGTGGGCATCCATTTTCAGGTCTCTCCAAAGATGTTCAATTGGGTTCAAATCCAGTGTAGTTGACCCTAATCCACTTCTGTGATGTATTTGCTTTGTGCTTAGGGACATCACCTCACTAGAAGTTGATCCTTCAGTCCAGTCTGAGTTCCACAGTGCCCTGTAGCAGTCCTTCATCAAGGATTATCTCTGTACTTTGCTCTGTTTGGCTTTCCCTCAACCCTGACTAGTCTCAAAGTTCCTGCTACTGAAGAACAAACCCAGAGCGTGATGCTGCTGTGCACCACCATTATGCCTCACCCTTTCAATGGTATTGCACAGGTGATGACAGGTACCTGAGTACCTCCACAGAAGTGATGCTTAGACAGGTGACACAATTCAATCTTGGTTTCATCAGACCAGAGAATCTTGTTTATCATATCCTCGGGGTTCTTTAGGTGTCTTTTTGCAAACTCCAAGCAGGTTTCATATGTTGTCTCTCAAAGCCATGAGTGTTGCAGTAATGGTTGCCTTTCTGGAAGTTCCTCCCATCTACATATAGCTTCTCTGGAGCTCAGACAGCATGACTAAAAAGTTCATGGTCATCTCTCTTGCCATGGCCTTTCTCCCACGATTTCTCAGTTCGATCATGCTGGCAGCTCTCGAAAGAGGTGTGGTTGTTCCAAATTTATTTCACGTAAGAATTAGGGTGGCCAATGTGCTCTTGGGAACCTTCAGAAGTGCAGGATTTTTTCTTTGCACCCACCATAACCTAGCATCTATAGGGGAAGAATGAAAGCATTAGATTCGTCAAAACTTTTGATATCCGGTTTTCAACGGATCTCAATGTTTTAGGGTGCCCTGACACCGCAAATATTGATATCTCGATTATGGGTGTGTGTCTGTCCGTGTGTGTGTGTGTGTGTGTCTGTGTGTGTCACAGTTTCTTGAGGACGGTCTAGAGCTGAAATGGCTGGACTGAAAAATACCAAACTCGAAACTTAAGCCTGTTATGAGATAACGATGTGCTGATTAGTTATTGACCCAAATTGTGCAAGCGAAAGAGGCACTTGAGAGCAGGGGTGGGCAAAGTTGTTCCTGGTGGGCCACAGTGGTCCAACCCAATTGCTTAATAAGAAGCACTTATTCCTCAACACTTCTGCTCATTAAAATTTGGACCCCTTATTGCTTATTTTAGTCTTAAAACAGTTATATTATCGGCTTTTAATTGCTCCTTATTAGCAATAACATGCATTTCTCCCTTTAACTTATTTCCATTCGCACCCCTGTGTATTTATTGTGCACGATTTGGTTTAATTAAATACTTGAAAGGAAAGTGAAGAGGAAAAAGTGAAGGACTGAGAATTAGTCATCTGTTTTAGACTTCAAATCGTTTGGATGATATCCTTTGGAACGATAAAAGGATAATGAGAACGACTTGACATGGCAGAGTTAAAGCACTAAAAAGCCATGAAATTAAATTATTGACAAGGATTGTTTTTTATATAAGCAACTGGGTTGGAACAAAAACCTACAGCCAATGCGGTCCTCTAGGACTGACTTTGCCCAAGCCTGCTTTAGAGGAACCCTCAAATGCCGAAATTCTGCAATTAGTTATAAATTCTTCTCATCAATTGCTATTGTAATGACCTATTTTATGATCAGAAAGATCAGCATCGGAGCGGCAAATAAATGTAAGAGAATAGTTCAGGTAACTTGGTTGCTAGGTTGCAAAGCCTACTGACGCTCATGTCCAAATTTTTTGTTTTTCTAGCATTCCCCAGATCTGTGCCTTGACACAGTCCATTGAAGGCCCATAAGAGTATAGTGGCCTCTGTAATTATATAAAATAAAGTACGTCAGTATCATAGGCGGACTGGTGGCTCTGAGGCTGGGGATCTGCACTGGCAATCGGAAAGGTTGCTGGTTCGAATCCCGTAAATGCCAAAAGGGACTCTGCTCTGTTGGGCCCTTGAGCAAGGCCCTTAACCTGCAATAGCGAATCACTTTGAGTAGTGAGAAAAGTGCTATATAAATGCAAAGAATTATTATTATTATTAAGTCTGGGATTACCACAACTCCTCCCAGTGCTGACTAGCCGGCCAGACTGACACAATCCCACAATCTCTAAGCACTGCAGGCAATTCCCTTAACCTCATGGCTGGGTTTCTTCAACTGCGGCCCCTCTATAAACAGGAGTGTGCCTTTCCTAATCAGTCTACTCAATTGAATTGTCCACAGGTGGACCCCAAACAAGCTGTAGAAACGTCTCAACCACGATCAATAGAATGGGATGAACCTGAGCAACGTGTCACAGTAAAGTTTCTGAATGCTTGGGTCAGTGTGATTTTTCATTTTTAATAAATTTGCGAAAAAGTCTAAAATTCTGGGCTCATTTGATCATCGCGGGGTATTATTGTGTGTTGTTTAATGTGGAAAAAACAAAGCACAAAAGGATTCTAGCACAAGGCTACAAAATAACAACATGCGAAAAGAACGGAGGAGACTGAATACTTGTGTCAGGGTGATATTTTAGTTTTAATAAATTTGAAAAAAAAAATCCCAAAATCCTGTTTTTGCTTTGTCATTTTGGGGTATTGAGTGGCCGCAACAAAACAAAATGTGAAAAAGTGAAGGGGCCTAAAAATGTTCTGACTCCACCATATGTCACCATGTTAACCAAACTGAGTTTGCTCTGCTTAACTGAAGGGTGCAATTCTAAAATAAACCGAATCCATTGTTAAATAAGTAATCCAGTTTTAAATTATTCTCTTTAACGTTACATTAAAAGTCTCTTAGAAATAAAATGAAAGGTACTTGCTGGTAGACACAGAGATCTACTTCATTTTAAATGCCTCACAGGTGGAAGGATAATTATTAATATATGAATTTAGATCTACATTAAAATTAAATTCAAAGACTAACAGCATGTCTTACATGGCTCAGCCTAACAAGTGTTCATAGATACACATTCCTGCACATTGAATTAATTTAATAAAAAAGCAATTAAAGATGTGAAATGGTATTTTTGAACATATGTGTGATCACCCGTTTGCTGAAATCTCAAACGGGTTATTTGCAAATTTATTTATAATAAAAATGTGTGGGCTTTTAAAGTAGGAAGTTAATGTATAGAAAACACACTACCACGCCATTAAATTTAAGGAAGTCTGAAGTTACTTATCAGATTCTTACAATGAAATGTTTTCTTTCACAGTGACAATTACGTCGTTAGTTAATGACAGCTGGTGGAGTGTGGTGGTTAAGGCTATGGACTTGAAGCCCTGACGTTGTGGGCTCAAATCCCACTTCTGACACCATGCAACCACAAGCAAGTCACTTCACCTGCCTGTGCTCTAATTAGAAAAATAAATCAAATGTAACCAGCTGTATCTCAAATGTTGTACACCACCTTGGATAAAGATATTAGCCAAATAATAAGTAATAATGTTCTTTTCCTTCATGTTTCTCTGATTTTTCTCTTGAGGAACAAATGCCTGGGTATTTTCTTGAGTTTCAGCAGAGAGTTTAGCAAAGTCACACAATGGATTCAGATTTTCCAAGTAGTGTCATTACATTTATTTTTCTCATTTCAAAGTATTTACAATGTGTGATCAGTAATCTTTAGTGAAATTTATAAATAGGTATTTATGGAAACTAAACATTTTACTAGGATTATAAAACTGTAGTCCTTGCTCAAATTAGATCAAACTCATAGGCCGTATGGCATACTGGTTAAGTCTTTGGACTTCAAACCCTGAGACTGTGGGCTCAAATCCCACTTCTGACACCAGGTGGCCACGAGCAAGTCACTACACCTGCCGAGGCTCTAATTAGAAGAACAAATCAAATATAACCAGCTGTATCTCAAATGTTGTAGGCCACCATGGATTAAAGATATTAACCAAATAATAAGTTATAATATTCTTTTGCTTCATGTTTCTCAGATTTTTCTCTTGTGGAACAAATCCTTGGGTATTTTCTTGAGTTTCAGCAGAGATCTTCGCAAAGTCACACAATGGACTCAGATTTTCCAAGTAGCGTCATTACATTTATTTTTCTCATTTCAAAGTATTTGCATTGTGTGATCAGTAATCTCTATTGAAATGGATAGATAGATATTTGTGGTAACTAAACATTTTACTAGGATTATAAAACTATAGTCCTTGCTCAAATTAGATCAAACTCATAGGCAGTCTGGCATACTGGTTAAGTCTTTGGACTTCAAACCCTGAGACTGTGGGCTCAAATCCCACTTCTGACACCATGAGGTCACGAGCAAGTCACTACACCTGCCGAGGCTCTAATGAGAAGAACAAATCAAATGTAACCAGCTGTATCTCAAATGTTGTAGGCCACCATGGATTAAAGATATTAACCAAATAATAAGTGATAATATTCTTTTGCTTCATGTTTCTCAGATTTTTCTCTTGTGGAACAAATCCTTGGGTATTTTCTTGAGTTTCAGCAGAGATCTTAGCAAAGTCACACAATGGACTCAGATTTTCCAAGTAGCGTCATTACATTTATTTTTCTCATTTCAAAGTATTTGCATTGTGTGAACAGTAATCTCTATTGAAATAGATAGACAGATATTTGTTGTAACTAAACATTTTACTAGGATTATAAACTGTAGTCCTTGCTCAAATTAGATCAAACTCATAGGCAGTCTGGCATACTGGTTAAGTCTGTGGGCTCAAATCCCACTACTAACACCATGTGGCCACGAGCAAGTCACTACATCTGCCTGGGCTCCAACTGGAAAAGCAAAGAAATGCGACTGAGCATATCTCAAACAGAAGTCACCTAAGATAAAGGCATCAGTTTAATCATAAGTAAAAAATATGAGGTCTTGAAAAAGATCAACATAACACTAGAAACGAATCTCATGAAATATAACATGCTTTTCAAACCAAATTCTCAATTTTGACTCCTTTTTGTCGAGAGCGATTTCTTCTAAGGAATTTTAGGAGAAACATCTGTGACAAGGTTGATTCTTAAATGAGAACCAACAACATAAATGAGAATCTCTCTTTATTTCTCATGAGCCAGTACAATTCCCTTGAGGGAATAATAGCATTGTTAAGAGCATCCTGAAAGCAGCTGAAAAGCTGCAGGGCATTCCAGTAGAGTACATCCATTTTAGATACTTGTGGGCAGTGTGGCTTAGTGGTTAGCGTTTTGGACTGTACCAGAGAAACTGTCCTGTTCGACCTCAGGCATGGGGCTTAACTATCCAAAGGAAATATCAAAACAACTGTTATGATTGGTATTTGCTATACATAAAACATTCACTAAATAAGAAATATGGCGAATTTGAGTAAATGTTTGGTTTTAATGTTATAGTTACGAAACTTATTGTAAATGATCTCCTAATCTGGCAGTATAATGTCTATAGGGAGAATGTGAGGCAATACGCCCCCCTCCAATTCTAAACTTGGGTAGGCAGTACTCCCCGATCCCAGTGTGATGTTACGGTATAAAAGTTGCAATAGTAAAAATGAGTTGAAAAATACATACCAAGTGTGCTTGAATCTAAATGTTGCTACAGGCTACTAAGGCAAAACTGAAACTGCAATTTGATTTTTAGTTTATATTCAATTTTGTTTTTTGACTGTTCAAATATGATTCAAATCAGATAAGACTGTGTAGATATTCATTTTCAATCTGAAAAATTAATACAAAATTATTCATCTGAATGATGCAACCTAATAGGCAACCATGAATAGCAGCTTCATGCTAACTGCTGACTGCAAATTGTTTGCATTGCAAGATGTCTGCAAATTCATCAACTTACAATGGCAAGTACTGAAAGATACTTTGAGTGGAATCATCACTGACGGATCTGCGTGTAGACACTTGAGCGAGGAGCCAGGACTGATGGAAACAAGACATGGAAGATTAAAAGACAAGCCTGTTAGAATGGAATGTTTAAAAATGAAGCAATGAGAGGAACACATGAATCAGGGGTATCACTTAGACCAGCGTTTCTCAACCTTTAAGTATTTGCGACCCGAGTTTTCATAACAGTTTTAATCGCGCCCCCCTAACATTTTTTTGAAAGGAGCCCACTAATACCAATTTGTTCTTTTTTAATTAATGACATATCATAGATGCATATTTTATTATACCTACTTAACTTTTATCGACATTTATCTAACTCTATGTTTATTTTTCTAGTATCAGAATGTAGTTTAAGTTAATTTGTTTTGGTTTCAATAGATGTATTTTTCATATTTTCGATTCTTGTTTTCTTTTTTTCACAACATCCTTTTTGTTACTTCGCACCCCCCTAGGGGGGCCCGCCCCACAGTTTGAGAACCACTGACTTAGACCCTCACAAAACAATGCTTCTACTCAGTGCCTCATGAAAAACAACTCTTGAACTAACTGGTTTTGTAAATCATTAATCCAATATAATGCTCTAAAATAATTATCCGATTATCTCTTATATATATTTCTTTTCTGGTTCGTCCTGCTTCCACTTCAAAACCGGTCCTGCCCACACGCAGCCGACACGGCATTTCTTGATTCCTATTCCATGTCATGCACTATACTGGCCTGCTGAGCGTAATACAGCCAACAAGTACTCGAGGTGCTGCCACAACGGTAAAGTAGCTTTACCACCTTTGCTGGAGCCACCTGTGTCTTTACAACAGCTTCTTAAACATCAGAAGCTAAAAATTATCGTGAACACATTTGAGAATACAACTCTTCTCTAGCGTTTGCTTCCATGGGTGCACAGATAACTCAACCCTCTGGCCACGGACCATACTGTTTTAAAATACACGAGCAAATTTATCACCAAGTCATTCCAGCTAGATTCCATGCTCAGAACCATCAACCCCTTCACTAAATCATACAAACACATGCATGAAAATCGCTCAGTCCAATCAAACAGCATCTGTATGAATGGTTTTCAAGGAAATCCCTGGGCAGGATTTACGACGATACAATGCCCCAACATTGCAGCGATTTTCATCGGAGAAGATGGCGAAATGCCTCCTGAAAGGGACATTTGCATCTATCCCATATGCAACTCCTGTAAACAGATTTCCACGCTCAATATGAATTGCGATCCTGTGATTTACCCACTTTTATTCCCTTACGGAGACATTGGCTGGCACAAAGATTTACAACATGTTCCCGATAAAAGAACCGCCAAGCGAATAAGGCTTACTCAATGCCAATTTTACGCGTACAGATTAGCAATGATTTAGTATTTTACACTCCAGCGGCAAACTATTCCAACAGTATGCCGTAGATGCATATGTTAAAACAGAGGTCGCGCGTCTCAACTATCTCAGATTACATCAACAAGATCTGTGCATGGAACAATACAATGTTTGAATACAGACGCAGTGTGAGCAAACGCTGAAAATAACAACGTACGTGTAGGCAAAATGATCAGATTACCATCCACATTTCCAGGAAGTGCAAGATACATGCAACAAAACTATCAGGATGCCATGGCCATAGTACGTAAATTCGGAAAGCCTGATTTATTTATCACTTTCACGTGTAATCCTGCTTGGCCGGAAATTCTACATGCACACTGCGTCTTTCAAGAAGTATTTATTTCTACTTGATTTCTGAATTCCTTTCTCACCATTTTCCATTCCTATTCTTACACCGCCGTATGCTGCGGCGGGCGTCGGCTAGTTTAATTATATTGATGCAGGAGATAGGAAGCTTATAAAAAATCTAAGTGAAAAGTGAATTAGAAATAAGAAAATAGTGTTTAAGCAAAGAAATGTCAGTCATGCAGTCAGTCATTTCCCAACCCGCTATATCCTAACAGAGGGTCACGGGGGTCTGCTGGAGCCAATCCCAGCTAACACAGGGCACAAGACAGGAACAAAGCCAGTCCACCACAGGCAAAGAAATGTGATGTTTTAATTATTAGACATAAAAAGAAACTATCTATGTCAAAAGGAGTAATACGCCATTTCAACAAGGAGAGCCCTGGGTAGGATAAAAGGTAACTAAGAACTATAGAAGTTTCTGAACACTTTTGGGCAGGAATTCTAAACAAAATATATTAAGATTTGGAAGAAATTAGAGAGAATCTTGAAGACAGAAACCAACAACAATGTATTTCTTGAATAACCCAAAATCACATAAGGACTGTCTTAATGGGGTTTAACAGAGCCCTGTTTTTTTGGTAGCCCCCTAGCCTTGACTCCCTAAAAGAGAAGAAAAAAAAAAACACACCAAAAAATAACCTTGTAGGGATAAAAAAAATGGAAGGTAATTCAGAGAGAGACCCCTTCCAGGTAGGTTGGGTGTGTCAAAAAAATGTGGTAAAAACAACACACAAAACAGAACGCAAGTAATCCTCCTCCCAGAGCTAGAAGGGTAATCTGTTATGGCCATTTCAGAAATACAACACGACAGTACAAACCACTTTGTTCTTACCGAGAGTGCAGGCGCAGAGCACTGTGACAACTCTTAAAGCAAAATGCATGAATAGATGATGCCACGCACTAAATTCTGAACTATCACACACGAGGATACAATTGTGTTCAAATACAAATAGTAGAAACTAATTAACATAAATGAAAAACAACAATATCTGTTGTCATGTGCAAGCACACAGAGGACACTGACTGTAATTTTACCGTCACCCTAGGGGTCAGAGCTTATGTCCTAATACCTGTGCACACCAGATGATTGACACCTCTGACATCACTTCCAGTGTCCATCCACCTGGACCCGCCCCTTGGACTGAAGTTCCACCATCTTTATAAGTTCTGTCCTGATTTTCACGTCTGAAAAGACCTCTGTAATTATTGTGGTTTTTTTTTTTTCATTTCTGCTTGCCATTCAATTATACAGGGTTACCAGGACTGGTGCCCCAACTCTTTATCTTTGTCTTGTCATTTGTACATCTGTTATTTGTAGATCCACAGGCAGATTATAGAAAAGGAGTCAGACAAGACAGACACAGTCAGAGTCATAGAGACCTCAGCCAACTAGCCGCCTCCCCCTTATTGGCCATTGTACAGCCGAGTCAGTGCTGGGCCGGCCAATCAGATGCAAGGAGCATCTTGAAGATAGAGAGCAGGGTCTGAATCTGTGTCATCATTGCTGAATTGTTGTAAGAATATTATATTCTTTACTTATATGTTAAATGTATTATAGATGCTAGTAGTTAAAGCAGGTAAGAAGGTAAAGTATCAAATTAGACATTGATTGCATTTTTATTTTTGTATTTATTTGGTGATTTAATGAATAAGAAGAACTCATTTAATATGAATTTAGTTTAGATTTTCACCTTTTCCTTACCCCAGAGGTAAATTTGTTTGCAGCAGGAAAGTACAAAACAGAAGACATTGTTCCAGAGATCCAATAGATAAACAAAGACACAACATTTGACAACCAATGTTATTGCATAAACACACACTCAAGATCATTACAAAGAAAAAGAATTACTTTCAGCAGTACACACCATAATAATTCAGAATTTAGCATTTAGCAGCATCCCCACAATTAAGAGAATTTAAAATGCTTTTAGTTCTAAAAATTAATGTGTTCTTAAATCTGTTGCTCTTTACCTTTGGAACCCTAAATCTGCAGCCTGATGGCAACGGCTGGAATTTAGAGAAAAGAAGATGACGTCTTTCTGTCAGAACCGAGTTGGCTTCCTTTCTAACCTGTTTGCAATACATTTCAGTGATTGACGTCTGCGGTGAACCAATAATTGTTCTGCAGATTTTTATAATGATGTTAACATGGTTTATATTCTTATTGCTGAGATTGCCAAACCAACAGATAAAAGCAAATGTAACAATGGACTCAATAAAGGACTTATTAAAAAGTGTCATTACGGTTTGTCCACTTTAAAACAGTTGAGTTTCCAAAGAAAGAAAAGTTTTGACTTCCTTTTTTTAGAGATTTGCGCTGTGTTAAGATCAAAGTTTAGCTTTTTATCAATGGTTGTTACCAGATATTTGTATTGCTCTACCATCTCCACTGTCTCCCTTGTAATTGAAGTTGAGACAGTGGACTGAGGAGAGCACCCTGTATTATCGTAGTATTTCCTTCTACTTGTTTTCCCTGTAGGGTAAGTGTACTCATCAAGTTTGTTATCGGGTTGTTATACTGTTGCATTTTAAGATTAACACACACATACAAAACTATACGCCTACATTCAGACCCTAACCACAACCGTGCCCCATGAATGACATGCACACAGCTGGTTAACCTCTGCCACTTCAAAACACACAAGTGCCTTAAGAATAACACAGCCTGTCACTCTCTCAGCACTTCAAGAGACTTACTTATTATCGGCACGAACAACATACAATGTTTTAAAGATGTCTCAGACCTAAATATTACTTTTGGTCTACAAGAATACATTTAAACATACTGTACAAAGGCTCAGCACTCTTGACTACAGGCCATTTATCAGCCAAGAATACCTTACTTTACGTACTGTTCCCTACTTTTGGGTGGAGCGCACACCCTCAGCCTTAATAAACCTCACAGCACGGAGCGTATGGCAAACTTCCGGCCGCACCAGGTGCTCAAAGAAATCTAACTTATTACTTCAATCACTCTAGACATTAAGACAAAGCATAGGAAGTTAAAAGCAGCATAGCATTTATTACAGGAATAATAATAATACCACTGGAACAAAGAATAATAAAAAATAGGACTGATAGAAAAGTCTGGATATAAATAGTCTTTAGATTAAAGCTTATGAAAAAGTGAAGATGACAAGGAATCAGTGATGTCAAGGATGAATGTCTCAGGTGGCATTTGATTTAGCAATTGATGTTCATAAAAATGCTATTAACTGATGATTGGATGAAAACTGGTCATACCTTTCTTTGTTTTCTTTTCTGACGGTGCTCTTCTATTGTCGCTGTTTCTCTTCTGACGTTGCTTTCAAATGAGGCATATTTATTATAAAATTTCATGCCTTGGTTTCACAACACATGATTGTTGCATAAACCTGATTGGCTGGCTGTCAATATGATGGATGAACTTTGCTCTATCTTTTCCCAGATAATATCATTTTTTTGATGTTGCCTAAAACATCACCATGTCCTCCTTTCCCAGGCTGTAAACCAAATTGTTGTCCCAGATGTCCATCCATAAAGTAATCAATTTCCTGAGGTATCGGCTCAGTCTTCCTTTCCCTGGCTGTAAAACCATTTTAGCACTATGCTGTGAACAACTATTATAAAAGTGAGGTATAACTGGGAAGAAGTCGTGCTTTTATTTGTCATGAATGTAGTTCATCTGCTGTCTTGTCTTGAACAAAATATAATGGAAATATAAACCAAAATGCACAGATTTTGTACCCCACAAACACCCAAAATCTACAACCATGTCTTTTGTCTTATAAATATTAAGTCAGAAATTAGAACGATCACCCCATTGTACAAACTCGTTGACAATAGGTCCATGGCTGTCTTCCTTATCTTGTAGAAGACTCAGAATGACAAAGTTGTCTTTAATGGTCGGGACAATTTAGGGGTTTCATGGAAGAAGGGTTAGAGAAAGTTAAATACACATCTGTGAGACAATGGCATGTAACAGGCAGCCTCGTCACCAGGACCTGAACTTCAGGGTGGGGGGCCTTAAGGGCCCTGAGGTCACCATTGCCCCCATATGTCACACTCCTTAACCTGGGAAAGACTGACGGATAAGATAACGTGGGCATCCCTCCAGGCCCAGATTTAGACAATATACACAAAATATTAACATTATTATTGTTCATTTATTGATTCTATATTTAATATGGAATTGTCTGGCATTTTATGAGCGATTGCTTATATTCACTGATTATATATAAAAAATACAGTAATTATGAATATAATGATTATTATACTGATGTGTTTTATACTACGACTTACCTCATTGTCAGTTAATTTTGTTTTTGTATATTTTAGCTTATCTCTGCGTTCCATGATCTGAAATGAATTAGCAGTTGAATCAATGAGTGGATTTATTGTTATCCATTAATTTGCTGTGCAGAAAATTGCATGACTGATAAAACATTGAAATACTTGCCTTAAATGTCACATTTTGACATTCAGAATCTACCTGGTGCCAGAGATTTCAGACTTGAAATTACTTTTTAAGACCACACCTGCCGACATAAAGTGCACTGTTTTATCTTCTGGCCTCTGCAGAGCTTTTCTCTTGTTTAAATTCTTAAGATGAACAGATTTTCAACCGCAATCCTAAATTCCCGTGTAATGAGACAAAAGAATTCCCATATTTTACAGTTTTTCTGTATCCAAACTAAAGGTATGAGGGTCTGCTTATAAATGTACCTAATATTCTGCCTATATCCAGCAATCTCTCTCAGTATATTTCTGCATATTTCTGCTTTTTTAGAGTACAAGATCCAGAAGTGGCCAAAAATGTTGGTTCACTTTCACTTTGTTCTGGACTAAGCTGAAACCGAACAAAAGTGTTTGGCATGAAATGTTGTTTATATATCACATTTAAAAGAACAGAAACTCTGTTTTTGATTTATGACAGAACTTAGTATTTCAAATAATTAAAAATATTAAGCTGGCATGGAAAAAAATATTGGTACCCATAACTTAATATTTGGTTGCACCACCCTTTGGAAACAATAGCTGCCATTAATCACTTTCTGTAGCTCCAAGTGAGATTTTTGCATTTCCCAACTGCGTCTTCTTCATTTCCCTCTGATGGGCACCTTCTCCCAAGTTCGACTTTCAGCTCTTTCCACAGATGTTCAAGTCAGGACTCGCAGCAGGCCACTTTAGAATGATCCATTGTTTTCTTCTACTACTACTCCATGCACTCCTTGAGGTCTATGTCAAGTCATTAGCCAGTCGGAGGAACCCTGACCTGTGACTGAGGCACAGCTTTCTAAAAGACTCCAGCTGCAGACAAGACACTCTGAAGCCTCAGGATCATTAAGTGACCTGAGACACTCTGAGGCCCGTAAGATGACACCCGTCTTGTCAGCGTTCTCTTTAGACCCCACCCACTCTCCAGCAATCTCAGACATTATCAAGCCTCAGCGTGAAAGTTTCTTAATGTGATTTATGTGGGCAGAATAAGAGAGGGAGGAATCAAAAATGACACCAAGATTCTTTACAGTAGAGGCAGGTCTGATGAGATCACAGCCAAGATGGACTGGGAAGGAGCTCATTTTATTAAGTCGCACTTTAGTCCCAAATTGCAGGAGTTCAGTTTTGTTGCAGTTTAATTTTAAAGAGTTCTGCTCCATCCAGGTTTTAATTTCACTAAGGCAAGCTGTGAGCTGAGAAAGCTCTGATGAAATTCCACTTTTAACATTGAAACAGAGTTGAGTATCGTTTGCCTAAAAATGATAACCCAGTCCATAGCTACGAATAATATGTTATTTGTTTTTCTTTTTTTGTAACTTTCTTTTTGACATCTTGGGAAGCACGTTGAGCTACATTGTTTTGTATGAAATAAATAGAAACAAATATTATTATTATCTTCTTATATAATACTCTACCGTGGCTGTCCGTTAGCATGTCCAGGATTTTAAATCGCCTGTAGCTCACAAACCGTTTAAACTGTTGACCTGAAATGTGGTACACATATACTATGTCATGTCTACTATCGTGATGATTGACCTCCAGGGTTATTCCTCTTTTTATTTTTATTTTATTATAGAATCAACTCTTGGCAGCAGGGTGACCATGAGGCACATGTGTATGGGCGCCGTTCTCATCCCTACCACCTTCGCCGTCACTTCCCCTACCTCTTCATATCTTAAATCATTCTTGAGGCAGATGGAAGACTTAAGTGTCAGCTTAAGTGAAAAATTAAGAAAAATGTACTAAGTAACAGCAACACAAACACTGACTTAATCAGTTTTAACATGAAAAGATGCCGACGAAAGAAGAGAAGAAGTGGGCCGCTATGGTGGAGAAAAGAAGATCTGCTCAGGAAGCAACAAGCGCATCAACCTCTGAGCAAATGAATGCTAAACATACAGAGAAAGAGGATGAAAACTAGGAATGGTCGAATCAAGGGTATTCACTGCATGTTATTGTGCAGTCCGCTGTTACTGGTATATAATATTATATAGAAATAAATGTTGTTGCTGCTGTTCCTTTAGTTCAATATGATACATACTGATGGAAGTTTGTCATTGTTCCTTCCAGAGTTGTGTGGCTGAACTCACTATGTATTATAGTGACGTAGTCAGAATGAATCGTCATTAAAGTGTTGGTAACAAAGTGAACCGTTTTGTTGCTGAGTTCCCTTTTGCAGAGAGAGAAATATACAGTAAACATTAATAAGGATATTGAAATTTATCTCCTTCAGAAGGTAATGTGGACAGATTCCAACAGCCAGAATTTCTATATCAAAATTATAAATATTAGCTTAAACTGTAATATGCTCTTTTAGATATGGAAAAAGATGATCCTCTATGACAATCCCTAACAGCAGCAGCCAAAAGACGAAGAAGAAAAATTCTGCTTTTGACACCAGTCCTCATTCACATAGATGACTGGAGCCCCTTCTTCCTTTTTTCACACTGCAGTGGATCTCTGTCGGCTCAAATGAGATGAAATCTGTCTAGCGTTAAAATAGTGTCAGGTATATCCGTTTCAATCAGCTGTCTGTAGTTCGCAAAATGTCACAGTACCTGTATGCGCCATGACCCGCTATAAGCTCAGACAGTTTATCCCTTTTATCTAAAAGTGATCAATCATTGCCTTTTGCAATAGATGTCAGACCATTTCAGAATCTGCCCTGTCATGCTATTATTCTTGCTCTTTGCTCTTACTGTCTTTAGACAAACAACTTCCGCTCTAGGGTGAGACTGAGCTGCTTAGGTGCTTGCAATCTCAGAGCTAGTAGCTGATTATAGGCATATTTTAAAAAATTGAACACAGCATTCTTGAATTTATTTTAATCATTTATGCTTGTTGCCTGGACAAGTTTAGCTTCACTGATTTATAATTCATTTATGATAATGAGCAAATAATAATAATAAGTAAATAATATTATAAATATAATAATATATATACATATATATACATACTAGGGGGTTCCCCCCGCTATCTTCGCTCACCAACCCCCCCTTTTCTGCGCTACATGCCAGCCACTTTGCGTCTCTGCCACTCGCGTTGTGAAGTTGGGCTGAACACACCCCAAGGAGACGCAACCGCTCCTCTGAAGCCCCCTCTTAAGCGGTGATACAATGGGAAACAAATACAGTTTTTTTTTTACCTCTTCTTTGCTCGATCAGCTGCTGGCTTGCTGCTGCTGCTGCCGTGCTGTGTGATCTGCATTTCGTGCTGTGCTTCAAAGCCTGTACAGCAGCTGTCCTACTCTTTGTCTTTTATTTCCGGCACCCGGGCGTGGTTAAATCTCTTGGCACAAAGTCTCGTCTCGCGGAACATGAGTTCTTGATATTTTTTAGTTTATAATTTAAAAACAAAATAAGAATCTGAAAATCTAACAGCACCATATTAAAGTTCGATAAATTCTGAAAAGAATGATACCAAACATATATATGTAGATTTTAAAATAAGGCTGATTTAACGTGTGACAAAAAACGTGACATAAAATCGTTGCACAAAATCGTTGCACTTTTAGGCTTAGGATTTTTTTATATAGAGAGTAGATACATATAATTAATTATATATATCCATCCATCCATTATCCAACCCGCTATATCCTATCTACAGGGTCACGGGGGTCTGCTGGAGCCAATCCCAGCCAATACAGGGTGCAAGGTAGGAAAGAAACCCTGGGCAGGGTGCCAGCCCACCACAGGGCACACACACACACACACACACCCACACACCAAGCACACACTAGGGACAATTTAGAATCGCCAGTGCACCTAACCTTCATGTCTTTGGACTGTGGGAGAAAACCCGTGCAGACATGCAAACTCCACGCAGGGAGGACCCGGGAAGAAAACCTGGGTCTCCTAACTGCGAGGCAGCAGTGATACCCACTGCACCACCATGATATATATTGTCACGCTTGGGTCACAGAATTGCACAGAAAACAGAGGAGGTTGAAGAGACTGGAATATTATTCAAACACTGCAAACAAACATTTGTCTCTTTAAAGGGTTTCAAACATGCTCCTTGAAAGGAAAGAGTTGACACCTCCATTTGTCAATTAAAAGTAAGCTCGGGCTTCTTCTTCGGATGAGGAATACGTGCCAGGAGCAGGAGAAGTCTGAGAGAGAGAAGGAGAAGCAAAATCAATTTAACAAACTGAAAGAAGTCTGTACAGGATTTTTAAGAAGGCGGAGCACCGGGCGAGAGGCATATTATGCGACAGAGTCGGCCAGAAGGGCAAGGAGGAATGTGAAGGTAGTCTGTCAATGTTTTTCAGGGGTTTTCCCAGGGGCGTCTGTATTCTCTGGAGGTGCGAACAGCTCCACAGCTCACAATATATATATATATATATATATATATATATATATATATATATATATATATATATATATACAGTGGTGTGAAAAACTATTTGCCCCCTTCCTGATTTCTTATTCTTTTGCATGTTTGTCACACAAAATGTTTCTGATCATCAAACACATTTAACCATTAGTCAAATATAACACAAGTAAACACAAAATGCAGTTTGTAAATGGTGGTTTTTATTATTTAGGGAGAAAAAAAATCCAAACCTACATGGCCCTGTGTGAAAAAGTAATTGCCCCCTTGTTAAAAAATAACCTAACTGTGGTGTATCACACCTGAGTTCAATTTCCGTAGCCACCCCCAGGCCTGATTACTGCCACACCTGTTTCAATCAAGAAATCACTTAAATAGGAGCTGCCTGACACAGAGAAGTAGACCAAAAGCACCTCAAAAGCTAGACATCATGCCAAGATCCAAAGAAATTCAGGAACAAATGAGAACAGAAGTAATTGAGATCTATCAGTCTGGTAAAGGTTATAAAGCCATTTCTAAAGCTTTGGGACTCCAGCGAACCACAGTGAGAGCCATTATCCACAAATGGCAAAAACATGGAACAGTGGTGAACCTTCCCAGGAGTGGCCGGCCGACCAAAATTACCCCAAGAGCGCAGAGACGACTCATCCGAGAGGTCACAAAAGACCCCAGGACAACGTCTAAAGAACTGCAGGCCTCACTTGCCTCAATTAAGGTCAGTGTTCACGACTCCACCATAAGAAAGAGACTGGGCAAAAACGGCCTGCATGGCAGATTTCCAAGACGCAAACCACTGTTAAGCAAAAAGAACATTAGGGCTTGTCTCAATTTTGCTAAGAAACATCTCAATGATTGCCAAGACTTTTGGGAAAATACCTTGTGGACTGATGAGTCAAAAGTTGAACTTTTTGGAAGGCAAATGTCCCGTTACATCTGGCGTAAAAGGAACACAGCATTTCAGAAAAAGAACATCATACCAACAGTAAAATATGGTGGTGGTAGTGTGATGGTCTGGGGTTGTTTTGCTGCTTCAGGACCTGGAAGGCTTGCTGTGATAGATGGAACCATGAATTCTACTGTCTACCAAAAAATCCTGAAGGAGAATGTCCGGCCATCTGTTCGTCAACTCAAGCTGAAGTGATCTTGGGTGCTGCAACAGGACAATGACCCAAAACACACCAGCAAATCCACCTCTGAATGGCTGAAGAAAAACAAAATGAAGACTTTGGAGTGGCCTAGTCAAAGTCCTGACCTGAATCCAATTGAGATGCTATGGCATGACCTTAAAAAGGCGGTAAAGCTGATAATAAAGCTGAATTACAACAATTTTGCAAAGATGAGTGGGCCAAAATTCCTCCAGAGCGCTGTAAAAGACTCATTGCAAGTTATCGCAAACGCTTGATTGCAGTTATTGCTGCTAAGGGTGGCCCAACCAGTTATTAGGTTCAGGGGGCAATTACTTTTTCACACAGGGCCATGTAGGTTTGGATTTTTTTTTCTCCCTAAATAATAAAAACCACCATTTACAAACTGCATTTTGTGTTTACTTGTGTTATATTTGACTAATGGTTAAATGTGTTTGATGATCAGAAACATTTTGTGTGACAAACATGCAAAAGAATAAGAAATCAGGAAGGGGGCAAATAGTTTTTCACACCACTGTATATATATAGTTTTACTGTCAAATAATGCAAAGAGTATGCGACACGTGTTTTGCCCTAATTCTGGGCTCATCAGGCATACACACTCACTGCACTCCCTTACGAGAATCGAACCTCGGACGTGCTGTCAAATAAACGAACCACACGCCGTGGCACAATGCTAGGGGCTTTGCCTCTAGCGTTGACGTCCGAGGTTTGATTCTTTAAGGGAGTGCAGTGAGTGTGTATGCCTGATGAGCCCAGAATTATGGCGAAACACGTGTCGCGTACTCTTTGCATTATTTAACAGTAAAACTATTTCAACCATTCTATGATCTGCTTCTCACAACTGAGGGCACCGTGGTGGATGTTAGCTGACTTGCTGACCAACCACAAGCGTTACCTGGTAGGTAACCACCCATACAATCAGATTGTGATTCAGACTACGAAAGCCGTGAATATATATATATAGAAAGAGAGAGAGAGATCTTAATTATATCATATTTATTCAGCTTGAAACAGGAACAGCATGGTTATTTATTGTAGCGAGATCTACAACTCTCCTATACACAGACAGAGCTAACAGGCATAGTCATGGCCAGGTCAGTTATAATGTTCCCAGCATTTATAAGGTTCTTTGCATCACCCATCGGGGACAGGCATGTATAGTGCAATCTCGATTGGCTCGTAGTTGTTTCTGCGGCGCCCTGCTGCTTACTTTAATATGCATGTATGTATTGGTATTTTAAAAAGTGTTTTCCACATTTTCCCTAGTGGTCCAGATAGTCCAGGTCTCTTCATTTTATTTTGCTGCCCCTCAACATCTTGTTGCATTTTAAAAAAATCCAGTCATAGAATTATTTGTACTTATTGTCATATATAGAGTTTTATGTGATCATTTATTCTTATGTAATAAAACCACGCTGGTAGTAATGTCCTCCTGTTCAAGATGTGAATGAGTGGTTTAAAAAGCCTAAACCTGTTTAGTAGAATTCTCACATAAACAGGAAGTAGTACTGGTCACAGAATTTATGAAATATGGTCTTCCATTTATAGTACACAGTGCAGTGTCAATAACCAAGTTGTGAAGAATCCTTGAGATAAAACTTTCTTATATAAAAGTAATAACACACTCTCCTTGAATTTCTGGAAAGGCTCTTTTTTTTTAATCTTATATTATTAGAATTATCTGCTTCATGGATCTATGGTGTGTCCAGCGCCTGTGCTTTAAAATGGTGTGACTTGTCTGCAGCCAGTTTAGGGAAGTTTGCGCTTTCTCCCTCAGAGATGACTTTGTTTGTACAGGGCTGGGGTGGGAACTCAGGTCAGATGGGAGGATTGGGGGGATCATCAGGTAGATATGCTGGGCAACGTGTGGTTGGCAATAACTGTTTGTGATCTTTACTGAATTTATTAAAATATTAACACAAATAATAGCACAGTAGCCACTTGAAATATTACGAAACAGCCACTTACACATTAGATGCCAGCTTTTATTTTTTAAAAATTCCTACTGAGTGAATAAACATTGTTATAATTTTGTCATCGTCTGGTGGTAAAGGCTTTTGTCTTGTTTTTATTTTATAAGATATTTTAGCAGGTGTAATTAAAGAAACACTAGACCTCTTTCTCTTCTGAGTACTTTTTTCTAATAACATAGATGAGATTAGTCACGAGGCAGCCTAGCGTCCCACATCTAATAAAAGAAGCACAATTGTGTTGTGGTGTTTTTCTTTGACAGTGGAATTGAATTTACGAGAATGGGTTATAAACTGTCCATTTGCTTATGGCTCCCTTAATCCACTTCATTTATTGTCACTCTAATACAGTTTTGCATATTCAGTTTACCCACCCAATCATCCATTTATTTATAAAAACCTACAAATTCTGATTGTGTCTTACAGATTAGATATAAAATCACAAGCATTTTTAAAATATGTATTATAAGGAGAGTGGCATAGTAGTTAGTATTGCCGACTAACGGAATCAGTGGTTTAAGTTCAAATCTCATGTCCTGATCGAAGCAGTTTGCTCTTTTTGAATAAATAGATAGAAAGAGTTATAGATATGAAAGGCTCTACATAGATGGATAGATAGACAGAACTTTATTTGTCCCAAGGGGGAAACTGGAATTTTTACAGAAGCTCTTTAGGTAAATACAGTAAATAAATAAATAACATAAAAAATACAAAAAAAAATGAAAAGTTTGGACTTGTCACTCCCAGTCCCAATGAGGCATTATTCAGGCATATTAAATTAGTGTAAAGGAGCCTCAGTGGTGTTTCTTCACACACTCTGCTTGAATGATCCGTTGTCTGAGAGTCCTCAGTGTTGGTTTGTCACAGAGAGCATGTGCAGTATTGTTCATAATGGCACTCAGTTTTGTTTTCATTCTCTCCTTTGCTACGACCTCCAGGAGGTTCAAAGTGTGTCCTGTAACTTAGTCTGCCCTTTTACTTAGCATGTTTATTTGGTGGTCCTCTCTTGAAGTAATGTTACCAGTCCAGCACACCACAGTGCTGAAAATCCCACTGGCCATCACAGAGCAGTAGAAGATGTAAAGGATGTCACTTCCCACATTAAAGGAATGCACTGTCCTGCGGAAGAAGAGCCTGCTCTGTCCTTTCTTATGCCCTTCCTCTGTGTCCTGAGATCAGTCTAACTTATCATTGATGTGAACCCCAAATGACCTGGAGAACGAATAAGTGTCAAACGACAAGGGTCAAAACAGACAGATCAAAGACTTGAGCGTCAAAGTCAAAATGATAGACAAAAATTGTGGTAAAAATACACAAGAAAAAAGTCAGAACCAGGAAAAAATACGGAAGACTTTCGGAAAGGTTCTTACAGAAAATGGTTTTGTATCTGCAACTTGGATTAAAACGTAATATTTTAGATTCATTTTTATTTCATTGTGTCTTTACCTGTAGGTTACAATCTCTGAAGACCCATCCGATCCCTAGTAATGTGTGAAGTGCTCCTGCCATAGCGGCAATAATACAAAATTCAAAACCGTGGATCAAACTCTGTGACCATAATGCGAAATACAAAATGGTGGATCAAACACAGCAGTAATAATACAAAATACAAAATGGCAGATCAGAATCAGGTTTACTAGCCGAGCATGCGCGCATACAAGGAATTTGACTCCAGTTTTGGTGACTATCCAATTATAAGTTACAAAATCGGCATACACTCAATAGTTAATCACACACACCTGACATAAAAAAAGACAGAGAATGTAAATATTATATGTTTCATAGTTTACTGTGAAATAAAGCAAAGAGTACGCAACACGTGTTTCGCTCATCAGGAGTACACACTAATACTCCCCTGTCGGGGATCGAACCTTGGATGTCAGTGTCAGAGACGAAGCCCCTTTACGCTGCGCCAAGGCAAGTGGTTCATTTATTTGACAGCCTGTAGCTCTGGAGCAATTACATTCATTGCATTCGTAGTCTGAGTCCCGACCTGAATTGTGTGGGTGGTTACCTACCAGGTAACGCTTGTGGTTGGTCTGCCATTCAGCAAACATCCGCCACGGTGCCCTCTTCCTGGTAGGTAACCACCCACACAATTCAGGTCGGGACTCAGACTACGAATGCAATGAATATATATATATATATATATATATATATATATACAGGGGTAGGATTCAAAAGTAATGAGCCTTATTTTGTTCTGACGCGAACGTACCTCGCCGCGCGACGGTGGGTGTTGGCTTCACAACGCAACGGAGCTCCTACCGCTCCGAGCTTTCGGAGCGGTAGGATTGGCCTTGACGGGAACCCCTATGCGGTAGTGCGTTACACGGCGGAATGGAAAGTTCGTTAGAGCAACAGTACGCGTTGAATATGAAGACCATGCTCATTGCCTTCTTCGGAGTGAAGGGGATCATCCACTACGAGTTTGTCCCGCAAGGACAGACCGTGAATGTTGCTTACTACTTGGAAATCCTGAAAAGGAGCGTCGCGTGCAAGCGAAGGGACATCAAGGACAGCTGGAAGCTTCACCACGATAACATGCCCAGCCACACCGCCCTCATTGTGAGCGCCTACCTGGCCCGGGTGAACGTTCCGGTGGTCCCCCAGCCTCCCTACAGTCCTTACATGTCGCCTTCTGACTTCTTCTTGTCTCCGCGCTTAAAATCAGCACTGAAAGGAAAACGCTTCGACTTGATGGAGGACATCCAAGCAAATGTTAAGGCAGCCCTTGCAGCCATCCCGGAACAGGCCTACGTGGACGCCTTCGAGTCATGGAAAAGCTGCCTACAAAAGTGTATTGATGCAGGAGGTGCCTATTTTGAAGACTATTAATTAGTTGTACCGATTTGCTCAATAAATTTGTCTTTTTGAACAAGGGCTCATTACTTTTGAATCCTACCCTGTATATATATATAGTATATATATATACTGCACAATACTAGCCGTTCCCTGCGGCCCATGTAGTAGTGAAACAAGACAAACTTTAAAGATCCATAAACAAAAAGGTATCGCTAGCTAAGCAGAGGCAAGTTACACTCCAAAACACAGACGTAGACCAACTCTCCACTCCGGATGTCATGCTTCCCTCTCTCCTCGGCCCGCAGCCTCTTCTTGGATTAGTATGAATATATCACTCCTGTGAGGCGAACTATGATTTTTAGCACAAATTATGGAAAAAAACCTGATCCTAATCAATTAACACTAGAATTACCAGAGCCTACGAAAAAACTCGTAGATCCGCCCCACCTTAAATTGCTTCTTAAATCCGTTCACACCTCTCCGCCAGCGTCTTTTGTTCTCTAAATGTGCTGAGAAAAACAAGCTGTCAGCTGTTCCATCCCCCCACCAACTTAGAACGTGCACGAGCATCTCCCAGCTCATGCCTTCATTGATTATCTGGGAGTGAAGTGGAGTTTTAGAGTGGAAATAATAGATCGTTATTTGGAACACACACATTTCATGTGTGTTCCGTTTCTACAGTAATTTGTGTAAACGCATTGTTAAAACAGAAACTTTTTCATATTTTAGTAATAAATGTTACAAAATGTAGTAGGCATAAACTATAGAATGTGTAAACCTGAGTTCCAAAGATCAAATAAACACTTTCACAAAAAGTTCAAGGGTGATACATCAGTTTCCGTGGCGTAGCGCACTAAGATTTGCTTCTCAGAGCGCAACTACTTTGCCGTGCCTCACAGACCTGAGTTTGATTCCCCGCTGGGGATAAAGTGTTACTTTTTTTTTTCTTTTTAACCTCAAATGGACATAAAATGTATAAATTGGTATGCATTGTCAGTTAATGAGATCGTTATATTTTCATGTGGGATGCTCCTTTTAAAATATTTTTTTAACAATTGAGACTGCAATTAACATGAACAAGTGTCCTTATAACTGTTATTTTTAAGGTTGATAACACACAGACAGACAGAGCACTGCGTAATACAGAGACAGACAGACAGACAGAGAAGTCACTAGATATATAAATAAACAGGGAAGGCACATGAACTGAAAGAAAAGAAAGATCAACATGTGTGTTGTTCCTGCTGCACTGAATAAGCTCAGGCGCTCTAACATCACCCCTCCTCCCGATCTGACTCTCTAAGTAACAGCACAGAAACCCATTCATAAAAAAAGTATAAAAAATAAAAAATGTATCAACAACCTAATACTATATACATTAAAAAAAAATCACAAACATAAAAAGGCAAGTAATATTTGAAAAAATATGATAAAAAACAAAGAAAAAAGTTGTAGTCAGGGCAACGACCCTGTTTGAACTGTATAAGGACCAGACTAAGCCAAAACAAGTTAATGCTGGCTAATACTGTATGTACAGTATGCTCCAACATATCAATGATGACGAGTTGCTGGTCCAAGTTCTTGTGTGAATCCCAATTTGATTTTGCATAAACATGTAATGGCAGGAAATTGTAATAGCATATTAAACCGTGCTTTAGATAAATCAGAGTGGTGGCTCTGAGGCTAGGGATCTGCACTGGCAATCGGAAGGTTGCCGGTTCGAATCCCGTAAATGCCAAAAGGGACTCTGCTCCGTTGGGCCCTTAAGCAAGGCCCTTAACCTGCAGTTGCTAAGCGCTTTGAGTAGTGAGAAAAGCGCTATATAAATGCAAAAAATTATTAATAACAACTATTACATCTAAATCTGCCTTCATAATTTAAATTTATTAAGGATCGCTGTCTTTTAGACCCATGGGGGCACCACCCTTTTTTTTTTTTTTTTTTAAAAATACTGATTTTTTTTTTCAACCAGTGCATTAGTTATTCACAAACTGAATACTTGTCAGGAATAATAATCTAATGCCCATAACCTATTACAGTCTCTCAGGTCGCCCATTATTATCTGTGATCATGCTTCTATTATTCTGGAACTCAACTTATTATGCTTCACGGAAAAACACTCGCTGGTGGCATCTCACCCTTTTATTACTTGCTAATGAGGGGTTTATTAAATTTACTTCTACACATATTGATATTTTTTATTGAGATCAGTGAAACTCCAGAGATAGAGTTCAAGCACATTTGAGGAGTCAAATTATTTCATATTTTTTCACATAAAATAAATAATAAAGCTGAAGGGCAACAGAACTAATTACCGAGATCTCAAGTATATGTGCTTTACAGGAAAAGGTTGTCATTATAAGCATAATTCAATTTTCTAAAGGCAACAGAAACAGAGCTAATTGTGGAGTCACTCCATTCTCATTATTCCTGTAGAATAAAGTCTAAAAAGAAGTTGAGAAGATATCTGTTTCCTGCTTATTAACAATGAAGGTGAAACTACAGTTAGCAAAGTAAAACAAAATAATACAAACATATTTAATATGTAAGGAATGCTGCAAGACTTTATACAAATCAGAGTGAATTGAAAGTAAGGAATACGTTAATAATTACCTGAGTAGATTAGAAATGCATGGAAAAACTAGATAAGAAACTGAAGGTCTCGGAAATCCAACAAATTCTAAATTCCTTAAAAAGCAGGAAAACCACAGATCCACATGGTTATCCAGCAAAATCCTATGAAGCTATCATTTAGATTAGCATCATTAAATTTAGTTTAATACTCCCTCCGTTTGACTTCTTTTCCTAATATTTTTTACATTTCAGTTTTCCCTAATTAAGTTAAGGTGTCACATGTTTATCTGTTGCCTCGATTTTATGGAATTTTTATATTAGGAATTGGAGTGTGCTGCTATTTACATTCTCCCATTCTTCCCTTACGAGTATCATTGTGTATTGGCATTTCACACCTGGAACCAACACGTACATCGGAAAACAATCGGTCCTTTCTTGAGGATTTCAGACCTCCAAGGAGAACCCTTCCCTCCCTGCTATCCATAGCAGTTTCAGTATTTATCATCCCAAACAACATGAAGTATCACCAGTTCTTACTTTCCACTTCGGCCACACTCTATAACAGTGCTAATTTTTGCAGTGACTCTCAGCAGAAATCAAAGATGCATTTTATTTTGGAACTAGTCATTTAGCCCGTTACAATAACGGGCGCTAGAACAGTAGTGCATAAACATTAGTAGGAACAGTCTATATTAAATTGCAAGGGACTTTGACCTCATTCTTTTTGTTGGTCGTATTTTTCTTTCTTTCAGCCTTTCTTTTGTTGATGTTTACTTGCTGAGCTGACCGTTCTTCGTGGGCTGCCGCCGTGTACTGTGTGTCTTTAATTTTCTGTGACAGTAATACTGTTTTGCATGTCCGCTGGCTTGTACGTCCGTAATATACCTTTAATTTTCTCTGGCAGTAATACAGGTGTGCGCGTCGGTAATAAGCCTTTAATCTCCTCTGACAGTAATACAGTGAGCCCTCGTTTATCACGGTTAATCCGTTCCAGACTCTACCGCGATAAATGAATTTTCGCGAAGTAGGATTCTTTATTTTTAAATCGAATATTTTCGCAGTTAGAGTATAGAAAACCTGTTTACGACCTTCTAAATATGTTTTTTAAAATTATTAGAGCCCTCTAGACATGAAATAACACCCTTTAATCACCATCACACTCGTATTACCCAATATATTAGACAAAATAAGAGAAAATAAGACATATTAGACGTTACAAATATCATTATTACTAGGCTCACCCGCCTTTTAAGGCGACCGACTTTTATCCTCAGTTTGTGTGCGCTCCATGTGTACATCAGGCATGTAAGTGTAGGGAATGAGAACATCAAAGTGCCCATTCATAACATTTCCCGAAAACCTAAGTTTTTTTATCCCCTCGAGTGCCTGTCCAAAGTCGTACAATGTCAGCCCGAATCTGTACCGCTAAAGACAAAGTTTCATGCACTAAACAAGTTATAGATGAGAATAAGCAAGCACCATCTCCCCTGATAATTTACTATGCGGTGAGGTATTTGTACTCCATCAACATTAATTATTTCCAGAGACATAATTTTGTCTATTTTTCCAGCGCATCGCGCACAAAAGCAAGGGAACGACGGGAGCACCAGAACTCTGCTCACATCGCGTTGCTTCATACCGCAAGCCGCAAGTAGTAAGTCTGTGATAAGCGGAATACCGCTACGCTTTGCACTCACAGGACAGAAGGACAATCCCAACCGCTTTTATATAGTAGATTATTGTACTGTACATTTAATTACACACACACACACACACACAGATCTTACACACAACCACTAACCTATGAAGGCACAACCTCAGTAGGAGAGTCTTCAGGTGGTGCAGTATCTTCAGCAGGTGCGTCGTTGTCTTCTTCCGCTGAAGGAGTACTAGGAGTAGGCAGTGAATGTCTGGGTGCGCGGCTGAAGAACATCTTGATAGGCAGTTGCTGGCGCTGTCTTTTCATATGCGCGAGGAGCCTTTTGTAGGGTATTGCCATCTTTGATCATATCCAAGAGTTTCACCTTCTCCTGGATGGTAAGCATCTTCCTCCAGCGCTTAGTTTTATTGTCAGAAGGCCTGGAAAAAGCAGCACATTTAGGAGCCATTATGGGGCTTAGATAAAAGTTCTCAGAAAGCGCATGAATAGTGACGTAAGCGTGTATGAGAAAAAATCGCGATAGAGTGAAGCCGCGAAAGTCGAAGCGTGATATAGCGAGGGATCACTGTACTGGCTTGTATGTGGCTGTAATATGAGTCACTGTATTGTGTACCTTTAATTTCCTCTCGCAGTAATACTGGTTTGTATTTCTGTAAAACGCCTGTAACTTTCTCTGACAGTAATATCGTGCATTGCACCGTGCTCCGTGCATGCGCACTTCACCAGAAGACACACACACATGGACACCTGGACGCACACAGGGATTTTATTAAAGAGGATGGGCAGGTGAAAAACGATACAATTAAGTGAACATATGATGGGTGATGTCTGTAGGCGTGATGCAAGAGATGTCAAAGGTATCACGGAATCCATTGGTCTGCACCCCAATGATTGCGGTTACATGTGCTTTAATAATTCTCAGTAACCTGGCCATGTATACCCTTATTCAGGTTACAGAAACTGGAATTTGATCTCTGAGAAACCAGGTTAACGCACATAGATATCTCTGTGAGTAAGCCGGTTATGTGGCCAATGTCAAACGAACGATAAAAGAGCCAAAAAAAGGGTTTAGGGCAGCCTCCTGTGTACTTGAACCCAGCTGCAAAATTGGTAAATTAATTGTACAGTAGTGTACAGACTGGAGTGCAAAACAGAACTGAACTGGGTGAAGTAAAGATTTTGGTTTTTAAGCATGGCAGAGGAAGTAACGTCATAGCGGTCAGGACCAGAACCGGAATTGATGTTGTAACGGTTGTGACCAGAAAGTGGCATCCTCAGCACCGGAAGTGACGCCCTCAGGACCGGAAATGACATCATCAGGGCCAAGCAGAATTTCCTGAAACTGGTGTGCAGTGGAAAGAGAGAAAATATTGCTGCACTCTGCCACCCCTGGTCTGGCATGGAATTACCCTCATTTGAGCTCTTTAGCTGCCTCCCGTGTGTATGTGTGTGACACCATGTAAACCCTTAACTGGGTTTCTGTCAAGGATTTCATAGTCTATGTATGCACATGTAACCAGCAGCCACAGGTAGAAAATGATGGAATTGCCTGCAAAGGTAAAATGCTTGATCAATCATGTGATTTCATTTTCCCGGTTGATAATAATCTGTTTTAATATTGAGATGAGATGAATACACATTGCTAATCTTAAAAGCACAACCTCAGCAGCAATGTTGGAGGTAACATGTTAAAAGTAACGTGCAATACATAGTCTGAGTACATTTTAAAGTAAAGTGTAACCTACCGCAATACTTACTTTATTGGAGTCAGAATACTTCCATTATTAAAATCCCAGTAACACTGGGTGCGAGTCAAGAAGCACACGTCCTGGAATGCCAGTCCTTTGCAGGGCTCAATCGAACAGATAAGCAGAAAAGAATGTGCTGCATGCAGTCCGGTATCAGAAATATATAAATGTAATGTCTGTTTAGTTTTCATCCCACTGCTTGCTATAGATATGTTGAAACAGTGTGACTCATCTAAAGAGTATGTGATATATAGCTGGTACTCATATAGCCAAAGGTTAAACTATGGATCGATAAAAGGTCTCAGCAATTTTGAATTTGAAACTACCTGATAAAGTTTAACAGGTGCAGAAGTTTATGGAATTCACCAACTACTACAGACAGTTTATTAACCAAAGTTCAGTTCAGCCATTTCACCTACTGTATCTCAGCCCTAACCAAGAAAACACATCATACATCTGAACAGACGTCTGAGGCTTAAAGTTCATTTGACTTATTCAAGGAATTGTTCACCACAGCTCAGCTTCTTCATCGCCTAGATATCTCAGTACAATTTAACAGTTGACATGGCTGCTCCTAGTCGACAACATACTGCCAAGAAAAAGTTATATTGCTACCCTACATCATGCTCGTCATCCTATTTTAAGGAAGACTATTCCACTCACCAAAACTCATTAATCTATTTTTATTCTGAAATCAGAAAAAGTAAAATTGAGAAGACAAGGAATGTTACAAAGCTTGCATTCAGATAAGCAAATGGGCTTCTATTAAGTGTTTGATATCTTGACATATAGAAATGACTCATGCAGAGGTGGCCGTAGGGATGTGTATGCCGGGTACATCAAACGCTGTTACCGGTATGTGTGGACTGTATACATTTGGACAGTGAATTTAATAAAAAAAATGTTAACATAACACTGGATTTTCTCTTTACAGCATTCAGCTAAATCTTTGCAAAATAACACGCGGACTTTATCAAAATATAACAATACCAGTAACGGCGCACTGCACAATAACGTGCAGTGAATTCACTTGACTTGAGCATTCCTAGTTTTCATCCTCTTTCTTTCTCTGTACGTTTATCATTTGTTTGCTCAGAGGTTGATGCGCTTGCTGCTTCCTGAGCAGCTCTTCTTTTCTCCACCCTAGCGGCCCACTTCTTCTCTTCTTTCATTGGCATCTTTTCATGTTAAAACTGATTAAGTCAGTGTTTGTGTTGCAATTGCTTAGTACGTTTTCCTTAATTTTTCACCTAAGCTGGCACTTAAGTCTTCAATCTGCCTCAAGAATGATTTAAGATATGAAGAGGTAGGAGAAGTGACGGCAAAGGTGATAGGGATGAGAACGGCAACCGTATGCATGGGCCACTCGGCCGCCCTGCTGGCCACTGCCGAGAATTGATTCTACAATAAAATAAACTAAAAATAAAAAGTATAATAACCTTGGAAGTCAATCATCACCCCGAAAGCGGTTAGTAGACGTCACATAGTATATGTGTACCAAATTTTAGGTCAATACTTCAAATGGTTTGCAAGCTACAGGTGATTTAAAATCCTGGACAGACAAACCAACAGCCACAGTACCGTATTATATATATATAAAGATAATCTATTAAAAAGTGTAATTCATAATAATCTATTATAATCTATTAAATAAGTGTTAATTCAATACCACAACAGTGTGAAATGCGGTGCAGTGTCATGCAGAAATTAGCAGGAACTCTTCTGGAAAAGTACCCAAATTGCAGGTCTACTCTGAGTCTTGATATGCAAGATATCATAGTCATAACTCACATTGATGTCATGTCAGTCGGTTATCATGTTTTTGTGCATTAATATTTGGACATGATTATGGCCTACAAATAAAATGTGAGTTTCAGTGTTTCAACAGGAAGTGTGAAATTAACATAGAGGTATCATCTTTTAGTTACAGGGCCCCTAAACTGTGGAATGGTCTGCCTGCTACTATAAGAGAACCTCTTAAAGCAGGGACTGGGGCGTCGCCCCACCTGCCACTCCCAAACGCCACTCTTGGACTCATGTGATTTGCTCTCTTTTTACATACCTATAAGAGATGCCCCTTCGGTCTCAGCTTTTAAATCCCGGCTGAAGACTCACATTTTCAGTTTAGTATACCCTGACTAGAGCTGCTGATTAACTGTACAGACTGCATCTCTGTTCTTAGTCATTAGCACTAAAACATAAGTAACATGATAGTTATAATTTCTTACTAACCCTCACTTATTCTGTTTCCCTTCTCGGTACTCAAATGTGGCACTTGGTGCCACGGCCCACCTGCCAAGTTGTTCTGCCTGCCTAAGTTAGTCATCTCTGATGGAGGATTGCAGGAATCATGGGGTAGAGGGGTCCTTTCATTGGATTGGCTTTTCCAGCGCTGTTTCAGCTGTGGAATGGCCAATAGGGAGAGGCAGCTTGATGGCTGAGGTCTCCAGGACTCTGAACAAATCCAAATCCTTTTATGTGATATCATCTACTGTTAAATTCTGCTCCATATTTGTAAAAAAAAATTTATATTTATACTGTATTGAGGATTTGTTCTGTTCTGTGTATTGTACTGTATTGTATTGACCCCCTTCTTTTTGACACCCACTGCACGCCCAACCTACCTGGAAAGGGGTCTCTTTTTGAACTGCCTTTCCCAAGGTTTCTTCCAGTTTTTCCCTACAAGGGTTTTTTGGGAGTTTTTCCTTGTCTTCTTAGAGAGTCAAGGCTGGGGAGCTGTCAAGAAACAGGATCTGATAAAGCCCATTGCGACACTTCTTGTGTGATTTTCAGCCATACAAAAATAAATTGTATTGTATATGTATATCATGAAATCTCTTACTGGTTTCCAGGTTTGGCGACGAAAATCCACTTTTCTTGCCTTTCGATTGGAAAAGTCGTTGATGACATTTTCATAGTATAATCTGGATATAATGTCTTTTTCTATAGATAGGATTGACAGACCGCAAAGCCTGTCTTGAAACATGATTGATCTATAATGGGGAATATAACTTGACAAGCGGGACACACGGACCTCAAAAGCAGGGCCTGGGGCGGTCGCCCCACTTGCCACTCCCAAACGCCACTCTTGGACTCATGTGACTCTTTTTACATACAGACGTGGACAAACATGTTGGTACCCTTACAGCTCATTGAAAAAGTGTTGCATGCCTCCTGAAAAGTGACAAAATGAAAAATGATTGTCCCCCGTATACCTGCATGCCTCTGATGTGTCACTGAGTTAAGCATAGCAAGTTTGACAAGAGATCAAGTGTTGCTTAGTCTACAAAGATGTTCTAAAATGGCCTGCACACATTTGTTTGGACCTCAAGAAAAGATCGTCAATAACTGATTTTTCAAAGTAGCTGTTTTCTCTAATTCACCTCACACATGTCTCCAGTCATGCAATCGGTCATCCAATTTAAATGGAGAGAAGTCATCACTCTGCTGTTTGGTATCATTGTATGTCCCACACTGAACATGGACCAGAGTAAGCAAAGGAGAGCGTTGTCTGAGGAAATCAGAAAGAGAAAATTATAGACAAGCATGTTAAAGGTAAAGGCTAGAAGATCATTGATGTTCCAGTGACAGCAGTTGTAAATGATATTAGGAAGTTTAAGGTTGATTGGAATGTAGTCAACGTCACGGGATGTGGCCGCAAGAGGAAAGTCAACCCCAGAATGGGCGGAAGGATAATGAGGAGGAGGTTAGGAGCAGGCTCTGATACAGCGCATTGCCGCACCCACCACATGACAAACCAACTCAGGATCCCAGATTAGGACCCAAGTGCAGCCCTGCAATGGGTGACACCTAGGCACCACAACAAGTTCAGATGGAATGGAGCAGTGAGAGGTTTTTTATGGTGGCTGGAGTGCCAATTCTGCCAACAACCTCAAGGTTTTTCCTGCAGGTTGGAGGGAACTACATGCAGGGCTGGATGCAGTTTAATGTCATACCCAGGACAGATAGTGAGAAGGGTAGACAAAAATCCAAAGAACAACTTCCTAAGAGATACAAGCTGAACTGCAAGGTCAAGGTCCATCAGTATCTGATCACACCATCCGAGTGAAAGTGGACTCAACGGAAGAAGATCCAGGAGGACTCCATTATTGAAAGAACAACATAAAAAAGCCAGACTGGGATTTGCTAAAATGCACATTGACGAGTGACAGTGCTTCCGAGAGAATGTTCTTTGGCCAGATGAGACAACATTGGAGCTTTTTGGTAAGTTACATTTAGCTCTATGGTCACAGATGAAAGAATGAAGCTTTCAAAGAAATGAACGCCATACCTACTGTGAAACATGGAGGAGGCTCGCTTATGTTTTGGGGCTGCTTTGTTGCATCTGGTACGGGAACAATGAAATCTCAAGACAATGAAGATGTTCTGGAGCAAAACATACAGCTCAGTGTCAGAAAGCTCTGTCTCAGCCGCAGGTCGTTGATCCTCCAGCAGGATAATGGGACAAAACACTCAGCTAAAAGCACCCAAGAATAGCTGTGAACAAAACATTGGACCATTCTGAAGTGGCCTTCTATGAGCCCTGATGTGAATCGTATTGAACATCAGCAGAAAGAACTGAAACATGCAGTCTGAAGAAGCCCCCCTTTAAACCTGACACGGCTGGGGCAGTTTGCTCAGGACAAGTGGGCCAAACAACCCGTGGACAGGTGCAGATGTCTCATGGACCGCTCCAGGTAGCGTTGTTGGCACTGATTGCCTCTAAAGGTTGTGCAACAGAATATTAACTTAAGGGTCCCATCATTTCTGTCCATGTCATTTTCATTTGTGTTATTATTTAAAATATTCCATTGAATGGAATCTCTAAAGCAAGGTCTAATTTTTTAATACAGAATAAACAATGAAGGGTGCCAATTACTTTTGTGTTATAAATGTGTTATACGGGTGGCACGGTGGCGCAGTGGGTAGCGCTGCTGCCTCGCAGTTGGGAGACCTGGGGACCTGGGTTCGCTTCCCAGGTCCTCCCTGCGTGGAGTTTGCATGTTCTCCCCGTGTCTGCGTGGGTTTCCTCCGGGCGCTCCGGTTTCCTCCCACAGTCCAAAGACATGCAGGTCAGGTGGATTGGCAATTCTAAATTGGCCCTAGTGTGTGCTTGGTGTGTGGGTGTGTTTGTGTGTGTCCTGCGGTGGGTTGGCACCCTGCCCGGGATTGGTTCCTGCCTTGTGCCCTGTGTTGGCTGGGATTGGCTCCAGCAGACCCCCGTGACCCTGTGTTCGGATTCAGCGGATTGGAAAATGGATGGATGGATGTATTATACCAACACATTTGTCCATATTTGTAGCTCCGTGAACTATGTAAGAGTGGTGTGCTGATAATAATTTGAGCTGAAATAGAACATATTTGAAAGTAGCATTGATTGAATTCTTTTTTCTTGTTCACTGTATAATTAATTGTAATGTGATTCATAAACTTAAAATACAGTCATATGAAAAGGTTTGGGAACCCTTCTCAGCCTGAATAATAATTCACTCTACTTTCAACAAAAAAGATAACAGTGGTACGTCTTTAATTTCCCAGGAACATCGGAGTACTGGGGTGTTTTCCGAACAAAGATTTTTCGTGAAGCATTATTTAGTTGTATGAAATTAAATCAAATGTGAAATGTGGGTCCACTTGTAATTGTGCTGATTTGAATGCCTGTCACTGCTCAATGCTGATTACTTACAACACCAAATTGGTTGGATTAGCTTCCTAACCCTTAAACTTCATAGACCGGTGTGTCCAATCATAAGATATAAAGGTATGTAAGGTGGTCAATTACAAGTTGTGCTTCCCTTTGACTCTCCTCTGAAGAGTGACAGCATGGGATCATCAAAGCAACTCTCCAAAGATCTGAAAACAAAGCTTGTTCAGTCTGATGGTTTAGGGGAAGGCTACAAAAAGCGATCTCAGAGGTTTAAACTGTCAGTTTCTGTAACTGTAAGGAATGGAATCAGGAAATGGAAGGCCACAGGCACAGTTGCTGTTAAACCCAGCAGGTCTGGCAGGCCAAGAAAAATCCAGGAGCGGCATATGAGCAGGATTGTGAGAATGGTTACAGACAACCCACAGATCACCTCCAAAGACCTGCAAGAACATCTTGCTGTAGATGGTGTATCTGTACATCGTTCTACAATTCAGCACAATTTGCACAAAGAACATCTGTATTGCAGGGTGATGAAAAAGAAGCCCTTTCTGCACTCACGCCACAAACAGAGTCGCTTGTTGTATGCCAATGCTCATTTAGACAAGCCAGATTCATTTTGGAACAAAGTGCTTTGGACTGATGAGACAAACATGGAGTTATTTGGTCATAACAAAAAGCGCTTTGCATGGCGGAAGAAGAACACCGCAATCCAAGAAAAACACTTGCTACCTACTGTCAAATATGGTGGAGGTTCCATCATGCTGTGGGCTGTGTGGCTAGTTCAGGGACTGGGGCACTTGTTAAAGTCGAGGGTCGGATTAATTCACCCCAATATCAACAAATTCTTCAGGATAATGTTCAAGCATCAGTCACAAAATTGAAGTTACGCAGGGGTTGGATATTCCAACAAGACAATGACCCAAAACACAGTTCGAAATCTACAAAGGCATTCATGTAGAGGGAGAAGTACAATGTTCTGGAATGGCCGTCACAGTCCCCTGACTTGAATATCATCGAAAATCTATGGGATGATTTGAAACAGGTTGTCCATGCTCGGCAGCCATCAAATTTAACTGAACTGGAGAGATTTGGTATGGAAGAATGGTTAGAAATACCTCCACCCAGAATCCAGACCCTCATCAAAGGCTATAGGAGGACAGCATCTAGAGGTTAGATTAGCAAAAGGAGTCTCAACTAAGTATTGATGTCATATCTCTGTTGGGGGGCCCAAAGTTATGCACCTGTCTAATTTTGTTATGATGCATATTGCATATTTTCTGTTAATCCAATAAACTTAAGATAGATAGATACTTTATTAATCCCCAAGGGGAAATTCACATACTCCAGCAGCAGCATACTGATAAAGAAAATATTAAATTAAAGAGTGATAACAATGCAGGTATACAGACAGACAATAACTTTGTATAAAGTTAACGTTTACCCCCCCGGGTGGAATTGAAGAGTCGCATAGTGTGGGAGAGGAACGATCTCCTCAGTCTGTCAGTAGAGCAGGACATTGATAGCAGTCTGTCGCTGAAGCTGCTCCTCTGTCTGGAGATGACACTGTTCAGTGGATGCAGTGGATTCTCCATGATTGACAGGAGCCTGCTCAGCGCCCGTCGCTCTGCCACAGATGTCAAACTGTCCAGCTCTGTGCCTACAATACAGCCTGCCTTCCTCACCAGTTTGTCCAGGCATGAGGCGTCCCTCTTCTTTATGCTGCCTCCCCAGCACACCACCGTGTAGTAGTGAGCACTCGCCACAACCGTCTGATAGAACATCTGCAGCATCTTATTGCAGTTGTTGAAAGACGCCAGTCTTCTAAGGAAGTATAGTCGGCTCTGTCCTCTCTTGCACAGAGCATCAGTATTGACAGTCCAGTCCAATTCAGCTCAAATCATCCAGCTGCACTCCCAGGTATTTATAGGCCTGCACCCTCTGCACACAGTCACCTCTCCATGAGGGGCCTGGGCCTCCTAAAATCCACCACCAGCTCTTTGGTTTTGCTGGTGTTCAGGTGTAGGTGGTTTGAGTCGCACCATTTAACAAAGTCTTTGATTAGGTCCCTATACTCCTCCTCCTGCCCACTCCTGATGCAGCCCATGATAGCAGTGTTGTCAGCGAACTTTTGCACGTGCCAGGACTCCGAGTTGTATTGGAAGTCTGATGTATATAGGCTGAACAGGACCGGAGAAAGTACAGTCCCCCGCGGCGCTCCTGTGTTGCTGACCAGAGTGTTTCCTGTGTTTATGCCCAGAGGGGACTGGGCGGTCTCGTGGCCTGGAACCCCTACAGATTTTATTTTTTTCTCCAGCCTTCTGGAGTTTTTTTTTTGTTTTTTCTGTCCACCCTGGCCATCGGACCTTACTCCTTTCTATGTTAACTAATGTTGTCTTATTTTAATTTCTTATTTTGTCTTTTATTTTTCTTCTCTTCATTATGTAAAGCACTTTGAGCTACTTTTTGTATGAAAATGTGCTATATAAGTAAATGTTGTTGTTGTTGTTGACCACAATGTCAGACCTGCAGTTCCCGAGACGCACATACTGAGGTCTGTCTGTAAGATAGTCCACGATCCATGCCACCAGGTATGAATCTACTCCCATCTCTGTCAGCTTCTCCATGAGGAGCAGAGGTTGGATGGTGTTGAAGGCGCTAAAGAGGTCCAGAAACATAATTCTTACTGCACCACTGCCTCTGTCCAAGTGGGAGAGGGATCTGTGTAACATATAGATGATGGCATCCGCTCCAACCTTCTCCTGGTATGCGAACTGCAGAGGATCGAGGGAGTGGCGGACCTGTGGCCTCAGGTGGCGAAGCAGCAGACGCTCCATGGTCTTCATCACATGTTATGTCACTTAATGTCACTGCTGAAATACTACTGTTTCCATAAGGCATGTCATATATTAAAAGGAAGTTGCTACTTTGAAAGCTCATCCAAAGATAAACAAAAATCCAAAGAATTAAGAGGGGTTCCCAAACTTTTTCATATGAGTGTATGTAAAGGAAAAAAATGAGTTGGTGATTATGAATGTTTTTGTGATGGCCAGTGCAGTTTTCTATGCTGTGGAGTGCTGGGCTGGTAACATCACTTCAAGAGAGGCCCACCGAATCAACAAGCTGATTAACAGGGCAGACTAAGTTAGGGGAATCACTCTGGACCCCCAGGATGTCATAGCAAAGGAGTATTAAAACAAAACTGAGTGCCATTATGAACAATGCTGACACACTCGGGGCTTTCAGACAACAAATCATTCAGCAGAAGAAATGCGGCCGGGTGGTCCTTCATATGTCTGCATAGTGCCTTTCTGGGACTGCCAAGGCAGATGTTTTGTTTCATTTTCTTGCTTTATATTCATTCCTGTCTGTGTTCAGACCAAAGTCTGTGTGCATATTTATTTAATTTATTTATTTATGTATTGATTTATTTCAAGAGTTTCTGTGGTCTACCCTTGACTTTTTCGTATACTCAGATATTGGGATGGATATTTGAGGAGTAAACCGCAATGCAATGATTATATTTTTATATTATGTACATTAAAGAACCATCAACAACAAATCTAATCAAATTAATAATAAATCGAACGATTATTATATGGTGATACTAAATTGTCCCTAGTGTGTGGTGGGTGTTTGCGTATGCCCTGCGGTGGGCTGGCACCCTGCCCAGGGATTTGTTCCTGCCTTGCACCCTGTGACCCACGTGACCCTGTGTTAGGATATAGCGGGTTGGACAATGACTGACGATTATTATAAAAGTAAAGTTGAATAAATTGGACTCTGTAGCTACGTGAATAAAAAAAGTACCACTTCAGTTAGTTAGCAGAAATAGCCCAAAAGTTGAAAATCTGTTTTGTACCTAATGCTAGTATGCAAAATTTGGTTGACCTAACTGAAAGCGTACTCAGGTTATTTTGTTTATACACACACATACACACACAGGCAGGCATAATTCCAAAAATGGTATTTTCAGACTCAGAGACGTCGAAAACGTTGAGATTCGTCAAAATCTCGACATTGAATATTTGGACAATTACAATACTTTCCCTATACTTCGTATATGAGAAAGTAAAAAGCCAAATTCCTTGGGGATGTGTAAAGTTCTATCTATCTATCTATCTATCTATCTATCTATCTATCTATCTATCTATCTATCTATCTATCTATCTATCTATCTATCTATCTATCTATCTATCTATCTACAGTATATTAATCAACCTCTGCTCCAAACAAGTATACCAGCAGTTGTACTGTTTTATGATTTTTAAATTGTGAAACCCTTTACCCCATCTTTACACTGGGTAGAGATGTTAGACAGATATGAAGTAATAATAAAGAAGATCTTCATGCTTATATTAGTAAATGTTATAGTGATATTGTACACTTTAATTCCCATTTATTCCAAATCTGTGTATTTGATTCAAGCAAATACTTAAATGAAAAGGACTATAGAACAACAAACTGGACTGAATTATATTTAAAACTTCTTATAACTTCTGTCTTAATGTCTTATTTCAATAAATATTTTTTTGTCAAAAATATCTGTGTTGCCATTATGACTAGCGTCCCCCTTGTTGCTGTTGCTACATTTTGGTCTCCTGATATCAAGTCTTTGTCTGCCTGCAGTTTATTCTTCAAAATTCTCATTTAGATGTGTTTTAACTGCTCAATCTTTTTCATCAGATCTGTCTCTTTTGTAATTGATGAGCCTCTCCACGCTGTAATGTTTCCAACTCTTAGTAGTGCCTGCAATTTCTGTTTCTTGTTTCCTAAGGAAACACACGTCTAATTCTCTAATTGGAAAGAGGCCATTGTGGACAGTAAATACCAACAACAGTTGCAATTTCACCTCCCTGAGTGACAATTCTGGGTTTCTTTACAAGGGCACAGACTGGAGTAATGGATATATTTGTGGGCAAGCAGTTTCAGATGAACAAATCATTTAAATATTCATTTTTATGTCAGAATGTGCATTAATTAATCTTCACAGTTTAGTGATCTTATTATTTTCTGTACCTGTGTGATATATAAAGAGATAAATAAACATGAAAGGCACTATCCAATAGACAGATGGATAGATTTGAATGGCACTATATAACAGATAGATAGATAGATAGATAGATAGATAGATAGATAGATAGATAGATAGATAGATAGATAGATAGATAGATAGATATGAAAGGCACTATATAATAGATAGATAGATAGATAGATAGATAGATAGATAGATAGATAGATAGATAGATAGATAGATAGATAGATAGATAGATAGATAGATAGATAGATAGATAGATAGATAGATAGATAGATAGATAGATAGATTCAGAAAGTATTCAGACCCCTTCACTTTCGGCACACTTCATTGCATTGTAGATTACATTCCTCCGAGCAGAGAGGGAATGCCTGTGACGTAACAGTGAGTTTTGTTGCCATTAACAGCTGATCGTCGCCCTCTACCCCCAGATGTTGACTTTGTTAACATGCACCCTCAACCCCTCCTGTCCACAAAAGTCGACATCCACCCTAAAAGAGTTAATGGATTGTTTTTGTGATGGCTTTTTAACCTCCACATCTCACCTGTTTTTACGGGATTATTTATTTATCACATTTTTGGACACTTGTTTTAATAAAAGCCCTCTAGCACTTTTCACTCTCCCCTTGCTTGGGTGTGTTTGTCCTGATCTGCTCAGCTCATCCCGGTCTTGACCATCACCGGTGTCGGTTTCAAGAGGCTTCCAAAAATGGAAGAGGGAGCTTGGAGTCGACCCACACCATCACAAGCGCCCTCTATTTAGAATTTATTGCAGTAGCATGCAATCTGAGATCTGCTCCATAAATACCTCTGCTGGTGTATCAATGAAACTTTTCAGTTCTATGGTATGAAAATAAAATGAATATGATGACACTGTAGTCTGTACGTGGGATCTCCGGATCCCCTTCCAGCCAGGATGTCAGAACTATGAAGAATTCGTGCATAAGGGTCATAAATCAGCAAATGTTATGCACTGTTAAGGTCCAGACAAAGCCACAGACTAACTTTCACAGATAACCTGGACACACATTACTGCAAATAACTCTCAATGTTTGTGGTTCAGACGTGGTGACAGATTGCTTTTCAATGAATAGATAGATAGATAGATAGATAGATAGATAGATAGATAGATAGATAGATAGATAGATAGATAGATAGATAGATAGATAGATAGATAGATAGATAGATAGATAGATAGATAGATAGATAGATAGATAGATAGATGCAGTTGATTCAGAAACTATTCAGACCCCTTCACTTTCGGCACACTTCATTGCATGGTAGATTACATTTTAAATAAATTTTGTCATTTTGTTCATGTCATATTTTGTCATTTGTTCATCAATCTACATTCAATAAGCCATAATGATAAAGTGAAAACATGTTTCAGAAAGGTTTGCAAATTTACCAGAAATCTCTCCTTCCTATACGTATTCAGACCCTTAATTTAGGACTTTATAAAAGCCCCTTTGTCACCAATGCCAGCATTGAGTCTTCTTGTTTCGCTCTCTACAAGCTTTGCACAGATGGATTTGGGCAGTTTTCCCCATTCTTCCTGTTCTTCCTGATCCTCTCAAGCTCCTTAGATTGGATGGTAAGTGCCTGTATACCTCCATCTTCAGGCCTCCCCACAGATGTTCTATGGGGTTTCAGTCTGGACTTTAGCTGGGCCACTCCAGGACCCTCAGAGACTTGTCCTGAAGCCACTCCAGTGCTGTCTTGGCTGTATCCTTTGGGTGATTGTCGTGCTTAAAGTTGAGCCGTCACCCCAGTCAGGTTTTCTTCAAGGCCCTCTCTGTATTTGGCTACATCCTCAGTACCTACCAGTGCCCGTTGCCCCCCTCTGTCACTACATGCTCCACAGTCGGGATGGACTCAGGCCGATGGTGAGCACTGCCCAGTCTTCACCTGACACAGTGCTTAGAGTTTTGCCCCAAAAATTCAGTTTTTGTCTCTTTAGAATATTTCTGAATTTTCCAAGAGAGTCACAGTACCAACTGTTTAATAAAGTTTTGCTTTTCATTTTTTAACTATTAGGTGAAATTCATAGAAGTTATTTTACAGACTTTTGTCGATAGAGTGTTATGAAATAATACTTTTCTCATGTAAAAAATGAAGTACTTGATTCTTTATAAGCACAAAACCCCTTAACTTGGTCAATATTAGCCTGAGTTATACCAAATTGGATCTTGTTATCTTGGTTTTATGGGCCAAAAATGAAATCCTACACAAAAAAAATAGATATAACTGAATAAATATGCCTACGAATGAATGAATTAAAGTAACAAAAGCAAGTGGTCTCAAGGACATCTTGCTAGGCTGCCTAATCATAATAAAAACAAAAGCATTAAGAACAGCAAGCTAATGAAGATCAGACCGAGGTATTCAGCCGATGAAGGCGCACTTATTACGCTGGAGTTCGAGATTCATTCTCCGATGTGAGATCTTTCATTGAAATTCCCAAGGTCTCATATAAACCCGTCCATATTCCTTTCTTTTCCCTTGCTTGTATTTCTTCATTTATTAATTATTCTTTGAGCAAAAGGGTAAAAGAGTTCTTTTAGTCTGAAAAGACAAGCATTTTCAGACTGCTGTGCTTTTTTTGAGATATTTCAGATCATGAGAGGTTTTTATTGATGGAGATCATTAATGTCAGTTTCAACTGCCATTGGCTCTACTCAGCGGTGCTTTGTCTCTTTAGTCCACCGTCAAAAGCCTTCCATTGTGCATGATGAGCCATTTTCTACTGGTAGGCAGCCATTTGAGTCTTTTGGAAACCGACCAGATTTGACAAAGAGTGCACTTTAGAGTTTGATTTTGTATATTGATAAGTTACTTTAATTCTAATAATAATAATTCCTTATATTTATATGGCACTTTTCTTACTATTTATAGTGAGTGGGGAACCACTTCAACCACCACCAATGTGTGAGCATGTACCTGGACGAGGTGACAGCAGCCATTTTTGCGGCAGTACGCTCACCGCACATGAGTTGTTAGGTGGTGAAGTGGTGAGAGGGATAGCCAATTAGAGACAGGGGATGATTAGGGGGCCAGTTATTACTAAGCTGTAGTGGGCGAAGTAGGATACACCCTACTCTTGATGAAGGTCCCCCAGGGATCTTTTATCAACACAGAGGAACAGAACCTCAGTTTAAAGGGTAGGCTCCTCTTCCTTGGGAGATGCCATTCCTTTAATGTGAGAAGTGACATCCTTCACATCTTCTACAACTCTGTGATGCCCACTGTGATTTCCTATGCTGTGGTGTGTGAGGCTGGTCCCATCACTTCATCACTTCAAGAGGGGCCCACCGAATTAACAAGCTAATTAGAAGGGCAGGCTAAGTTATGGAACACACTTGGACCCCCTGGAGGTAGTACAGGAGAAGAGAATTAAAACAAAACTGAGTGCCATCATGAACAATGCTGCACATCCTCTCTCTGTGACACACTAATGCTGAGAACTTTCAGCCAACGAATTATAAAAATTCTTTAGAAAAATTCCTTAAACAATTTGACAATGGCATCATAGTGGCACAATGGCTCTGAATCTGATGCTTGGACATTGTGTAAGTGGAGTCTGCACATTTCCCTGTATGTTTACGGGTATTTCCTTCTCCTATGATAGTAGAGGTGTCATTAATATAAATCAGATGAAGCAATGGGCTAAGGACTAGGGAATCCATTCCTGGGCTCCCGGATTCCCGGACATTTTTCATTCCCGCATTCTCAGAAATGAAACTGCTGTAATTCCCGGGAAAATGGGAACTGCCAAGCTCGCATATAAAGCGTGTAAAAATCGGTCAAGAAATAACAGAGCTATAGTTTAAAATAATGAAGGTGGCGCCATTGCTGCAGCTTGCACTTCATCAGACAACATCTTTGAACAGCAACTTGAAATTGCAATTGATCAGTCTGTTGCATCCGCATTATCTGTGCCAAGAAACTTGCCATCACAGAATGATGACAAGAAACTGGATGCATCAGTAAAAGCTGAAATGGCGGTGTTTTAGAGCAACGGCAAGTGTGGGTGTTGTTTAGAATAAGTGTATCAGTATCTGATGATTGTGCCGCCTACTTCAGTGGAGGCAGAGCGTGCTTTCTCAGCGGCTGGCGTACTTCTGCACGAAGCTGCGCTCTCGCATGGAAGACCGCACGCTGGACACGTTAATAATAATAATAATAATACATTACTTTTATATAGCGCTTTTCTCAGTACTCAAATCGCTATCCACACAGGGAGGAACCGGGAAGCGAACCCACAATCTTCCACAGTCACTTCTTGTTTTAAATACTGTACACTAAACTCAGAGCTGGTTTTGATTTCTGCATGCGGCATTCCATTTGTTTCTTCACAAATCCTTTAGTGAAATATTTAGAAAACAAATAATAATTTTCAGAATCCATTACCAAGCCAGCACCTCAAGCCAGAGAAGGCAAACTGGATATTTCACATGTGTGCTGGTGGATCATTTCAAAGTTTAGCTAAAAGTTAATTAGGGTATTATAATTACAGTGCATCCAGAAAGTATTCACAGCGCATCACTTTTTCCACATTTTGTTATATTACAGCCTCATTCCAAAATGGATTAAATTCATTTTTTCCTCAGAATTCTACACACAACACCCCATAATGACAACATGAAAAATGTTTACTTGAGGTTTTTCCAAATTTATTAAAAATAAAAAATCCCATGTCCATAAGTATTCACAGCCTTTGCTCAATACTTTGTCGATGCACCTTTGGCAGCAATTCCAGCCTCAAGTCTTTTTGAATATGATGCCACAAGCTTGGCACACCTATCCTTGGCCAGTTTCGCCCATTCCTCTTTGCAGCACCTCTCAAGCTCCATCAGGTTGGATGGGAAGCATCGGTGCACAGCCATTTTAAGATCTCTCCAGAGATGTTCAATCGGATTCAAGTCTGGGCTCTGGCTGGGCCACTCAAGGACATTCACAGAGTTGTCCTGAAGCCACTCCTTTGATATCATGGCTATGTGCTTAGGGTCGTTGTCCTGCTGAAAGATGAACCGTCACCCCAGTCTGAGGTCAAGAGCGCTCTGGAGCAGGTTTTCATCCAGGATGTCTCTGTACTTTGCTGCAGTCATCTTTCCCTTTATCCTGAGAAGTCTCCCAGTTCCTGCCGCTGAAAAACATCCCCACAGCATGATGCTGCCACCACCATGCTTCACTGTAGGGATGGTACCAGGTTTCCTCCAAACGTGACGTCTGGTATTCACACCAACGAGTTCAATCTTTGTCTCATCAGACCAGAGAATTTTCTTTCTCATGGTCTGAGAGTCCTTCAGGTGCCTTTTGGTAAACTCCAGGTGGGCTGTCATGTGCCTTTTACTAAGGAGTGGCTTCCGTCTGGCCACTCTACCATACAGGCCTGATGGGTGGATTGCTGCAGAGATGGTTGTCCTTCTGGAAGGTTCTCCTCTCTCCACAGAGGACCTCTGGAGCTCTGACAGAGTGACCATCTGGTTCTTGGTCACCTCCCTGACTAAGGTCCTTCTCCCCCGATCGCTCAGTTTAGATGGCCGGCCAGCTCTAGGAAGAGTCCTGGTGGTTTCGAACTTCTTCCACTTACGGATGATGGAGGCCACTGTGCTCACTGGGACCTTCAAAGCAGCAGAAATTTTTCTGTAACCTTCCCCAGATTTGTTCCTCGAGACAATCCTGTCTCGGAGGTCTACAGACAATTCCTTTGACTTCATGCTTGGTTTGTACTCTGACATGAACTGTCAACTGTGGGACCTTATATAGACAGGTGTGTGCCTTTCCAAATCATGTCCAATCAACTGAATTTACCACAGGTGGACTCCAATGAAGCTGCAGAAACATCTCAAGGATAATCAGAGGAAACAGGATGCACCTGAGCTCAATTTCGAGCTTCACAGCAAAGGCTGTGAATACTTATGTACATGTGCTTTCTCAATTTTTTTATTTTTAATAAATTTGCAAAAACCTCAAGTAAACTTTTTTCACATTGTCATTATGGGGTGTTGTGTGTAGAATTCTGAGGAAAAAAATGAATTTAATCCATTTTGGAATAAGGCTGTAACATAACAAAATGTGCAAAAAGTGATGCGCTGTGAATACTTTCCGGATGCACTGTACATAAATAATAAAGAAAGCCAACACCCTGTAAGGCATGTGTGGTGTAGCGGGTCCACAGCTCACGTCAAAAAGACCACTTTTTAAATAAATAATCGGTGCCTTCGCGGCTTAGAAAGGGAGGTGGTAGTGTGGTGGATCAGTTCCCGGGGAATTTGTGATGCGGGCGATCCTCGCTTAAGTGCACAGGTGAGGAGTCATCTGCATCCGTAATTGTTCCCAGGAGCTGCTGATTGCCACACCTGATCCACGTCCCCGTGATAAATAGAAGCGCGAGGCGGCTAGCAGGGAAAAAAAAGAAGGAAAAGTGAACGGAGTTTGCAGGAAAAAAAGGTGGCAGGAAGCAGGCAGGAGAAAGCCGGTGCGAGAGTGCGAGTGAGCGAGCGCAGGCTCGCAGGCAGCTAGGACAGTGAGCCCTAGCGGGGTGTTTGGCCGACACCTAGGGCAGTCGATTGTGTTCGCTCCCACTTGGCATTTTGTGAGGAGCGGGAGTGACCGGAAGAAGGTGAGAGTCAGGAGGCTTGAGTGGTGGATTCCCCAGCGTGAGCGTCCTGGTCGTTGGGGCACCCAAGTCTCGGTCTGGGGAAAGAAGAACCGAAGCCAGAGATCGGGAAGCCTCCAGATCAGAAGGTAGAGAGAAGGTCAGCTGCAGCTGGGGTGACTCCCCTGGTGCATTGCCTGGATGGGAAGCAGGGGAATCACCATTTAAAAGAAGGCACCAGGCTTTGTGTTTTAAAAGAGGCTGTTTCCAGCCATTGTTTTAACTTTGTTGTTTTATTTAAAAAAAAAAAAAAATTCTATTGGATTTTAACCTCCACCCTTTCACTTGTTTTTATGGATTATTTATTTAATGACTTATTTTTGAAGCACTGCACTTTACTTTGAACACCTTATTTTGTTTGCTGGTTTTAAATAAAAACACTTGGCACTTTTACTCCATCCCTTTGTTTCATTGTTTGTGTCTCACTGCCTAGATCATCGGTGACATTACCGACGGTGTCTGGCTCAAGGCTCCCAGAAGGAAGAGGGGAGCATGGAGTGGAACCTGCATTGTCACAGCATGGCAGAGATCCATCCATCCATTCATTTTCTTAACAAGCTCGTTCAGAGAAGGGTTGTAGGGAAGATGCAGCCAATCCTAGCAAGCACGAACAAGGTGCACGTCCATTGAAATGAAAAGCAAAAATGTGAAATAGTATGAGAATGCGGGTCCAACACATCTTATCTGAGCTATTCACTTTTCTATCACTTGAACATTAATTCAGTTATTTTAGTCCAGCTTGATTTCCAGAGCCAATGTTGAGAGGGTGTGCAAATGATAACGCGACTTGCTTTGGGTCGCATACTGCATGAAATCACCAGCGGAATTCAAGTCCACAGCTTTGTGCTTTCATGCCTGAGCACTTAGCTACCAGGCCTGACACATTGCCTAATTGTGTGCATAAGCCATATGTCATAATCCCGACAGTAGGGGTTTGATTAGTCTTTTATTTGATAGAACATGTGCACAATAAATTAAATTCATGGTTACACGGCAGATGTCAACAAAAACACTGAGAGTGTGTCTAAAAATAATGTGAGACATTAATAAATTAAACCAAAACGAAACCATATAAACATTGTAAAAGCAATTTAATAAATATTGTGATAACAGTGCTGTATAAGATAAAGACATTGATTTCTATGGTATCAGAATGTACTGTAGTTTAAGTTAATTTGTTTTGGTTTCAATAGATGTATTTTTCATATTTTTGATTCTTGTTTTCTTTTTTTCACATCTTTGTGCCCCCCCTTGTTGTTACTTCGTGCCCCCCTGGGGGGGCCCCGCCCTGCCCCACAGATTGAGAACCACTGCTGTAACTCTTCAGTTTAGACCCAAGTCACACAAATGTCAGGATGCTCAAGTCGTTCCATCGTAACCTTGCAACTTATTATTTTGTTTTTCTTTTCTACTCTTTCCGAATCAGGAGCTTCTGTGGCCATATTTTATCTTATTCTGAGAGAAATAAATTTAGTCAAAAAAAGTAAAGCTCCTGCTCACACACACTTATGTATCTGGGTGCTCCGATAACACAGCAAATGAGAAATTGTACACACATGGTGTAACATTCAGGCATGTTCTTTTGAATGTAAAATTTTTGTTAATTGGTGGAATCAAAGACAGAGATAAAACATTTTTGTTATTATTATTATTATTATTATTATTACCACACATATATTAACTTCACCTGTTTGTTCTCAGGTACAAATCTTGTCATCGATATTTAACCTACTTCCTATTGTCCAAATTACTTGAAATTTTGCACACTTACTCACTTCCGATGACAATACATGAATCAATAATCAGTTTCACTAATTGATCAATTAATCCATGTTAATTAAGAAATTAAATTTTCCATATGAAGAATAGTTCAAGATTTCACCAATAGATGGTGCTAGTAATGGATAGAAATATTAAAGGAAGTGTTAAAATATCGATTACAAAATTATACTAAAACACACCCAAGACTAAAAAGTTGAAAATAATATATATAAAAAATTACTTTTTAAAAACCACACTTATATTAAGTTAAAAAGTGTACTAAAAGTAAAAAATAAGTCTCTCATACATCACTCGTAAAATAAAAGCGTGGGTGCTTTTCATCAATCAACATTCAAAAAGCACCCATGCTTTCATTTTTTTTTTATGAGCGATATATGAGAGGCTTATTTCTCGAATATGTTTGTAAGAATGATTCACGTTCAGAAATAATATTAGTTGAGGCCGCAAAAGATGGCTGTATATGCAAGAAACAGAAAGACGGTTGTCTTTGAACTATGAGCCATACTAAGAGCTTTGTAGTAATTTAGGCAGTATAGGGCAAAACATTAACACTGTGTGTCCAGCAGGGGGCACTAGCTCCCTTGTTGGAATGAGTTCTTTTTTAATTGTGGCGTGTTACATAACCCAAAACTATATAAATATGATATAAAAAGGCAATACCCCTCCCTTAGTGATACAGCGGTAAGAAATCACATAGGAGAAATAACCTGGCTTTCTTTAGTGACGGTTTACGCTGCATAACAGATGAAGGAAGCCATGGCAAAAACCCAGGTTGGGAGTGGGGGCCTGATGTGTAGAGTCTGCCATTTTCATTTCTGCATTGGAAGGATTTTCCAGATCGGATGACGTTATCTCTCATCCCTCCGTCGGCTTCAAAGGTGTGCCGGGCAGTGTTCCAAGGCTTTATACTCTTTCTTCATGTGCAGGCCCCCACTTCGGTGAATCACGCCATTCCCAAACAAAGCACAGAGGATACAGTTTCATGCTGACTTTGACACACAGAAATGCCCATTTCGCAGTTGTCCCTGTCTTGTCTTCTAATGCTTGCCTAGCAGTTCTTATATGGTGAACTCCTGCGCGCTAAATCTGGCCTTGTGTTAGCTGTACATGTGAGTTGAAAGAAAAATAGATTTATAAAATATTTTTGTACAGAACACAGTGGCATATTAAACTCATATACTTCTTAAACGCTGATCATAAGGCTCTGCTTGGCCTGTGATGTATACCAGTCGATAAGGATGCCACTGGCCGACACATCACAGGGCTCTTGAGCTTGATCCATATGACTTTATTGTTGAGCATAAAAGTGGTGCCAAACATAACAATGCTGATGCCCTCTCTCGTAGACCATGTGAATGTCGGGATGCTGAGGTGTCTGGTGCTCTAATAACTCCGTTAGGTGCTGCTGTTAAGACACTGTTTGCCAATACTGTTGTACATGCTATAAATTATTGATACCCATTGACATCAGTGATTCCAGGACTGCAGGGGATGAGTTATGAGGAAAGATTAAAAGAGCTGAGCCTTTACAGGATAAGCAAAAGAAGATTAAGAGGTGACATGATTGGAGTGTTTAAAAATATGAAGGGAATTAGTACAGTGGTTCAAGACTGTGACATTAAAATGAGTACATCAAGAGCATGGGGACACAGCTGGAAACTTGTGAAGGGTAAATTTCGCACAAACATTAGGAAGTTTTTCTTTACAGAAAGAACGATAGACACTTGGAATAAGAGACCAAGTAGTGTGGTAGACAGGAGGACTTCAGGGACTTTCAAAACTTGATTTAAGTTAGTGAACAGGACTGGCAAGCTTTGTTGGGCTGAACGGCCTATTCTCGTCTCGATGTTCTAATAAAAGGCATGCAGTGGAGGCCTTCACTTTCTGCACACTTTCTTGTGCTGTAGATTTCATTTTACATGGAGAAATTTGCCACTTCTACCCATCAGCCTACACTTAATAACCCATAATGACAAAGTGAAGACATGTTTTATCCAGAAAGGATTGCAAATGTATTAAAAATCCAATCTGTCATTCCCGAGACGTATTCAGTCACCACTCCATGTGATGGTCTGGTACCGCCGGATTGCTTTCATTCTCCTTGAGGTGTGTCTGCAACTTGATTGGAGTTCACCAGTGGCAAATTAAATGGACTGGGGTGATACCGAGCCGACCACGGCATTCCATAGGAATGAAAACAATAAAAAGAGAGAGATCTCCTTAATATCTTTTTTAGTTTCTTCTACACAACAATGAGATCAGAAAGATATAAAATGGGCACATATTGTTTTGTCTCCTGATTCTCAGATTTTTCTCCTGAGACAAAATCCCCCGGTGTTCTCACAAGTGTCTCCTCTTGAGTTTCAGCAGAGATCTGCAAAGTCATGCAGTGTGCTCAGATTTTCAAAGTAGTTTCTTGACATTTATTTTAATGTTTTTGCATTGTGTGTTCAGTAGTATCTGGTGGAATGTGTGGACAGATGTTTGTGGTAAGAAAATACTTTACTGGGATTACAAAACTGTAGTCCTTACTTCTGATTAATCCTATTAGTTGCTCTGATTTATTGTGTTGTGCTCATTCTAGAAAAAAGGGCAGATAGTGTGGTATAGTGGTTAAGACTTTGGACTTCAATCCCTGAGATTGTGGCCTCAAATCCCACTACTGACACCACTATGGGACCAGGTGCAAGTCACTTTACCTGCCTGTGCTCTACTTGGGAAAGAAAAAGTAGTGCGACCGATTGTACTTCAAATGTTGTAAGGCATCAGTTCAACAATAAGTTGTAGCGGGGCTACATAATAATTTGTGGTTATTTTTTATTTTTTTGTGTCTGTGCTGAGTTGCAGTTTGTTTTCCCGTCATCCCGTTTACTATCATGTATGTGTGTGTAAGTAAATGTGGTCCCCGTAAGTCAAACGGGGAAAGACGATGAAGGGAGACCGCAACCCCGAGAAAGGAATTTCCTGTTTAAATAATAATAATAATAATAATAATAATAATAATAATAATAATAATAATAATAATAATAATTTACTCAACCAATTACATCTGGGACATTCAGTTTTTAAACAAGAGGTCCGGAAAAGAAGAAAAAGGTGAGGAGAGAGAGAGAAAGAAAGGAGATAAAGAGAGAAGAAAAGAGCCGCTTTACGCATTCATTTTCCAACTCATCACTTCCGTTCATCGTGCAATTCCACTTCTTGCTTTTTCAGTATCCGGATCATCATCATGACAACCAGTGCAGAGAAACCCCAGCATCTGGATTCCTGTCAGCCATTGCTGAGGACTTACATGGTGAGGTCATTTTGTATTTTTGGGAAGAAGCAAAATATAACTTTAGCCAATATTCAATTATCACCAGATTTTATTAGCTTTTGACTCATTTATCACATACATTTCAACTGCCATTTATCATTAATCTGTGTTTGTGTTCCGTACTTATTTATTTATTGTTGAATTTATTGTAGGGGCAAGGGAGGGTTTTTGTAAATAGTATTGTATATTTGTGTGTTCATATAAATAATATATTGTGGCAAGCAGCTGGGGGTGGCACCATGCCCAGAAGGACCAGAGTAGGGATTATGCCTCCCCCAGACAGCGAGGGTGCAACTGCCCTGGTGGCTTTGGGGACCACGGGAACTGAGCTTGGAAGCTCAACCCTATAGGGGCCTGTGGTCACCGCCAGGGGGGGCGCCCCGATGCCTGGAAAGCCCTGGTCCTCAGCACTTCCACCACACCCGGAAGTGCTGGGGGGAAGACGACCAGGGACACCCGGAGCGCTTCCGGGTGTACAGCCAGTACTTCCGCCACACTGGGGAGTGCTGGCAGAAGATTTTTGGGAGGCACCTGGAGCATATCCGGGTGATTATAAAAGGGGCCACCTCCCTCCGTTCAGTGGCTGGAGTCGGGAGAAGAGAAGGATAGAGCTTGGTGGAGAGGAGTGGAGGCGGTGAAGAAGGCATTGTGTGAGAGGCCTGAACTTTGGCGGAGTTTTGGGGTTGTGTGCTGTGTTCACTTGTATATATTAGTTGTATAATAAACGTGTGGTGGTGCTTTAAACATGTCTACCTGTCTGTGTCCTGGCCAGCTACCACAATATATAATCATATCTTTGGGATAGTGGTGAATTGTGTGCACATATATAGTATTGTGTGTTTGTCAGCCCTTGTGTGTGTGTACAGTATATATAGATTCATCCACTGTCACTATATTTGCACTTGATTTTACATTGCTGACTTGTAATGCCTGTTATTTCATTGTTTGGGGGAAAAGAGGACTATTTGTAAGGAGTACAGCTTGTTATTAGCTTGAGAATCCTCAGGTTAGCCAAGGCAATAGTCTTGGTAGTGTAGTGTAGTGTAGTGTAGTGTAGTAGTCTTGGCCAGTCTGGGTAAAGGGGGTCGGCCGTTACAAAGTAAGAGATTAGAACAAGATGTCACAAAATATAACATACTTTTCAAAGCAAATTCTCAATTTTGCCTCCTTTTACCTCACATGTCTCCTTTTTGTCTAAAGCTATCTCTCCTAAGGAATTTTAGGAGAAACGTCAGTGACAAAAGTTAATTCTTAAACGAAACGTTTCAAAGTCTCATGAGCCATCCAAGAATAATCTTTGAGTATTAAAAACTTTCCATCAGGATTACCAACGAGAGGAAAATATATGGACTCTGTACCACTCTGGAGTTGCCCCCGGTGAGAGGCGCCGAGCAGGTGTGGGTATACTTATTGCCCCCCAACTTGGAGCCTGTACATTGGGGTTTACCCCGGTGGACGAGAGGGTAGCCTCCCTTCGCCTTCGGGTGGGGGGACGGGTCCTAACTGTTGTTTGTGCGTATGCACTGAACAGCAGTTCGGAGTACCCACCCTTTTTGGAGTCCCTGGAGGGGGTGCTAGAGGGCATACCTTCTGGGGACTCCCTCGTTCTGCTGGGAGACTTCAATGCTCACGTGGGCAATGACAGTGAGACCTGGAAGGGCATGATTGGGAGGAATGGCCCCCCTGATCTGAACCCGAGCGGTGTTTTGTTATTGGACTTCTGTGCTCGTCACGGATTGTCCATAACGAACACCATGTTCAAGCATAGGGGTGTTCATATGTGCACTTGGCACCAGGACACCCTAGGCCTCAGTTCGATGATCGACTTTGTGGTCGTGTCGTCGGACTTGCGGCCACATGTCTTGGACACTCGGGTGAAGAGAGGGGCGGAGCTGTCAACTGATCACCACCTGGTGGTGAGTTGGCTTCGATGGTGGGGGAGGATGCCGGTCAGGCGTGGTAGGCCCAAACGTGTTGTGAGGGTCTGCTGGGAACGTCTGGCAGAGCCCCCTGTCAGAAGTAGCTTCAACTCCCACCTCCGGCAGAACTTCGACCACATCCCGAGGGAGGTGGGGGACATTGAGTCCGAATGGGCCATGTTCCGTGCCTCTATTGTTGAGGCAGCTGACCGGAGCTGTGGCCGTAAGGTGGTCGGTGCCTGTCGTGGCGGCAATCCCCGAACCCGTTGGTGGACACCGGCGGTGAAGGATGCCGTCAAGCTGAAGAAGGAGTCCTACGGGACCCTTTTGTCCTGTGGGACCCCAGAGGCAGCTGATAGGTACCGGCAGGCCAAGCGGAATGCGGCTTTGGTGGTTGCTGAGGCAAAAACTCGGGCGTGGGAGGAGTTTGGGGAGGCCATGGAGAACGACTTTCGGATGGCTTCGAGGAGATTCTGGTCCACCATCCGGCGTCTCAGGAAGGGGAAGCAGTGCAGTGTCAACACTGTATATGGTGGGGATGGTGCGCTGCTGACCTCGACTCGGGACGTTGTGGGTCGGTGGGGGGAATACTTCGAAGACCTCCTCAATCCCATTAACATGCCTTCCAATGAGGAAGCAGAGCCTGGGGACTCAGAGGTGGGCTCCCCCATCTCTGGGACTGAGGTCACCGAGGTGGTCAAAAAACTCCTGGGTGGCAGGGCCCCAGGGGTGGATGAGATACGCCCGGAGTTCCTCAAGGCTCTGGATGTTGTAGGACTGTCTTGGCTGACACGCCTCTGCAACATCGCATGGACATCAGGGACAGTGCCTCTGGATTGGCAGACCGGGGTGGTGGTCCCCCCTCTTTAAGAAGGGGGATCGGAGGGTGTGTTCCAACTACAGAGGGATCACACTCCTCAGCCTCCCTGGAAAAGTCTATTCAGGGGTCCTGGAGAGGAGGGTCCGTCGGATAGTCGAGCCTCGGATTCAGGAGGAACAGTGTGGTTTTCGTCCTGGTCGCGGAACAGTGGACCAGCTCTATACCCTTAGCAGGGTCCTGGAGGGTGCATGGGAGTTTGCCCAACCAGTCTACATGTGTTTTGTAGACTTGGAAAAGGCATTCGACCGTGTCCCTCGGGGAATCCTGTGGGGGGTACTCCGAGAGTATGGGGTACCGGCCCCCCCTGATAAGGGCTGTTCAGTCCCTGTACGATCGGTGCCAGAGCTTGGTCCGCATTGCCGGCAGTAAGTCGAACCCGTTTCCAGTGAGAGTTGGACTCCGCCAGGGCTGCCCTTTGTCACCGATTCTGTTCATAACTTTTATGGACAGAATTTCTAGGCGCAGCCAGGGCGTTGAGAGGGTCCGGTTTGGTGGGCTCAGGATTGGGTCACTGCTTTTTGCAGATGATGTTGTCCTGTTTGCTTCATCAGGCCGTGATCTTCAGCTCTCTCTGGATCGGTTCGCAGCCGAGTGTGAAGCGGCTGGGATGAGAATCAGCACCTCCAAATCCGAGACCATGGTCCTCAGCCGGAAAAGGGTGGAGTGCCCTCTCAGGGTTGGTAGCGAGATCCTGCCCCAAGTGGAGGAGTTCAAGTATCTCGGGGTCTTGTTCACGAGTGAGGGAAGAATGGAGCGTGAGATCGACAGGCGGATCGGTGCGGCATCCGCAGTAATGTGGGCTCTGCATCGGTCTGTCGTGGTGAAAAAGGAGCTGAGCCGCAAGGTGAAGCTCTCAATTTACCAGTCGATCTATGTTCCTACCCTCACCTATGGTCATGAACTATGGGTAGTGACCGAAAGAACGAGATCGCGAGTACAAGCGGCTGAAATAAGTTTCCTCCGCAGGGTGTCTGGGCTTTCCCTTAAAGATAGGGTGAGAAGCTCAGTCATCCGGGAAGGGCTCAGAGTAGAGCCGCTGCTCCTCCGCATCGAGAGGAGTCAGATAAGGTGGCTCGGGCATCTGATCAGGATGCCTCCTGGACGCCTCCCTGGTGAGGTGTTCCGGGCACGTCCAACCGGGAGGAGGCCCCGGGGAAGACCCAGGACACGCTGGAGGGACTATGTCTCTCGACTGGCCTGGGAACGCCTTGGGATTCTCCCGGAAGAGCTAGAAGAAGTGGCCGGGGAGAGGGAAGTCTGGGCATCTCTGCTCAAGCTGCTGCCCCCGCGACCCGACCTCGGATAAGCGGGAGACAATGGATGGATGGATGGATGGAAAATATATGTTTTTTGTATCTGCTCATTTAAAAAAGAGAAGAACAGAATGAAGAACGGCATTTACCTCTCCTGTGTATAACAATCAAGAAGGCAAGTCAATGTTTTGCTAGTGTTTCGGTGCAGCTTCAGTGGTACAACGCTACACGCTGCAGTCCGGTTCCTTGCCAGCAACTCGTGGCCACTCGCTGCTGAAGTAAAAGAAGAGAGGAGCAAAGTGTTTAGTGCACTGTGGAAAGGAAAAGGGAATCCCGGAGGTTAATTCTAATAATACTATGAGAAAAAGAGGCATTAACTTACCTTAGATACGCTGTGATGTAGTGGGTCTGCGGCTCAGTAAAAAGTGGACATTTTAAACTAAATAAATAATTGTACACGCTCCTGTTGGGGAGTGGATCAGGTATGAATGATTGTCTGAGGAGATGCATCGTCTTCAGGTTGGTGCGAGGCGGTCAGCTGACCGTGCGTTGCCTTGGCAGCATGTGTGTCTCATTATCAGCCTGGGGTGGCAATCAGGCGATCGAACCTGCAACTGCTCCCCAGCATATAAAAAGGGAGCGCAGGAAAAGAAAGGAAAGGATAACAAGACATTAGAGAAGAGGTTAAAGGAAGAAAAAAGAAGCAGGCAGGAAGATGAGAGAGAGAGACAGAGAGAGAAAGAGAAAGAGATAGTGAGCGAGAGAGAGAGTGAGCAAGAGAAAGAGAGAGATAAGTGAGCAAGAGAGATTGAGAGAGAGAGAGAAAGAGAGAGAGAAAGAGAGAGCAAGAGAGAGAGAGAAAGAGAGTGAGCAAGAGAAAGAGAGAGATAAGTGAGCATGAGGGATTGAGAGAGAGAGAGAAAAAAAGAGAGAGAAAGAGAGAGCAAGGGAGAGACAAAAAGAGAGCGAACAAGAGAAAGAGAGATAAGTGAGCAAGAGGGATTGAGAGAGAGAGAGAGAGAAAGAAAAAGAGAGAGAGAGAGAGAGAAAGAGAGCGAGCAAGAGAAAGAGAGATAAGTGAGCAAGAGGGATTGAGAGAGAGAGAGAGAAAGAAAGAGAGAGAGAGAAAGAGAGCGAGCAAGAGAAAGAGAGATAAGTGAGCAAGAGGGATTGAGAGAGAGAGAGAAAGAAAGAGAGAGAGAGAAAGAGAGAGAGCAAGAGAGAGAGATAAGTGAGCAAGAGGGATTGAGAGAGAGAGAGAAACAGAGAGAATGAAAGAGATAGAGAAAGAGAGAGAGAGAGCGAGAGAGAAGCCAAGCCAAAGAAGTTATTATAAAAGTGCTTCCTAAGGCCTTGGCTGAGATGGGCAAACCTTTTGGAAGGATGGCCACCACAGCAGAACTTCATCATTCAGGTGTTTATGGTAGAATGGCTAAACAGAAGTCAACAGCATTTAAAGGACTAAGAGCAGGAGGAATATGATTCTCTAGTCTGAGGAGACAAAAATTAACCTCTTTGGTCAGAACTTCAAGCACTATATCTGTTGAAGACCAGGCACTGCTCATTACCTGCCTAATACAATTTGTATCGTGAATCATGGTGGTGCTAGTGTCATGCTATGGGGGGTACTGGAACTGAAAAACTGGTCAGAACTGAGGGGAGGTGAAAGCAGTTGAATACAGAGAGGTCCTCGCAGAAAAACTGCATGCCACCTCAGACTGGTGCAAAGCTTCACCATTCAACATGACAATGACCTGAAGCATATGACCTAAACAACACTTGAGGGGCTTTGAAACAAGTCTCTGACTGTCCTGTGAGTGGCCCGGCCAAAGCTCAGACTTAGACCCCAGAGAACATCTGTGGAGAGACCTGAAGATGGCAGTTTACAGTCACTTCTCATCTAATCTAATGGATCAGCCAAGGAGAAATTGACACATTTCTGAACTCCAGGTGTGCAAAGCTTGTAGAGACTTACCAAGAAGAATGTAATTTCTGCCAAAGGGGCTTCTACAAAAAAACTGAATTAGTGGTGTGAATTTGAATGAGAGGTTTCAGTTTTTGACTTTTTCTGAAATCAGGTTTTCACGGTGGCGCAGTGGTACTGTCTCGCATTAAGGAGACCTGAGTTCGCTTCCTGGAGTTTGCATGTTCTCCCCGGGTCTGCGTGGGTTTCCTCCCACAGTCCAAAGACATGCAGGTTAGGTGAATTGGCGATGACGTGCTTGGTGTGTGTGCCCTGCGGTGGGCTGGCACCCTGCCCGGGGCTTGTCCCTGCCTTGCACCCTGTGCTGGCTGGGATTGGCTAAAGCAGACCCCCGTGACCCTGTGGTTAGGATATAGCAGGTTGGAAAATGACTGACTGACTATTGTTATTACGGATGCTTGAGTGCAGATTAATGGGCAGAAATGGCAAATGTATCCATTAAAAACACCATAAAGTGTGCAGAAAGTGAAGGGTTCTGAATACTTTCTGAATCCAGTGTATATAAAGGATGTGGCAGAATATTTTTTAAAGACCCTTGATACCCGTCGGCTCCACTACTGGATGTAAGGTAAGGAGTTAAGTTTATCCATCCATCCATCCATTTTCCAACCCACTGAATCCGAATACAGGGTCGCGGGGGTCTGCTGGAGCCAATCCCAGCCAACACAGGGCGCAAGGCAGGAACCAAACCTGGGCAGGGCGCCAACCCACCGCAGGAGTTAAGTTTAAGTGTAGTAAAATGAAAATATAGATATATACATACAGTACACTGAAATTACACTGGATTTAATAAGAATACTTGAATTCTGCTAGCATTTCTGTTAAATAGAAATGTGCATGAAAAACAAACCTGGGGTTGGAGTGCACCAGTATAACAACTTCTTTTCTAATATAAAGTAAATCAATAACATGTCACCTGTCCTCCATCTGCTTGTCTTATTTACTTAACGAAGTGACCGTCATATGGCAGAGCAACATAAAGACGGCTTGCCATATGCAACAAAAAAGAAATTACAAAAGGCTAGCCAACGCCATTCATTTACAAAACGGAGGCTAAAGAGAGCAAAATGTCAATGTGTCATTGTTAGATTTACTTAGAAAGGACCTCGCAAAAATAATATAAAGGTCAACAACAAAACCTCATTTTTGACATTTAGCTTTCATGCGCTTGATTGTCCTAGTTTTTATTTTCAAAGGGACTTATTTTTCTTTCCACTTTTTCACAATGTGTTATCCCTTTTTATAGAATGCTATAAACTGTATGTAAAATGGGAAATGATATTGAACTAATACTTAATTAACTTTTAAGTATTTGTGAACTCATTAACTACAGGATAACTTTGGAATACTCAGACAGATGAACTGGGTGACTATCAATCAAGATATTGGGATTGACATTTTCTTATAAGAAAATGCACGGTGGTGCAGTGGGTAGCGTTGCTGCCTCGCAGTTAGGAGACCTGGGGGTTCGCGTCCCGGGTCCTCCCTGCGTGGAGTTTGCATGTTCTCCCCGTGTCTGCGTGAGTGTGCTCCGGTTTCCACCCACAGTCCAAAGACATGCAGGTTAGGTGCATTGGTGATTCTAAATTGTCTCTGGTGTGTGTGTGTGTGCCCTGTGGTGGGCTGGCACCCTGCCCGGGAGTTGTTCCTGCCTTGTGCCCTGTGCTGGCTGGGATTGGCTCCAGCAGACCCCCGTGACCCTGTAGTTAGGATATAGCAGGTTGGATAATGGATGGATGGATATAAGACTTTCTGAGCCACTTGTATCCAAGATGACAACGGCAAGATCATATAATGAGTTACTCTTCTTAAAAGTATTTCATTCTTTCATTAACTGTTGCCACGCATGTGTGACTCATCCCAGGTACACTACCGGTCAAAAGTTTTAGAACCTCCTCAGTTTTTTCAATGTTTATAAAATGCACTCAGTTTAATGGCTTAATGTTTCATGAAATCAAGACATAGAACAAATAAACAATGGCAAAGAGAGAAAAATAAGTCAAGGAATCTGTGATATTTGCCTGGACACCACCAGTCGGGAACCACATCTTTATAAAACGTACACGTTTATTAAGCACAAATAAACACAGGTTCACAGTCCGAACACTACACACAATGAACACAGCAGTAATCACCACTATAAGGGATTCTCTCTCTCAGTCCTTGGCCGCCTTTCTTCTCCTTCCGGGAACTTTGTCCTACTCCCGATCCTGACTCAAGTTCCCCGATTGTAGGAAGTCGGCCCCTTTTATTCCCACCCAGATGTGCTCCAGGTGGCTGATGATGTCCTTCCGGCAGCACTTCCTGGTGTGGCGGAAGTGCTGCCCTTTGAACTGGAAGCACTCCGGGCGTCCCTGGCAGGTTCCTCCGCCATCTTGCCGAGTGTGGCAGAAGTAACTATTTCCGGGTTCCACAAGGCATAAGGCGCCCCCTGGCGATGGCCACTGGTCCCGACAAGTTAAAACCTTTTTACTCTTCTCCCACGGTCTTTTTCTAGTCCCCTCATGACCCGAAAGACATAAAGATCACCTTCCGGTCCTTCTAGGCATCCCGTCCAGGTCAGAACCCCAGCCGTCTGTGACAAATCATTAAGTGTACAAATTGTATTCTAATTTGTGATTCATCAAAGTAGCCTGCACCTTTTGCTGATTTAACAGCCAAACTGTGGTAACCCTTTTGACTCAGAATGCCAGTCACTCTGTGCAAGTCATCAGCACGGATTCCAGCAAAAGAAGCCCAGACCGTCACACTTCCTCCTCCATGTTGGACAGTTGGTGTCACACGCTGAGGATCCATCCTGTCACCAACTCAACGGTGTACAAAATTTCCCCTTGGGATTAATAAAGTATCTATCTATCTATCTATCTATCTATCTATCTATCTATCTATCTATCTATCTATCTATCTATCTATCTATCTATCTATCTATCTATCTATCTATCTATCTATCTATCTATCTATCTATCTATCTATCTATCTATCTATCTATCTATCTATCTATCTATCTACAAGCACCCTGCATGATGAACCGAGGATTTCACATTTTGATTCATCGGCCCATAAGACTTTCTTCCAGACTGCAGTCATCCACAGCTGGTATTTAAAGGCCCTGTCTGGTCCTTTAAGGAGTGGCTTTCTTCCTGCCACTCACCCTGTCAGACCTGCAGCACAAAGTCTCCTTTTCACAGTAAACTCTGAGATTTGCTTTTGTCGAACGGCACTGCTAAATTGTGCTTGAAGCTGCTGTGCTGTGAGGCGCCTGTGATCCCGCAAGCTGGTGACCCTCACAAACTTGTCATCTGATTGGCTGGTGATTTTGGCTCTGCCAGATCTCCTCCTATCAGAGTTTCTTACCATTTCCAGTGGCCTTTGGATTGTGTAGGACACCGCTGTACTGACACTGATTTTTTATTGTTTTGCAATTTCTCTAAATGAAAGGCTTATACTTCTAATGGTAATAATGCTCTGTCTCATTTCATTTATTACTTACCATTTTCTTGCCATTAACAATGGAATATTGTCCGTGCAGTACTTCATAGGGTGTAGTAAGACAGTCTGGTTCCAACTCCGCTTTAAGACACACAGAGGGTTTTTAAGTAATCAACAGAAGTTGGGACACCTGTGCAAATTGTTTGCTTCAGCTTGCAAGGCTTCATCTTCTTGAATTGCTGCACAGCATCTGTAGGTTGTAACCCATTAGTTGTTCCCTGAAGAAGGTCCATTTGTAATATTCTGAAATTTCCTTTTTATCAGTTTTTGCTAACCTGCACTTTAACTTTAAACCTCTGGCAGTTTACTGCTTACCTTTTCAATATTTTAGGTCATTCATTGCATTTCAACTGATTACTATGCGACTCTTCAATTCCACCCGGGGGGGTGAACGTTCACACTATACAAGATTATGGTCTATTATACCTGCCTTGCACTCTCCACCGTGCATTTTTTTTTTTTAACTTGCACTGTGTTTTTATCACTCTTTAATTAATATTGTTTTTATCAGTATTCTGCTGCTGGAGTATGTGAATTTCCCCTTGGGGATTAACAAAGTATCTATCTATCTATCTATCTATCTATCTATCTATCTATCTATCTATCTATCTATCTATCTATCTATCTATCTATCTATCTATCTATCTATCTATCTATCTATCTATCTATCTACATTTGAAGAAAAACTTGTGGTGTTCTAAAACTTTTGACTGGTACTGCATGTAATACCCTGCCAGGACGAGAGGGGGTGCTGCTGTTGCTGCTGCCGCTAACAGGCTTTCCCTTTTTCTTCTTCAGCACAGAGAAGACACCCCCCCAGAAGGCAACTAACCACACCCCTTCTGGCTGGACTGGTATAAAAGGGAGACGCCCCTGAATGTTGGCGTCTCATTTGGATCCGACCCCTCTGAGAAGGACGGAGCTCTCCAGACCTTTTCAGTGCATTGGTTGCTGTAGCCATTGAGTCATTTTACATTTATTTCAGTGCCAGCAAGCAACTGTTTATTTTGTATGCAACCAGAATAAAGGGGGGTGACCTGGTTAGCACCCCAACACTTCACCAGAGCTTAGATTGTTTCTTCCGGCCATCCACATTGTATTATCCTTACAAGGCAGTTAACCCAAACAAGACATATGGTGTGAGATTCTAGTCTCTCTGTCTTGATTGGTGTAAAATGATGTAATGTGAGTTAGATAACTACTGTATGTTATGCAAATTATCCGCGTATATAAGCACAGCTATACCTCCTGAGCTGAGGTGTTGCTGCGTCAGCGCTTCCACAGATTTCTTGAATAAATGGATGTCCATTGCCACCATTACAGGAGTGACCTCTGATGTCATTTAAAAGAAACTTCCCAACCAAGTCCTCACAGATGTTTCCTGTCTCCCCTCACTCTCTACTTTATCACGAACAACTGCACTTCTAGTGAGCCATCTGTAAAACTGCTGATGACACCACCCTGCATGACCTGCTCATAGACCAAAGTGAGAAGCCATAAAAGATGGAGGGGCTTCAGCTTTTGAAAACCTAAACCTTATTATCTTTGGTTATTATGAGTTTAAACCTCTGCAGGGTCAGGGCTTTTCCATTTTTTGGGGTGTGACCACAATTACTAACAAGTGGAAGGTTTGAACAGAGTAATTATTTGATGACATTCAGGTAAACGTAGCTTAGTGAAGGCATTTAGTTCCACTATAGTAAGCTTGATAAGGGTCAACCACATAGGCCTTTGAGGGACTTATTATATTACATCTAATATTGTTTATTTTGTGAGTAAAGAATTCTGCAAAAGCTTCATATGTGTCACTTGAAGTATTCAGGAGGCAATCTGCTAGCTGAGTTAGGTTTAGAAGATGAACGATACTAGAGAATAAAACTCTAACGTTTAATAAAGGTACAGAATCACAAAACAAGTTCTCAATTAAAATAAGTACTTAATCATAATATACATTCTAAATGCTGTGCATACTGTATTGTAATTATCCAGTGTGTGATTATATATACAAAATATCCATTAAATATTTATGTGGATACTAGCTGTGTAAGCTCATGTTGTAAAAAGCCCGGGGTCCTAAAACGATTGAAATCGTCAGAAAAAAAATTGAAATGTAGAGTTTGTCAGGTAATTGAAAGGAACTACTATCTCCTAGGAGGATTCATTTTGGCTGACGTGCTAGCATCGCTTGTGGATTAGCGGTTAAGCGAGTGTCTCTTTGTTCAAAGGTTTTGTTTTGCCGATGTGCTTGCCTCGCTTTGTGTGTTAGCAGCTAAGTGAGTGACTATTTCTTCAGAGGTTTCGTTTTACCGACGTGCTGCCCTCACTCGTGTATCTTCAGAGGTGGAGCCCTTACCCCGACTCCACCTCTCACTTCCGAGCCAGACAGACACACACACACACACACACACACTTCCACACATATATGTTTATATGTACCGTGGCCAGGTGGTATTGACACAAAGCTCCACTACCAAGTAAACTAAATTACAACAACTAAAGAATAGTGACAGGTTGATAAAACCGCAAATTACATGACAATTTATGATCTCCCGCGATTGTAAGGGCATGGCAGTGACGCTACCTAGATTAATGAGGTGGGTTCAACCTTTTTTGTTTGTTTGTTTGTTTGTTTTGTTTTTGGCCTGGTATATCTCTGACATGTAAATTAGAACATTAGAAAATTTGAGCAATTGAGATAAGAACAGCCCAACAAAGCTCACCAGGCCTATCCACTGAATTCTTTTAAAAAACATCAAGTCAAGTTTTGAAAGTCCCTAAAGTCCTACTGTCTACCACTCTACCTCTCTTATTCCAGGTGTCTGTGGTTCTCTGTGTAAAGAAAAACGTCCTAATGTTTGTGTGAAATTTACCCTTCTCAAGATACCAACTGTGTCCCTGTGTTCTTGATGAACTCATTTTAAAGTCACAGATCCACTGCACTAATTCCCTTCATCATTTTAAACACTCCAGTCATGTCTCCTCTTAATCTTCTTTTGCTTAAACTGTAAAGGCTCAGCTCTTAATCTTTCCTCATAATTCATCCCCTGTAGCCCTGGAATCAGCCTAGTTGCTCTTCTTTGGACCTTTTATAGCACTGCTATGTCCTTTTTGTAGCCTGGAGACCCAAACTGCACCCAGTACTCCAGATGAGGCCTCACCAGTGTGTTATAAAGCTGGAGCAGAACCTCCTGTGACTTGTACTCCACACATCAAGTCTCTATATAACCTGTTAGCCTTCTTAATGGCTTCTGAACACTGTCTGGAGGTCGATAGCTTAGAGTCCACTATGACTCCTAAATCCTTCTCATAGGGTGTATTCTCGATTTTCAGACCTCCCATTGTGTATTCAAGCCTAACATTTTTACTTCCTATGTGTAATTCTTTACATTTACTGACATTAAATTTCATTTGCCACAAGTCTGCCCAAGCCTGTCTGCTATCCAAGTCCTTCTGTAATGATATTTATATTTTCCGTATAGCCCGGAAGTATTTCCAAGTCACGGGAACGGAAGAAATGATATACTTCCGGGCTGAAGAAAAAAGACAAGTTTTTACCTGACCCGGAAGTGCTGGATAATCACATGGACTGAGGGCTCAGAAGCACTTCCGGGTTGAGGACTATAAAGGACTGTGGGAAATCCCAGACGGATTGAGCTGAGTTGGGAGGCAGGGTGGCTAAGCGTCTGGGAGATTGGAGGATTGTTTATTTGATTATTATTGAGTATAGTGGAATGGTGGTGCTTTGTGCACTTTATTATTATAATAAACTAGTGGGCTTCACCCCCTGCTCGCTTCACTCCCCAACCCCGTATTTAGTTTTCCAGATACACACTTTTAAGATTGTTTTTTCTTTGAACTGTTGCTATTTCATTAGTTTCACTTTTATTTCAGAACTACTGTAAAAACAATATTTGTAATCTTGCGAGTCCCAATATGCTGAATCTTTTTAATGAGGTCAATTTCTCTGTTTGGAATTTCAGCACAGACAAAACGATCTACATCATCAGCATTTAATAATTTTTTTTTTACAAAATAACAAAATAAGTAGAGTTCTACATTGGACTCCTGTCTGTAAAGTCGTGCTATTTTCCTCTGACAATTCCAAAAGTACATGGGGTTACCAAGGTGATACCCCAGCTTTTGTCTAGGTTTTTGTACAAGGGCTAGACAGAATGTTTTTGACTCCTGGGGTAAATTTAGGTTTTTAAATAATCAGACAGATAAATATATATACACAAACAAAGTAACCAATAAATGCATGTGTGGTAAACTTTGTTTTTGAAATTCTCAAGATTTGTCACATGCATAGTTATACAGGACAACACGCAGTGAAATGCATCCTGATCCACTTATCAAAACCTGTGCAAAGTTAGAAGAATATCAGTTAGATTAACAAAAAGTTCATTACACAATTTCAGGCGGCACGGTGGCACAGTGGGTAGCGCTGCTGCCTCGCAGTTGGGTGATCTGGGGACCTGGGTTCGCTTCCCGGGTCCTCCCTGCGTGGAGTTTGCATGTTCTCCCCGTGTCTGCGTGGGTTTCCTCCGGGCGCTCTGGTTTCCTCCCACAGTCCAAAGACATGCTGGTTAGGTGGATTGGCGATTCTCAATTGGCCCTAGTGTGTGCTTGGTGTGTGAGTGTGTTTGTGTGTGTCCTGCGGTGGGTTGGCACCCTGCCTGGGATTGGTTCCTGCCTTGTGCCCTGTGTTGGCTGGGATTGGCTCCAGCAGACCCCCGTGACCCTGTGTTCGGATTCAGCGGGTTGGGAAATGGATGGATGGATTAACAAAAAGTCATAGATTGAAAGATAACAGTATAGTAGAACATAATAAATAAGTAAACTTATGTGAATAAAGTACAATTAAGTGTTAAGGTGCAATAGTGTAGTAATTATTGTGTAAAACCAAAGTTAGACTGGTGCATAGTTAAATGAGGCAGTTTGTTTGTTTGTGCTACTGCGATCTTTACTTTTTTATATTTTCTAATTTTCCTACTTTCATATCCTTTAACTTTCTCCACATGTGTATAGCGCCAACGTTTTTTTTTTTTTTTTGAGCCTTTCTAAGTTCACTGGTTTCATAGTCTCTAACCTGCTCTGCATGTGTTTAGCGCCAACGTTTGTAAACGTCTCTATGAAGTTCTACTTTGTCTGTTACTCACTGTCATTTAATTCTGAGCCGGATTGGACGTGCTTTTTTTTCAATTCCACTTGTTCCAGGCTGATAATTACTTTCCTTATTTTCTGAATTTGCACCTCAATTATTCTTTTTTGCTCTTTTTCCTGTCCAACGTATTTGAGTCTCTTTTCTCCGCACTTTTTTTTCTTCTTCGTTTAATCGTCGACGTTTCATTTCTACCCTATTCATTTCTACCGTACTGACCTTATACACTTTATATGCACTGACAGCCCTGGAGCTGTGTGTGCTGCATGACTGCCTTTACACTACTGATTTGTTTTTTTGATATTGCTTGTAAGTAGGGTGTGTCTTGCAAGACTCTCGTTCTATGTTCCCGTGAGACGCACCGTGGCAGGTCTCTTTCATCTCGCGGGTCTTTAAATTATCTTCCGAGAAAAATCACGTATCGTAGACTATCAGGACAGGGGACAGGATTTCTTTTTATAATAGATAGATATTCATTTTGGACTTTTATCTGGTGTCTGATGTCTGGTCTGTGGGTTCAAGGGGTCACAGGGACCCTTAAATTGTCACACTACCTATCTTGGTATCACCTGCAAACTTAGCCAGCTTGTTCCTTATATTCCTATCTAAATCATTTATATATATTAAAAATAGCAGTGGCCTCAGCACTGACCCCTGTGGAACACCACCTTAACATCGGCCAGTTATGATGAGGTTCCTCACACCATCACCCTCTGCTTCCTGTGTATGAGCCAGTTCTGCACCCATCTACACACAACACCCTGAACTGCCACTTCTTTTAATTTGATGCCCAACCTCTCATGTGGCACCTTATCAAATAATTTAAAGCCCTTTGCAGTGGTCAGTTTTCAGTCAGTCAGTATCCAAACCTCTATATCCTAACACAGGGTCATTGGGGTCTGCTGGAGCCAATCCCAGCCAGCACAGGGTGCTAGGCAGGAACACACCCCGGGCAAGGTGCCAGCCCACCACAGGGCACACACATACACAACACATACACACACACACCAAGCACACAATAGGGACTATTTAGGATCGCCAATGCACCTAACCAGCATGTCTTTGGACTGTGGGAGGAAACTGAAGCATCCAGAGGAAACCCACGCAGACACGGGGAGAACATGCAAACTCCACACAGGGAAGAACCGGGAGGCAGCAGCGCTACCACTGCGCCACCGTGCCGCCTGATCAGATTTCAGTTTGAAATTAAAGTGTCTTTTTCTGTTGACCAATGTCCAGAAGGCCAAATGAAATCTTTTGTTGTGTAAGGATAAAATTTAAAACCTCCAAAGGAGGAGAATACTTTTTATAGGCACTGTATCTGCTAATAAACCTCGTGTTGCCATTTCCTTGGTACCCTTAGTGACATTCTGCAATTGGGGTGGGTTCCAGTTTTTTAAGTTTAAGTTTTAATTCCTCCAATCCCAGGCAGCAATCGACAGGCACTGGATCCTGTCAACAGCCAGCTGTGCTACATCTTCCCATGTTACACCACAAGCTCTGAGCTCTTCCTCTATTTTAGCCTGCGTGGTCCACACCTGTTTTTCCCGAATGATGGTTTCCAGACCATGGCTATACATGTTGGATGTGTAAAACTGAGTCTGAAGATGTGTCCTGTGAACTTTAATTTATGCTCATCAACCATGTCTTGTAGCCTCTTCTGTCCTGATTGTTTTAGTATTTCGCTATTTCTTACATGATCTTCTCAAGCATCACTGATTGGAATACCTCCAAATTAGCTCCTTCAGGGTTCAAGAGCAGACTTTAATGTTTTTTTTGTGTAATTTTCATGTTTTATTTTCTAATATACATAGAACATGAGATATTTGACAAACTACAGGAGATCATTCAGTCCATCTGTCCCGTTTATTTAGCTCATAGCTAAACTGTCCCAATATTTAACCCAGATTCTTCTTAAAGGTTGTAAAGGATTTTGCTTCATGTCCATGTCTCGGTAGTTTGTTCCACAGTTCCACAACTCTTTGTATAAATTAGTGCTTCCTGGCTTCAGGAAATGTATGTAGTAGTTGCTGTAGTTAATCAAATCAGCTACCTTACATATTGAAATTAGCTCGAATGAGTTATTTGTAAGAGAAATAAAAGTGTAAAGGCTCATACACTATATGGCCAAAAGTACGTGGACACCCTTCAAATTAATGAGTTCAGGTGATTCAGCCATACCCATTGTTAAAAGGTATATAAAGCCAAATATATACTGCTTAAAAACATTAAAGAATAACTTTGAAAACACATCAGATCTCAATGGGAAAAAAAGATCCTGCTGGTTATCTCTACTGCTATGGACTGGTAATGTGTTAGGAATGAAAGGATGGCACATCGTTTGATGGAAATGAAAATGATCAACCTACAGAGGGCTGAATTCAAAGACACCCTGAAAATCAAAGAGAAATAATGATGCAGTGGCAGGCAGGCTAGTCCGTTATGCCAAAATATCATTGCAGCAACTCCAAATTACCGTACTCAGTAATTTGTATGGTCCCCCCACGTGCTTATACTGTATGAATGCCTGATAACGTCCTAATGAGACGATGGATGGTGTCCTGAGGGATCTCCTCCCTCACTGAGCTCCTGGACAGTCTGAGGTGACCGAAACATAATGTCACACCCAGAGTTGTTCTATTGGATTGAAGTCAGGCGAGTGAGCGTGGGGGCCAGTCAATGATACCAATTCCTTCATCCTCCAGGAACTGCCTGCATACTCTCACTACATAAGGCCGGACATTGTCCTGCACCAGGAGGAACTCAGGACCCACTGCACCAGCATAGGGTCTGACAATGGGTCTAAGGATTTCATCCCGATACCTAATGGCAGTCAAGGTGCCATTGTCTAGCCTGTAGAGGTCTGTGCGTCCCACCATGTATATGCCTGCCCAGACCATGACTGACCCACCACCAGACTGGTCATGCTGAATGATGTTACAGGCAGTATAACATTCTCCATGGCTTCTCCAGACCCTTTCATGTCTGTCACATATGCTCAGGGTGAATCTGCTCTCATCTGTGAAAAGCATAGGGTGCCAGTGGTGGACCTGCCAATTCTGGTATTCAATGATAAATCGAGCTCCATGGTGCTGGGACGTCGGGTCCTCTGGCCACCCTCATGAAGTCTGTTTTTGACTGTTTGGTCAGAGACATTCACACCAGTGGCCTGCTGGAAGTAATTTTGTAGGCTCTGGTGGTGCTCATCCTGTTCCTCCTTGCCCAAAGGAGAAGATACCGGTCAGTCCTGCCGATAGGTTAAGGACCTTCTACAGCCTGTGTCCAGCTCTCCTAGAGTAACTGCCTGTCTCCTGGAATCTCCTCCATGCCTTTGAGACTGGGAGACTTTGTGCTGGGAGACAAAGAAAACCTTCTGGCAATGACAGGTATGTATTGATGTACCATCCTGGAGAAGTTGGACTACCTGTGCCACCTCTGTAGGGTCCAGGTATCGCCACTCAAGCTACCAGTAGTGACACTGATCATAGCCAAATGCAAAACGAGTGACCAAACAGATGAGGAGGGAAAAATGTCAGTGGCCTCCCTCCTCCTGTTAAACCATTCCTGTTCTGAGGGTCGTCTCATTGTTGCTTCTCCAGTGTACTTGTTGTTAATTTCATTAACACCAAAGCAGCTGAAAGTGATTAACAAACCCCCTCTGATTCTTAACTGCCCAGATCAATAGCCCAGAAGTTTCATTGACTTGATGCTATACTCGGATTCAAAAGTGTGCCTTTAAATTTTTGAGCAATTTATATAGCCAAATAACCGCCAATGACAAACATGAGCAGTAGAATGAGTTGTACTGAAGAAATCAAGTGACTTTAGACATGGCACTGACCACCAGCACTGTCATTGGATGCCAGTACCCAAAATTTCTAATCTGCCAGATCTGACCTAGTGAACTGAACATTATATTATATGAAGTATAAGCGTCTACAAGTGAAAGCAGCTCAGCCATAAAGTGGTAGACCACACAAACTCCGAACTGCCGCTTAGTGCTGAAGTGCACAGCGTGTAAAAATCACCTCATTCACAGCAGAGTTAGTTCCAATGTGCCTCTGGAAGCAACATCAGCACAAGAAGTGAGTGTTGGGACCTTCATGAAGACCGAGCTGCTTCATTACTATGTGTATTGCCAAGAGATGGATGAAGTGGTGTAAAGCCATCCACCATTGGACTCTGGAGCAGTGGAAATGCGTTTTCTGGAGTGATGAATCACGCTTGACTATCTGGCATTCTGTTGAATGAGTCAGGGTTAGGTGGAGGCCAGGAGAACACAACCTTCCGGACCATATAGTGCCTACTGTATAGTTTGGTGGAAGAGGGCTGATGATCTGGGGCTGTTTTTCAGGATGCTTGGTTTCAGTGAAGAGTACCGTTCATGCTACATTTTGACAATTGCATGCTCGGGAACTTTGTGGCAACAGTTTGAGGAGGGCCCTCTTCTGTTCCATCAAGGTCCATAAAGACATAGCCTGACGAGTTTGGTGTGGAGGAACACTCTATTGAACACTTTTATGATGAATTGAAACACAGATTCTGAATGCGGGACCTTTTCATCTAACATCAGTGCCTTACCTCACAAATGCTCTGTTTTGCTGAATGGGGACAAATTCCCACAAACACACATTAAAATTGTGTTGGAAAGCCTTCATAGAAAAGTGGAGGATGTTACAGTTGCACATGGGGTCATATTAATGCCAATGGTTTTGGAGTAGAAATCCCAAAAAGCTGAAATGGATGTGCAACGGTGCTACTGGGGATTGAAATGTCAGCAGTGGCTCTGATTGGTCACCTGCTGAGAGTGCAGGGGCTGCTGGGTACAAGGAGGACGGTGCGACATTTTATAAAAGGGGGCCAGTGATGCAGAAAAGTCTTTTGTGTTTCATATCTGGAGTTGCCTGTCTGTCTGCCTTCCATTCTGATACAATGTGGATTCTTGTTTTGTCCTGGATCTTCTCTTGTTTTGGGTTATGGACTGAAAGGTGTCCTCCTGCACATGAGGACTGTCCGAGGATTTGTTGTCATCCTGTGAAGAAAGGAACGCTGATGATCCCGTTCACACTCCATCATCTCATCAGGAAATACCAGTAGGACTGACCTTTACATTCCCATTCAACGTGCTGACCTCTGGATTATCTACCTCCATCACTACATTTCATCAGGTGCCATTTTCCATGGACTTTATAGTGTGTGGTTTTTGTTTGTGGTTTGTTTGTGTTTATTGTATAATTGCCGGAAGGGAACTGGGCAGGGATTGTTTAGCGTGTAGTTATATTTCGGGTATTATTGTTTAATACATTCTTTAATTTCTGTTGTATTACAGGTTGCTTTCTTGTCTCTGTGAGTGAGTGTGTGTGAGTCGGGCCAAGGCTGGGCGCGTTCCTTGGATCCCCACCTAAAAAAATAAATAAATCACCATCTTATCGACGGTGTGAATCTCAGTGGTGCTGGAACGCTACAGATGTGATGGTCAGGTGTCCACAAATTTTAGGCCATACAGTGTATCTTATAACACAAAGAGAAAGGCAAGGTCTGGGTATAAAAGAAACCTTATTTATTTTAAGGAACATGGAAACAAAATACAAAGACAATGTCAAAGGACCCACAACCAAGATATGAACCTACTGTGTTTCCCTGAAAATAAGACCGGGTCTTATATTAATTTTTGCTCCAAAAGATGCACCAGGGCTTATTTTCAGGGGATATCTTATATTTATTCATGTACAACAATATACATTTATCCAAATACAGTCATGTTATCTTCTTCTGGAATATCGTCATTAACTCTTCACATTCAAACCCTGAATTCCAGCCTGAATTTCTTGCTACTCCAGCCGCTTTTAGGATCCTACGAGATCGATGTGTGTGTGCTTCGAAGTTTGACGAATGGTTCGATGTGTTTAAGCAAAATGCCGACATACAAATGTATTCGTGGTGCTTTGATTTTCAAGCGTCGCATATTCCACAAAGTAATGACACGATTTATTTTAAAAGTCTCACACACCGTTTTTTTTTGCACCTTCACAATGCCATCAAAATGTATGGAGGCGTATTTGAGCCACAGAGAAAAATAAATAAGGACATAATGAAAATGTCTATTTTGTGATTAAAGTGAAAATTTCGGCTTTATCCTCGAAATGTCCACTGTAATCTCGTAATTTATTTTGTCATTAAAGTGGACTGTCCTAAACGTCATCTTAAAACTGATCCAGTTGTTAAATCGCTACACGCTCCTGGGGCTTCATCCTGAACTGACAGCAGCGGCAGGCAGTGATCGCCACACAGAACACATTACATGTCTAATATTTCAGCTCTCTGCACATTTACAATTCTTAAATTTCTACTTGATATCACTTTCATGATGAAATGCATTAAAATATGTATGTTACATTTTACAGATAAATCGTTAACTTTGTTTAAATAATGAATACTGTTAATAGTTACACATATGGGGTGGCACGGTGGCAGATTGGTAACGCCGCTGTCTTGCAGGGGGTCACGTCCCTTGTGATCCCTGCCTGGAGTTTGCATGTTTTCCTGATGGGTTTCCATAGTGTGCTCAGTTTTCCATCCAAAGACATGAAGGTTTTGGGATTTGGTGACGCTACAGTGACATTATTGTATGTGTGTGCTTGTGTTCACCTTGCGATGAGCTGATGCCCCGTCCAGGGATTTTGTTTCTGTCTTGCACAGATGCTTGCTGGAATGAGCATTTCCCCGAAATGATGGATGTACTCATTAAACATCCTTTTCAGAGATATTATGGCAAGGTGTCCTCGGAATTATATGGATTTTTCGGGCACACGCGTCACATCACGTGAAGTATAAACCTGGCCTTAGGTGCTTTACTTTTCAGCTGACGATCTTGACTTTATGGGGTAGGGCTTATATTACAGAGCAACCTGAAAATCATGCTAGGGCTTCTTTTTGGAGTAGGTCTTATTTTCGGGGAAACACAGTAGGAATTGAGATGCTTAAGATAACAATATTAAACATGTACCTTCCATATATTTTTTTCTGTGAAATCAGCCCTATTCTACTGTAATTCGAAAGCGTACATTTGGCCTGCAATGGGCCCCTGTCATCGAGATCTCCGCCAAAGTATTGAGAAACATTACTTTTGTGCTTCATTGTTAAGGACTTTACATCCATTATGAAGATAAAAATATTGGAGAGACACCACATGCCTGATAAGGTAAAATAAACAGTTCAACAAATGACACATTTAAAATAGCTTTGATTAGGTCTGTGCACTGAATTACAGAAGGTCTGCGTGTCTATTAGTGATGAGAGCTCAGAAGTGGCTTTTTAACAGCACGCTGGTATCATGCAGGTCCTGAACTTTTCTGTACAAGAGGATTTGGTGGATATTTTGCACTAACAACGTCTGCCCCGTTATAAATAACTCTGGATGATGGGCCTACTTTTAGATGTACTCTCCCACAAAGTGACAAAATGACAGCATGTCACCTGTTAAGAGGATACCACTTATATTCTAGTAAATAACAGGTTGTGAGATTTTTGAACTTTAATGAGTTGAAGCCTATTGCTGCATCTGCATGTTGTTTACTATTTTTTTTTCTTTAAAAATGCTTGGGTTTTGTTCCCATTGTTCTATTAATTATTCTTTGTTAAGTCATTAAGGAGCCAAAAAAATCATACAATTTCCATTTTTTTTAATTCATACAGATGAACAGTTTGCAGTCCTCTTAAATGTAATCAATCAGTGGCACCAACCTTCACATTTCATTTGCACTTTCTATTTGTGGCTTCTTTGGGGTTTGTTTTTTTCGCAACCAGCGTTCTATAATAAATAATGAAATAAAGTTAGTTTAAATATATTCTGTTTACCTGGAGCCCTGCCCAGGATTTATTCCTGCCTTGCACCCTTGTGTTGGCTGGGATTGGCTCCAGCAGACCCCCGTGACCCTGTGTTAGGATATAGCGGGTTGGATAATGACTGACTGACTGACTGACTATTCTGTTTACATTCTTACATTTTTATCTGATGTATATCAGAGTTTAGCCAGTTCCAGTCTTTCTTAAAGTGTTGCTCATTATCTTGCTGTTCTTTTTTAATGTTTTCTGTGTTATTAGTTATTTTAAGTCTGTTTCTCTTTTTTCCTAATTATGTTGTTCCTGTTGAAACACATGGGGTCCCAGTGAAGTAAATAGCATGCCTGGTCCCAGTAATGTCACTGGGGCTTTGAGTTCAGTCTTATCATGCTGGTGCCTGACCTTCCTGCATTAACATAAAACACGAATTAAAAGTGGTTGGAGCTTTCAAAAAGATCTATAAATGATGACCAATACCTTCAGTAGCCAGCCCAGATTAGACATACTCAGTCCAGCTTGCCCCAGACCACTATCTGCTGGCTTTGGCCTGGCTAGGCCCAAAGTGGGGAAAACTGGTTTACCAATTCAAAATAGATTAGATAGATAGATAGATAGATAGATAGATAGATAGATAGATAGATAGATAGATAGATAGATAGATAGATAGATAGATAGATAGATAGATAGATAGATAGATAGATAGATAGATAGATACTTTATTAATCCCAAGGGGAAATTCAAATACTCCAGCAGCAGCATACTGATAAAAAACAATATTAAATTAAAGAGTAATGAAAATGCAGGTATACAGACAATAATTTTGAATAATGTTAACGTTTACAAAGGGGTGGGATTGAAGAATCGCATAGTGTGGGGGAGGAACGATCTCCTCAGTCTGTCAGTGGAGCAGGACATTGACAGCAGTCTGTCGCTGAAGCTGTTCCTCTGTCTGGAGATGATACTGTTTAGTGGATGCAGTGGATTCTCCATGATTGACAGGAGCCTGCTCAGCGCCCGTCACTCTGCCACAGATGTCAAGCTGTCCAGCTCCGTGCCAACAATAGAGCCTGCCTTCCTCACCAGTTTGTCCAGGCATGAGGCATCCCTCTTCTTTATGCTGCCTCCCCAGCACACCACCGCACAGAAGAGGGCACTCGCCACATCCGTCAGATATAACATCTGCAGCATCTTACTGCATATGTTGAAGGACGCCAGCCTTCTAAGAAAGTATAGCCGGCTCTGTCCTCCCTTGCACAGAGCATCAGTATTGTTAGTCCAGTCCAATTTATCATCCAGCTGCACTCCCAGGTATTTATAGGTCTGCACCATCTGCACACAGTCACCTCTGATGATCATGGGGTCTGTGAGGGGCCTGGTCCTCCTAAAATCCACCACCAGCTTATTGGTTTTGCTGGTGTTCAGGTGTAGGTGGTTTGAGTCGCACCATTTAACAAAGTCCTTCATGAGGTCCCTATACTCCTCCTCCTCCCCACTCCTAATGCAGCCCACGATTGCAGTGTCATCAGCGAACTTTTGCACGTGGCAGGACTCCGAATTGTATTGAAAGTCCGATGTATATAGGCTGAACAGGACCGGAGAAAGTACAGTCCCCTGTGGCGCTCCTGTGTTGCTGACCACAATGTCATACCTGCAGTTCCCGAGACGCACATACTGAGGTCTGTCTGTAAGATAGTCCACCATCCATGCTACCAGGTATGAATCTACTCCCATGTCTGTCAGCTTGTCACTGAGGAGCAGAGGTTGGATGGTGTTGAAGGAGCTAGAGAGGTCCAGAAACATGATTCTTATAGCACAACTGCCTCTGTCCAAGTGGGAGAGGGATCGGTGTAGCATATAGATGATGGCATCCTCCACTCCCACCTTCTCCTGGTATGTGAACTGCAGAGGGTCGAGGGTGTGGCAGACCTGTGGCCTCAGGTGGTGAAGCAGCAGCAATATGTAAACCAAGGAGAAATGTATGATTTTCGATAAATAATATCCAATAAGACAGCAACCCAGGATGACGCTATAATAATGTAGGATTTGAAAAAAACATTTTTAACTTGGTTAATTAATTATCAATTTTGTCTTCAGCAATACCGGTAATGAATTCAATAATTCAGGAAGAGTCCTACTTTATTTGTTTTTTCTTTCTCTGTTGTAGGAGGTGGTCTCTGGCCTTTAGATTTATATTGAGGTAACTGAGCCCACTCTTGTGGTCTGAATGTGGATCCCAATGCCCCAGTGCAGTGATAGGGACACTGTGCTGTAAATATGGCGCACTCCTTCGGATGAGATGTAAAACTGGGGTCCTGACTTCCCTGTGGTCATAAAATATCCCTGGGCATCCTTCGTAAAGAGTAGGGTGTATCCCGATATCCCACCACGGCCTAGTCATTCTGGCCCCCTAATCATCCCCTGTCTCTAATTGGCTATCTCTCTGACCCCTTCAACACCTAAAAAAATACAGCACAGTATATCAGCAAATTACTAAATTTTTTAAAAACTTCACAGACTTTTTCTAAAGAACAGGGCATCCTACTGAATGACAAGCAAATTGTCACTATGTCATTCATAGCTGGTTTTAGGAACCTGTTGTTTCCCATAATTATATTTTATAGTAATTAGCCTTGGATGCCCTAAAAAAATGTTTTAATTCTAAAGAGTTGTTTTGACACACCTTCATAATCATACATTAGAAATAATGGTATGAAAATATAAGTAGTTAAACCATTTCAGATGACAATTTAATCACATCTGATCTTTTCCTGCACTTGGAAATAAATACACAAATTAAAACAAGGATAGATTATAGGGCTTCAGCCCTTCTTACAAACCTTGCATAATGTGTGAGACATTTTAAATCCTTCCTTAATCACCACATTGACAAAACGATACTGGCTTGTTTCTTTCAAAGCAGCAAAAGATTTATGCCAAATTTTGCATAAATACCTAACAGATCCAAATAACAATTATTCTGTAATACTGTGTAACTAGGGAATACTGTTTTATCTGGGAGAACAGAAACATTGACTTACTAAAGTCAAAATAGTTTACATTAAATGAAAAATAAATAAATAAATAAATAAATACACTATATCCATCCATTATCCAAACCGCTATATCCTAACAACAGGGTCATGGGGGTCTGCTGGAGCCAATCCCAGCCAACAAGGCAGGAACCAATCTCGGGCAGGGTGCCAGCCCACCGCAGGACACACATACACACACACACACACACACACACACACCAAGCACACACTAGGGACAATTAAGAATCGCCAATCCACCTAACCAGCATGTCTTTGGACTGTGGGAGGAAACCGGAGCGCCCGGAGGAAACCCATGCAGACACGGGGAGAACATGCAAACTCCACGCAGGGAGGACCCGGGAAGCGAACCCAGGTCTCCTAACTGCAAGGCAGCAACAATACCCACTGCGGCACCCAATATATATATATATATATATATATATATATATATATATATATATAATTCGCCAGTCTCCTGACTCACTCACATCTGTCCGAAGCCGAATGCGCAGTCGCCTTCTGCGCACGTCGCCTTCTGTGCATGTCCGAAGCGGAATGCGCAGTCGCCTTCTGCGCAGCAGCCCGAAAAACCTTACGAGACCGACATCGCAGCAGGCGGCGGATTTACGGCCGCGAAAATTCAAAGAGAAAGGCGACTTCGATTAAAGCTCTAGAGGCCTGAAAGGCGATTTCGACTACAGCTCGAGGCCTAATTACGCATTCATTCAATACACCTATATCAGGTTTGTGGTGCTTATACTTATTACTGTTACACTCGTGCATTCATCTTACGTTGTTGAAACGGGCTCTTTCTCTAGTATATATATATGTATATAAATATATATATAGTATATGTATATTAAAATTGTAATATACATACATATATCTATATCTATATATAGGACCCACCTGTGCTTACTGCCCCAAAGGCTTTCATAAGAAGACACTGGTGATGCCATATCTTAGCTGTATCGCTGGCATTTGAGTCCTATTAATCTTATATATATATATATACTGTATATGTTAAAAAGTGTTGTTACATTTACATTTACATCATTTAGCAGACGCTCTTATCCAGAGTGACTTACAACAGTGCTTGGTAATCTACGACTGTTCTTCAGTCTTTAAGGCTAGGATTAAATCTACTGTCATTAAACAAGTTACCGCTGACCAAGTTGTACACAAAACCATGCTAGAAGAAAATAGTAAGTTGTTAGTACAAAAATTTTTTTTTTTTTTTTTTTTGAGAAAAGGGTAGAAAAGAGTATGGGGACTTTAGTCCCCCAAGTGCTGTTTAAAGAAGTGTGTCTTCAGACGACGTTTGAAGACAGTGAGGGTCTCCGCTGTTCGTACAGCAAGAGGAAGTTCGTTCCACCACTGAGGAGCCAACACTGCAAAGAGTCTTGATGCATGTTGTCCTCTTCTTTTAAGTAAGGGTGGTTCGAGACGAGCAGGGCTTGATGTTCTGAGAGAGCGAGAAGTGACACGCTGCTTAACCAGTGCTGATATGTAAGGTGGTGCAGTTCCAGTTTTGGCCTTAAAGGCAAGTGTTAGGGTTTTGAACCTGATGCGGGCAGCCACAGGGAGCCAGTGCAGGTTCCGCAGCAGAGGTGTAGTGTGGGAGAATTTGGGAATATTAAAAATGAGTCTTGCAGCTGCATTCTGGATCAATTGAAGATTGTTATTTGTCTGTGGTGTGACTGTGGAGCAGAGGGGTAAATCATGGAAAAATGGGTCTTTGTCTCAAATATTATGAAGGGCGCTGTATATAATAAAACACTAAATTCTGTGTTCTCTGTCCCTCTGAGCAATTTGATTGGTCAGTTTGGTTTTGGTGTGATTGGTCAGTTTGGCTCTGGCGATGCAACAAAAGAGGAAGTGCGAGTGTGAGACACACAAGGAAGAGAAACAGCATGAGAGGCACAAGGAGAGAGGGCAAGTATAAAAGCGGACAGAAGGTGAGAAAGCCATCTTGAAAATAACAACAAAGTCCAAGAAGCAGGCTTCATGCGAACGCACTCAAGAGAAGGAACGCCACCGAAGAGTTGATCACACATGCAAATACAGAGCAAAGGAGCTGAAGGTACATATTTGGCAAAAGATAGTAAATATTTTTTAATTATTCAATTGCCTGTCTTTGACAGTAACCTAGAAAATACCAATACCTCCAGACAGAAAATGTTTGTAGTGAAAACTTCAAAGCCTTGCCCTCCATTGCTGAGGTGTTTCACTTGCACATTGCTGAGCTGCGGTGACTGCTTTATTCCGATGTTGTGTCTCTTTATCTTTAGCCATTGTTGAGTGTGAGCAGAGAAGACGGCTCCATATATATTTGGGGCGGAGTGGTGGCTCTGAGGCTAAGGATCTGTGCTGGTATCCAGAAGGTAGCCAGTTCAAATCCCTGAGATCCTACTCTGCTGGGATCCTTGAGCAAGACCCTTAACCTGTAATTGCTCCAGGGGCGCTGTACAATGGCTGACCCTGCACTCTGACCCCAAGGGGTATGCGTAAACTAACAAATTCCTAATACAAGAAATTGTATAAGGCGAAATAAAGAACAAAAAAAAATACACACACACAGGTCTTTCATTTATGCCTAATCCCCTAGAAGATCTTCAAAGACGTAATCATTAACTACTTTTGAAAAGGGATCCCGTATTTGCAGTTGTCTGGGCTGTAGCTCAGGGAAGGAAAAAAATGAAAAGTGCTTACTTTCACTTAAGGCAGAAGCACAGTCCACGTCTCAAAGGTTGGCACTGCTACACGCGCGCCAGCCGCTCAAATTTTTATAGTAATTGTGTGGGGGCAGGAGACGCCACTTTTCGCAGACGCGATGACGTGAACATTTGAATTGGTCGGCGTGAGGGCACCGAATACAAAAGGGAATTACGGCCCCTAGAGGGTGTCTTCTGACTAGATCTTGCTAAGAGAAAGGTACTTGGTAGAACATCAGTTTGAATTTACCAAACACTACGACTTGTGCCTTGATTATTGTAAATATTTTTTTTTGTATATTGTAGCAGTACAGGCCGCTATCGACCTCTTGAACCCTCAGGTACCACGCCAAACACCAGGTAAAGTGCAATACTTATTTATTTTATAATAATATTGTGTACCAAGCACCCTCCACTCCACTTTACTCATACAATACTCAATAATAATACAACTCATACTCCCAATCCTCCTCTCCCAGACACTTAGCTACCCTTTCTCCCAGCTCAGCTCAGCGTTCTGGTCTCTTACAGTCCTTTATATAGTCCGTGACCCGGAAGTGTTTCTCTCTCTCTGTCCATGTGACCGTGAACACTTCCGGGTCAGATAAAAGCTCCTTTTCTTCAACCCGGAAGCACGTCGTTCCTTCTGGAAATGTGATCAGGACGTACCTCCGGGTTATAGGGCATGTAGCACTCCGTAAGCCTCCCTACAGCGGCTCCTAGTGGTCCCCATGGTATCCAGCAGGGCTGTTTATAAAAACTACATGGTCCATGAGGCCCTGCTGGAATTCGGGGAGCCTCCATACTGCTGGGAGGTCTCCACCTGGCGGTTTGGAGGTGTGGGCCAGAATATATGGCCGGCCATCCCTCACAATATATTTTTGATAAATATGATGGAATTAACTTTGGTGGAGGTATTTATTGGGTTGTGGTTATTAGTGCACTGTTTATTTTTGTATACAGTATACACTTTTTTCTGTATTCTGAATATTTTTGGTTTTGGTGAATCCTGTACTATACACTGTTTGAAGGAGCAGCTTCCTGACTTGGAGCACTGTGGAGGAAGACAGCTTCATATTGTTTTTTGTGTATACATGGTTTTCACTAGTTTGTGTGCAGTATTATTTTTCATGTGGGACTTTCAGTCAGCACTTTAAATACTGTATATAGTCATCATTTTTGGGCTCCATTTAATTACTGTTTTTTTTTTGTGCGTGTCCATTGCAGTATTGGACTGTGTATTGATATATAAATTCCACAGGACATTATTTTTGTTTTTCTTTAAGTGCACCTGTAAATAAAACCTCACTTTATTTTTGCAAAAACCCAACCCTTTTTGTGTCCGTGTCACCCTGTCTTACATCATCATCCTGATCACTCTCGGTCCCACATACTAGACATCTGGAGTGTAGGCTGGTGACCCCAATTCTCACTACACGGGGTGTCACACTGACCTTTAAGTATTTTGACATTCTTGTTATCCTTCTGCTGTGAAACATTCTGACCTGTTATTGTTTACACATGTCTTAAACAACTATTATCATACACTGATAATTTCAGTATTATCTATATCTATTATTTATTTATTTATTATATTGCATACAGTATTCAGACCCCCTTCAATTTTTCACTCTTTGTTATATTCCAGCCATTTGCTAAAATCATTTAAATTAATTTTTTTCCTCATTAATGTACACACAGCACCCCATATTGACAGACAAAAAAAAGAATTTTTGAAATTGTTGCAAATTTATTAAAAAAGAAAAACTGCAATATCACATGGTCCTAAGTATTCAGACCCTTTGCTGTGACACTCATATATTTAACTCAGGTGCTTTCCATTTCTTCTGATCATCCTTGAGATCACCTTCATTTGAGTCCAGCTGTGTTTGATTATACTGATTGGACTTGATTAGGAAAGCCACACACCTGTCTATATAAGACCTTACAGCTCACAATGCATGTCAGAGCAAATGAGAATCATGAGGTCAAAGGAACTGCCTGAAGAGCTCAGAGACAGAATTGTGGCAAGGCACAGATCTGGCCAAGGTTACAAAAAAATTTCTGCTGCACTTAAGGTTCCCAAGAGCACAGTGGCCTCCATAATCCTTAAATGGAAGACGTTTGGGACGGCCAGAACCCTTCCTAGAGCTGGCCGTCCGGCCAAGCTGAGCTACCGGGGGAGAAGAGCCTTGGTGAGAGAGGTAAAGAAGAACCCAAAGATCACTTTGGCTGAGCTCCAGAGATGCAGTCAGGAGATGGGAGAAAGTTGTAGAAAGTCAACCATCACTGCAGCCCTCCACCAGTCAGGGCTTTATGGCAGAGTGGCCTGTCGGAAGCCTCTCCTCAGTGCAAGATACATGACAGCCTGCATGGAGTTTGCTAAAAGAAACCTGAAAGACTCTGAGATGGTGAGAAATAAGATTCTCTGGTCTGATGAGACCAAGATAGAACTTTTTGGCCTTAATTCTAAGCAGTATGTGTGGAGACAACCAGGCACTGCTCATCACTTGTCCAATACAGTCCCCACAGTGAAGCATGGCGGTGGCAGCATCATGCTGTGGGGGTGTTTTTCAGCTGCAGGGACAGGACGACTGGTTGCAATCGAGGGAAAGATGAATACGGCCAAGTACAGGGATATCCTGGACAAAAACCTTCTCCAGAGTGCTAAGGACCTCAGACTGGGCCGAAGGTTTACCTTCCAACAAGACAATGACCCTAAGCACACAGCTAAAATAACGAAGGAGTGGCTTCACAACAACTCTGTGACTGTTCTTGAATGACCCAGCCAGAGCCTTGACTTAAACCCAATTGAGCATCTCTGGAGAGACCTAAAAATGGCTGTCCACCAACGTTTACCATCCAACCTGACAGAACTGGAGAGGATCTGCAAGGAGGAATGGCAGAGGATCCCCAAATCCAGGTGTGAAAAACTTGTTGCATCTTTCCCAAGAAGACTCATGGCTGTATTAGCTCAAAAGGGTGCTTCTACTAAATACTGAGCAAAGGGTCTGAATACTTAGGACCATGTGATATTTCAGTTTTTCTTTTTTAATAAATCTGCAACAATTTCAAAAATTCTTTTTTTTTGTCTGTCAATATGGGGTGCTGTGTTGTGTGTACATTAATGAGGGAAAAAATTAATTTAAATGATTTTAGCAAATGGCTGCAATATGACAAAGAGTGAAAAATTAAAGGGGGTCTGAATACTTTCCGTACCCACTGTATCTATTGACTATATTTATGTATCTAGATATCAAATACCATACATTGCATCAATGTTCATATTGCTTACTACACGTCAATAATGCTGCTACTTTTTTGTCTTGTTTTTGCACTAGTGTCTTGTCTTGTTTGTGCTTTAGTTTTAAATTTTTATTTTAATTCTATTTTTGTTTTATTATTTGCACTTCATGTTGTTACACTGTGGACCCTGAGCTTCGTAATTTCATCTGTCTATATACTTATATATGGTTTAGATGACAACAAAGTTCGCTATGACTTTGACTTAAGGAACACATCCTGGACCTGCTGGAGGTAGTAGTGGAAGAAAAGAATGAAGACAAAACCGGTGGCCATTATGAACAATGCTGCATCTCCTCTCTGTGACACATTAACACTGAGGACTTACAGCCAACACATTATTCAGCAGAAGTGTGTGAATAAATGTGACTGGGGCTCCTTCATGCCTATAAGAATACACCTTTATAATGCCTCACTATTACTGCTGTTTTTAATCTTAAGCCAAGGAAGAAGTTTTCTTATCTTTTCAGTAATTCTTATGTATATTGTTTGTTATAATATTTGAGCTTCTGTAAACAGCTAAATATCCCCCTTGGGACAAATAACATCTACTGTATCTATCTATTTATGTAAAATGATAGGTTAGATTAACATTGGTTGCTAGATTGTCAATAATTAAGAATCAATTAAAATAAAAATGATTTTATTGTTTGATTTTTTTTAATAATAAGGTAATCTGAGCTTGTCAGACAGTAATGCAACAGATCCCTCAACATGTAAGAAAATCATTGGTCTAAAATCAGTAGCCCCGATATGTTGAGCAGAGTGAATTTCTCATGGCACAGACGAAATGGCTTAAGTTCACTGCACATTTTATAAATTCACACACATATATGAAATATTTCATTTTAAGGCATTACTTGGACTCACTTTCTAATAAAACATGACAACTCAAAGAGGATAATAACAGAATTTCAAAAGAAGAAAGCAATACGAATGACATCTGTAATGACAGCTTGATATCAAGAGGATGGATCCAGAGAGTCTTTTATTATTACACCTTGAAAGCATTTTCAAGCTGTTCAGTTGACTGAACTCTGCAGTGAAGTCGACACGACTGGTTCAAATTAGGAAAGTTCCAAAAAGATATCTGTCATCATCAACTCTTTGGCCCATGAGCCTAATATCTGTCCCATTACTAAGCTAAATACATTAAACATAAAGCACAGAAAAGGAGAAAGGGCAGTACAGAAAATTAGGGAATTGTTATAACTGTATAAACTTCATATCAAAAATAAGCCCAACTAATTCCCATTTTTAGTTGTTGCACGCCTAATGTGAACGCAACACCAGTAAGTCAGACTACTTAAATTAAATGTTTCATTTACCATTAATGCATTGTGAAGTCTGCAACAATTTTTTTACTTTTCTCATCACTTATACAACAGGACTATCTTATTTACTGTTTGTCAGCTACTTGAGACAAACTGTATCGCATAATGTAAGTTAATGTTAACCATTAGGGGAGAATAATCTGTTTACACTGTCTGCTAAACAGCGCTCATAATTCAGGACTGAAAGCATTAGACATTGCACTGGAGTCTCATTTTCAGAAGGAGGCCTGTATCAGCAGTGGGCTACTCATTTACATTTTCCACAGCAAGGTGTTAACATCATGGGCAGTAGCATCATAAATACTGTCACTGTCAACAGTATCCAAAATCAAAATCAGAATTTGAGTTGAATACTTTGGAATGCTGATTAAGCAAAAGAACGCTGCAGCCACATGTGATTCACCAATAAAAATCGAGGATTGAAAAGATTGAAATTGTATGTATGCTTTTTTTTTGTTTATCTTCCTTTAAATGTCACTGGTAGCTTCTGTTCTATGCAATAACAACAACAACAATATTTATTTATATAGCACATTCTCATGCAAATAATGTAGCTCAAAGTGCTTTACATGATGAAGAAAGAGAAAAAAAAGACAAATAATAATAATAATTCATTACAGTTATATAGCAAATAATAGTTAAAATAAGGGAACACTAATTAACATAGAATAAAAGTAAGGTCAAATGGCCAGGGAGGACAGAAAAAACAAAACAAAAAAAAAAACTCCAGACCCTGGAGAATAAAAAATAAAATCTGCAGGGGTTCTTAGGCCACAAGACCACCCAGCCCCCTCTAGGCATTCTACCTAACATAAATAACCTCAATCAGTCCTCATGGTTTTCAGGTTTCACATGGAAGAACTTGATGATGACGGTCATGTGGACTTCTGGCCTTTAATCCATCGATGTATGTACATCACGGTGCTTTGATCAGCAGTGCATAAGGACATTGAGCCAAGGCAATACAAATGCTGAAATAGCCATCAGGCAGAAAACACCGAAGGCATATGCACATTTGCACATATTTAAACCTGTAACCTGTTGTTAGAATAAGGTCATCGTCCCTCTTGGTATCATAAAAGGTGGCCAAAGGGGTTGACATCAGCAAGTTCATCTGGCTGTTAAACTTTCTGCACCTATAACCTCAAAATTTGTGAGCAAAGCTGGTTCATTATTGTTCACTAGTCATTTAGCCTGTTACAATAACGGGCGCTAGAACAGTAGTGCATAAACATTAGTAGGAACAGTCTATATTAAATGGCAAGGGACTTTGACCTCATTCTTTTTGTTGGTCGTATTTTTCTTTCTTTCAGCCTTTCTTTTGTTGATGTTTACTTGCTGAGCTGACCGTTCTTCGTGGGCTGCCGCCGTGTATTGTGTGCCTTTAATTTTCTGTGACAGTAATACTGTCTTGTACGGCTCTATTCAATAAGGGCGCGCACAAAAAGGCGAGCTTCAAAAGGGCGACCTCAATTGAGCGCGGCGAATAAAGGCGTTCGTAGATAATTTAGTTCAAATGGCTCTGGAATATGTGAAGAGCAACAAAGGTGCAGATCTTTATTTACGCACGCCTTTATTCGCTGCGCCCAATTGAGGTCACCCTTTTGAGGATCGCCTTTTTGTGCGCGCCCTTATTGAAGGATACCGTCTTGTACGTCCGCTGGCTTGTACGTCCATAATATACCTTTCATTTTCTCTGGCGGTAATACAGGCGTGCACGTCGGTAATATGCCTTTAATCTCCTCTGACAGTAATACTGGATTGTATGTCGCTGTACTATGCGTCACTGTATTGTGTACATTTAATTTCCTCTCGCAGTAATACTGGTTTGTATTTCCATAAAACGCCTCTAACTTTCTCTGACAGTAATATCGCGCATCGCACCGTTCCCCGTGCATGCGCACTTCATCAGAAGACACCCACACACGGACAGACACCTGGATGCACATAGGGATTTTATATATATAGATTGAACCTCAGTAGCTGGAATGTCAAAGGTCTGAATTATGAATCAAAAAGAAAATGTGTTATTACATCTTAGTTCAATGGCATCAGATGTACCCTTTTTTACAGAAGATCCAAATGACTATTATTATCAATCTAGCTTGAAGAAAAGATGAATGGGAGAAGTATGTCATTAAAATTATATATCAAAAAAAAGAACAGCAGAAATATTCATTTATAAAACAGCTCATTTTCGTGATCCTAAGGTAATTTTCTCACTAAGAAGGTCATTATAATGTAGTTAGGAAACTGAATTAAATTATGGGGGGGGTCTCAGGTCATGACAGTCTCAGAATAGGGCAATTCTGCAGACACAAATAGGCTTTTAAAACCCACAAATTTTCTTTTCATCGGAATTTCAATTAATTCTCAACTACTGACGTTCACTTTTTTACTCATGAAAGAAGCACACAACTTTTGCTTAGGATAAATATGTAGTGGCTGTCACAAACTTGGAAGAACAGGACTGCACATTATGGAGGGTGTCACCATTTTCACTTACTTTGTGCTTTCATGAGCACTTACTGTCCAATGTAATTGACAGCTCAGTTTCAGGTCAGCTTCTCGATGGCGGCTGAGCTGAGTGGTAGAATGTCCAGCCTTATTTCCTAGCACCTTGAGTATGCTTCCCATTCGTACCATCTTAGCCAGTATAGACACAGGGAGGGAGCGGTGACTCTTAGTGATCCTCAGCAAAGACAATATATGTCAGTAAAATGTACCTGAAAGCTATGCGATCGGTCAACGACTCTTCATTTAGATGAGGAGTGGTAGATTCTGCCATTTCCCAGCTGTCCTTGGCTTAAGTACTTTTTTGTTTATATTTTATTTTTGTGATGCCTTTTTATTGTTATTTTGATTGTTTGTTTATTAAATGTGTTTAGTTTTTTAGAAAATGGAGTATTATTTGGTTTAATAATTAACTTTTACAGTTTTCCATTTATTAATTTTTATTGCTGTTTTGCCCTTTATATGTGAGACCACCTGATGCTGCAGCTAGGAACCCCACCTTAGCAATATTTAACAACTAGCAGCCTTTCAAAGAGTGCTGCTTTGAGATTGTTATTATTCCTTTTTTTCTACTTACTTGTTGGATTTATGTGATTTTGGTTTTTGAATATTTTGACTGTGATGAAGCTACTCAGTTTGTGATTGTGGACTTGTTTCAAAAGCCTTTGGCAAGCCCTTTTCCGATATCTGATGTTTTTGTTTTGTTTTTAAAGTTTCTGTCTTTTGTCAATACATGTTTACTTGTTTAAAGGATCATATTTATTGTGCTTTTAGAGGTCACAGGTATTTTACAGTTTTATTTTTGTTCTTCTAGCTATAGTAGTGTGCAGAAGTATTCAATCACCTTGAAAGTTATCATAAATTTGTGCATGACCAAAGATTTGCTCACATATTACTCCATTCAGTACATTTAATGTAAACTCTTATACAGTATGTCCAAAGTCAAAATAAACCAGATTAGATATATAGATATTTAACAGAAGAAGATTAGATATATAGATATTTAACAGAAGAAGAAAAACTCAAAAGTTAGTGGGTGCATAAGTATTTAAACTTCTGTGCATTGGAAGCTCCAGGTTTACACAAATGACAAATGAATCACAAACAACACAAAGGTGACAGACACTTGACACTCATAATGAAACATAATGAGGTACTATTTCTGAGCCCTTTGTTTTCTCTCTGGATATAAAAAGCCCCCTTTGTAAGGTCATAGTCTTTGTTGAAGACAGAGGAACATTCTGCTGATGTGAGAAACAAAGCCATCAAAATGCACAACACAGGAAATGCTACAAAAAATTTGAAAGAGTTTGAATGTTCCTTGGCACACTATTGGATCCATCATCCGAAAGTGGAAGGTTCATCACAGCACCCAGACTCTTACTAGAACAGGCCCTCCCTAAAAAATAAACAGCAGAGTGAGATGTCGACTGGTGGGGAGGAGATTAAAAATCTAACTGCCACTCTCAGAAGTCTGCAATGCTATTTGGCTAAAACTGTAGTGAAGGTGCAGGAGGTCCACAAATTCAAGAGCTCTCCATAAAACAGGCCTCTACGGGAGGGTAACAAGACATTCCTTAAGAACGTCCATATAAAAGCATGTATGGCATTTGCTACAAAGCTGCTGAAAGACACGGTTAAGATGTGAGAGAAAGTTTTATGGTCAGATGAGACCAAAATAGAACTTTTTGGTCAGACTGCAAAGAGGTATGTGTGGCATAAAACTAACACTGGCCATGCCTCCAGAAACAACATGCCACAGTGAAATATAGTGGTGGCAGCATCATTCTATATGGACAGAGTTGAAGGGACAATGGATGGACACAAATATGGCACAATATTGTAGGAGAACGTGTTGCAGTTTGCTATGAAGTTGTGGCTTGGGAGAAGATTAATCTTTAACATGACAGTGACCCTCAGCATAAGGCCAAAGCGACAGTGGAATGGCTCAAAAACAGAAAAGTGAATGTTTAGGAATGGCCAAATCAAAGCCCTGATCTTAGCGTTATTGAGGATCTGTGGTACTGTTTGAAAACTTCTGTCCAGAGGCGCCAACCTAGACAAGCTTTAGAAATTCTGCCAAGAAGAATGAGGAAGAATCATTCCTCAACAATGTTCAAAACTGGGACATAATTACATACCCATGCAAAAATGAAGGCAGTTATTGGAGCAAAAGGGTTCTCAACAAAGTGTGAATGTATAGGGCTTGAAATTTAGGCAAACACAAACTTTGGAGTTTTCCTTCTTGAGGTAAATATCTATTGAAAATGGTTTATTTGGACTTTGGAAAGCACTGTTACAGCATAGGAGTTCACACTAAAAAAACTGAATGGAGAAATATGGATACAAGCCTTTTGTCATGCAGAAAATTAGGATGACTTTCAAGAGGATTGAATACTTTATCACGGAACTGTATTTTGACTTTAAAAAGCATTTGCTCCACTATTGGGCCTGTGCGGGCCATAGATTTCCATCCTGAATTTGGGGCCAAGGTGATTTGAATTGTCAAGGCCTGCACATTTTATTCAGACCTGTTTGACGTTCGTTTTTGAGACTTGTACCTTCTTTGAATTTGATGAACAAGAAGAGAAATCATAACACCAGTATGCTAAATACACATCCCCACTGTGCCGTCTCAGAGAGTACATATACTATGGGAGGGACGCCTCTTTACAGGGATGAATCGGCAGTTAAACGTGTGTTTTGGTGCCATCATTATGCCTTTTTGAGGTACAGTGTCATTATCAAAAAGTTTAGGAAATTCATGTAAGCATAAGGACAGCATGTTTGTGTTTTATGATTTAAAGTACAATAATATTGCTTTATCGTTATTTTATTAATAAGATGTAAAGTTTTTTCTGTAAAATAAGTAATAAAACATCATGACATTCTGTCCATTATTTCTATTAAAGGACACTTTATTGTGCAAGTTCTGATTTGAAATGTTCTGAATGTTCACAAAAATTGCCAAAACGTAAATCACTTGCAACCCTGGGGCTGCCTATAGATCAATGTTATTCTGGCCAGTGTTTATTTATTATCTAAGAAAATAAAGAATTCGTAACTAATGTATTTTTCTTTACTCCTGAACATGTGTAGTCACAAACTTATAATTGCTAGTGATTGTATCTGTGTATTAAATTCTGCTTTAGCTCACTCCTCTTCATCCACAATCACATCTAAAACTGCTTGGGTGGAGAATAGGAAAGCCAAAAAGCTATTTTCTTTTAAAATGGATCTCAAAATGAATGAGATGAAAATTAAGTGGAAATTGAAATAAAGCTGTCCAAGACATATACAGGGTGGCACAGGGAAATGGGAAATTTTCAATAGATGTTCAATGCACGAATAAACATATTACAAAATACATTTAATGATGAAATGTTTTGTACAGGATATGCAGTTAATGGGAAAATCCTAGGAAATCCTGGGATTTCTTCTTGAAGCTGTGGTTGAGAGAGAAGAAAGAGCACCAGAAGCCCTTCTCATTCCAAAGTGGAATCGTACCTTCTCAGAACCTAGAAGGTGGCCTCCAGGCATGTATGAGTGACATATTTACATATAATAAAAATATATGCAAACTGTAAATGCTGCTTAACACAAAATTATTTATTTTTCCTTTTAGTCAGGCTGTATTAGACTTTCTGTGGCTTTCAGGTGTAGGACAATAGTGAGACACTATCAGGATGTGGAACTTATTAATTATTTTTGGGGATTCAAATACCACTTGGCATACCCTTGGCTCTTTAGTACTGAACAAAATGTTAGCGGTTCAAGGATTAAACCCACTAAATATGCATTACAGAACAATTTCCCTAATAAACACTGACTTTAAGATTCTGGTTGAAGTTCTTAATAATAATAATGATGGTGATGATGATAAATTTTATGTATATAGCACCTTTCCCATGCTCAAGGTCTTGCAACCTTTTTTGTAATATATGCTATTTAAGTTATTCCATGTAGCTTTGATAAAGATATACTGTAGGCAGAATTTCCAGATTAGTGTTTTTAAAGCTACTTGCATTGAGAACAGAACCTTTCAATTAGACTTTTAGATAATTAATGGAAGTCAGCTAGATAAAATATACGTAAATATACGTAAAGAACATGTGCTAATGTTTTAGACATTTGTCTTTACTGAATCTATTCAACACATATACAGTAATCCCTCCTCGATCGCGGGGGTTGCGTTCCAGAACCCCCCGCGAAAGATGAAAATCCGCAAAGTAGAAACCATATGTTTATATAGTTATTTTTACATTGTCATGCTTGGGTCACAGATTTGCACAGAAACACAGGAGGTTGTAGAGAGACAGGAAGTTTATTCAAACACTGCAAACAAACATTTGTCTCTTTTTCAAAAGTTTAAACTGTGCTCCATAACAAGACACAGATGACAGTTCTGTCTCACAATTAAAAGAATGCAAACATATCTTCCTCTTCAAAGGAGTGCACGTCAGGAGACAGAGAACAAAGCAAGCAGTCAAAAAAAAAATCAATAGGGCTTTTTGGCTTTTAAGTATGTGAAGCACCGCAGCACAAAGCAGTTGCAAGGAAGGCAGCAGCTCACACCCCCTCTATCAGGAGCAGAGAATGTCAGAGAGAGAGACAGATAGAGAGAGAACAACAATCAAAAATCAATACGTGCCCTTTGAGCTTTTAAGTATGCGAAGCACTGTGCGGGAAGCATGTCGCTTCACGAAGCAGCTGCACAGAAGGGAGCAACGTGAAGGTAATCTTTCAGCATTTTTAGACAAGCGTCTGTATCGTCTAGGTGTGCGAACAGCCCCCCTGCTCACACCCCCTACGTCAGGATCAGAGAAAGTCAGCTCGAGAGAGAGAGAGAGAGAAAAGTAAAAATCAAAAATCAATACGTGCTGTTTGATCTTTTAAGTATGTGAAGCACCGTGCAGGAAGCATATCGCTTGATAAAGCAGCCATATGTAAGCCCAGCAAAGAAGATAGCACTGTGAAGGTAATCTTTCAGCATTTTTTGAGGAGCGGCCATATCCTCTAGGGGTGCGAAGAGCTCCCGTGCTCACAATATATTTGAGGAGTTTAATTTAATACGTAATATGCGCTCTGGTTGGGTAGCTTCTCAGCCATCTGCCAATAGCGTCCCTTGTATGAAATCAACTGAGCAAACCAAGTGAGGAAGCATGTACCAGAAATTAAAAGACCCATTGTCCGCAGAAATCTGCGAACCAGCAAAAAATCCGCGATATATATTTAAATATGCTTACATATAAAATCCGCGATAGAGTGAAGCCACGAAAGTCGAAGCGCGATATAGCGAGGGATTACTGTATGGGATACCGTTTGTGCCAAAATGAAATAAATAAAATGGAAATTATTAAATAAATGATTACCTGTAACGGTACAGTGATATTTATAAATGAGTCAATAAATTGTGAAAAAAAAACACAATTAAAAAAGTCACCTATTATGAAATATAAAGTCATTATTTTATTACTAGTACAGGTTTTATTTCACAATGACCTTTTTTTTAAACACTGTTTTTATTTCACAATGCTACTTTTCCAAACGGCTCTTTTAAAGGTAGTTTGTCACTTGTCAATCAAGACCAATGGGCTTTTCCTATTGGCTAATCCTCTGCCGTCGATTCCCTTTGCCTGGTATAAGTCGTAGGCTACCTGGAGGCTACGTAAAACTTGTAGTAATAATAAAATAATGATTTTATATTTTATAATAGTTGCCATTTCTTTTATTCCATTTTTCACAAACGGTATTCCATATATGTCTTGAATGCGATTATTTATTTCATAATTTCCATTTTATTTATTTCATTTTGGCACAAATAGTATTCAATACATAAACAGTGCCTTCACTTTCTTTACATTTTGTTATTTTACTACCAAGTTGGTGTTTACAATTGAAGTGGGCCATGGTGGGTTGCAAGTCTGTTGATTGCATTCGAATCTCCTAGTGCCCCCCTCACTGGGTGGGTCATGAACGTGGGTCAAAACACCAGAAAGATTCTGGTTTAAACTAATAAAGAACAGCTCCCACCCTGGCTCTGATCTGTTTGACCTGCTGCCCTCAGGGAGGCACTACAGGTGCATCACAACAAGGACAAGCAGACTCAAGAACAGTTTTTTTCCCAAAAGCCATAACCATTCTAAACTCACACATGCACTGACTACACAGTCTAACCCCCCAACCCCTAGGCTTCCTTCTATCCATCAACTGTGCAATATCTAAACGGTACTGATAATAACTGTGCAATATCTGTATACTGTACAATGTCATTACTCTCAGGGTCCAACATCCACTACTTACTGCACACGATCATCATTATTGTGCAATATTTAAATTATGAGCAATAATAGTGCAATAGTTATTTATTCTTTCCAGTATTTAAATGTGCAATAACCCAATAGTGCAACCGTTATTATTCTTTCCATATGTATATAGCATCACAGAACTTTTTTGCAACTTCTTTGCAACTTTTCGCAACTTTTTGCACCATTTATTTATTTGTTTATGTACTTGTTGTGTTCTACATATATGTCTGCACTGAAGAAGCTGCTCTTAATCTCATTGTACATGTGTATAGTGACAATAAAAGGCATTCTATTCTATTGTATTCTATATAATCAGTAAGAACATTTCCATTTTAGACTGGCATGCAAGAGTGTTCACTGAGACGAGATGCTCTTATTCCAATTGGTTTTGAATGCAGAGGCCTTAAGAAATTTGAACTGAAATTATAAAATTTAGCCCAAAATGTAGACTAGCATATCATCAGTATAAAGAGATAATTTTTTTGCTTGGCCCTTTCCATTGAATGCCTGCAATCAGTTTACTTGCGTATAATATTTTTATATAATATATACAGTGCTTTCCATAATGTTTGGGACAAAGACACATTTTCTACATCACAGTTTAATATTACAAATTAAACACTTCAGACATTGTGATTAAAGTGCACATTGCAGACTTTCATGTAAGGGGATTTGCATACATTTCGGTCCCACCGTGTAGAAATGACAACACTTTTTCTGCACGGTTCCCCCCATTTCAGGGCATCATAATGTTTGAGGTGTCAGAGGTGTTTGTGATTCCTCAGGTGGGTTCCATGGCTTCATAAGATACCGCAGCCTGCTTCTACCCTTTGGAGTCCATAGTTGCTATTGTTCAACATGAGGACAAGAGCTGTGCCAAAGAAGACAAAGAAGCCATTATGAGGCTGAAAAATAAGAATCAAACCATTGGAGACATTGGGACAACCTTAGGATTACGTAAGTCAACTGTGTGGAATATTGTTAAGGAGAAAGAATGCACTGGTGAGGTCAGTAATCACAAAGGGACTGGTAGGCCAAGGAAGACCTCCACTGAAGATGACAGAACAATCCTCACTGTGGTAAAGAGAAAGTCCCCAAACATCTCTCAGACAGACCAGAAACAGTCTTCAGGAGGCAGATGTGTGTGTGTCAGAGACGACTATCAGCAGAAAACTTCATGAGCAGAAATACAGAGGACACACTGCAAGATGAACACCACTAGTTAGCCACAAAAACAGGATGGCCAGATTACAGTTTGTGATAAAGGGGCCTGCAGAATTCTAGGAAAAGGTCTTGTGGACAAACGAGACAAAGATGAACCTCATCAGAGTGATGGTGGGAACAAAATGTGGAGATGAAAAGGAACTGCCCAAGATCCAAAGCAGACCACTCATCTGTTAAACATGGTGCTGGGGGTTGTTATGGGTTGAGAATGTATGGCTGCCACAGGTCCTGACACACTTAATCTTCATTGATGATGGAACTGGTGACTGCGGTGGCAGAAGGAATTTTGAGGTATGCAGAAACATCTGATTTGCTCAAGTTCCAGTAAATTCACACAAACTCATTGGATAGCACATCATCCTACAACAAGATAATGAGCCAAACAGACTGCTGTGGCAACACAGGAGGTTTTCAAAGCTAAAAAATGGAAAATTCTTGAAAGGCCAAGCCAGTCACCTGATTTAAATCCAATTGAGCAGGCCTGAGAGGAAACTTAAGGGGAGAAGCCACCTAAACAAGCAGGAGCCGAAGATGGCTGCATTAGAGGCTTGGCAGACCATCACCAGAGAAGTTCCTCAGCACCTGCTGATGTCTTTGAATTGCAGACTTCAAGCAGTCATTGCATGCAAACGATATGCAACATTACAAAAGATTTAATAGGCCTGCCATTGCTGTGTCCCAAACATTATGGTGTCCTGAAATGGGGGGACAGAGTAGAAAAAGTGTTGTGTGACCAAAATATATGCAAATCCCCCTAAATGAACGTCTGCAATGTGCACTTTAATCTCGATGTCTGAAGTGTTTGATATGTGGAGCAGGGTTGGGGGGGCGGAAATCAAGGAAAAATTATTCGTTGTCCTAAACATTATGGAAGACACCGTATATTTATTTATTTTTGCCTACTTGTTGCTCAAACTTTGTTAATTTGTAATCAGCTTAAAAGCCCGAGTTATCTTGCCAGAAGGCTGCATTTATACATAAAACATTTTCACCCTGAGCTCAGCGTTCTGGAACAGTGAGGTCTTTTAAAAGTGAGTTACTTTCACTTAATTGCAGTGCCATTCAGTTAGTCTATCAGTTAATGAGAACAATACACTTTCAGGCTGCAGAAAGACACGTGGAAAACATAAAGGCAGAAAATTGGAAGTGATATTTCAGTTCAGCATGAGGTAGATCTCTATTCAGCTTCTTCATCTGAGGAAACAAAAGCCAAAGAAGAGCTACACTGGAAATTAGGCATTTGAGGAATGGGGCAGGAGGTGTTAGAAGGTAAAAGGCAAGTTCTGAATAGAAATGGGCTCACCTTGGGTTATAAATACATTCACCTGCCATGCTATGGTGTAACTAAATCTCGCCCCTGCAATGTCTTTACAGAACCTCTTGGAGCTCCTGGACAATGGCATTATGTAATAGTGGAGGACTTCAAGCTTATTTGACTTTATTCTCAAAATGGAAACACAAGTAGGTTTTTTGTATTGCACGTCCCTGAGTTGTGCTGGGCAGTGGGTTAACATCAATCCATGAGTGTTGCAGGAGGGACTTGTAACATCCAGTTCTGTCTACATGCCCTTTGGTGGGGTGTACAAAGTAGGACACAATCAGATGTTGAACAAAGAATAAGCACAAACTCTTTACAAGCAGCTGCTCTCAGAACTCTTGAGAAGAGCTATGGCTGAAGTACGGACTTTTAAAGACTTCTGTTTTACCAGGTTTTGCCTTTCAATGTAAAAATATTTCAGATGTTTCAGGTTTTAATCCATATCCATATGGAAATCTTGAAATTTGGATTGTCAAAGTCATTATTAAAAGATCTAAAAGAAAAAATATTCTCTTATCTTCATGACATACTGTCCACTTGAGAGTGGCTACTGTAAAATAAATGTAAGAGAGAAGACAAAATGTTCTGGATCCCTGGAAAACCCCCAATTAATGGCATGAAATGAAATAGTCGATCAATTAAAAAAAATTGAGTTTTGTCAGTGCTGTGGTCTCATGTATAAATGGTGCATACGCATGAATATGTTGCATATACCCATTTCCATGCTCACATCACGATGATTAAAAGCTAAACTTGGCGTAAAGCCACGCACATTCTCACGACAGCTCCCACCCATTGCGTACGCATGTTTCTGCTCGATTTTGCAAACTGGCAGCACCCAGTGTCAAAGCAGTGCTACTGTCTCCATTTTTTCAGATTTGCATCAGTGACGCAGGATTTATCAAATATATCAAAACTCCATAACATTTGCAAATTTAATTCACTTGACTGTTATCATTCTGTAACAATATAATGGTGTCTGGAATGAACAAACTGCTCCAAATACCATAGCTGCTTTAGCATTGTTACTCTCAGTGCACCACTCAGAGTATTTCAACCCATTGTATGTGTGCGTGGTGTCATAGATGGTGTCATAGATACACAGCAGCTGATTGGGAAGCTCTATGGTGGGTTGTGTCGTGTGGGCATAGGATTTTCGGGTTACAGCTTCCATCCCTGGAGAACATTTATAGCACACACTATGTAAAGAAAGCTCTCAGCATCTGCATGAATTCCACAGAGCCATGCCGCAGTCTGTTTGAACTTGTTCCTGCCTCGCGCTGGATGCTTGCTGGGACTGGTACAACCCTGGATGAATGGAATAATTAAACATATATAAAGAAAATTTTTCAATGTTCCATAAAAGTTTTGAAGAATCATCATTCTCAACTTACAGCTGGTTTTACATTTATTACAGAGCTCATTGGATGGTGATTGGTTACGTGGAGAAAGAAAACGGAAGGACAGGAATTGGGGGTTGGTACGTTTGACAGAGACAGTACTGCTGCATTAAATTATTACACACAGGGTCGCGCATGTCACAGCAGGCATCATCATGAAAATGATGTCAAGTATACATCTTACTATTCTATCATAATATCATGAATGTAATGTATTCTGTGTGGCGATCAGTGCCTGTGCACTCCTATCTGTGAAAGAGAAAGTTTGTTTAAGAAGCATGTAGTGATTAATGACTGGGTCAGGGAACACATGCTACTTTAGTTACAATGGGATTTGAGAAACTCTAGTAAATTAAACATCTATTTTAACATGAAGTTTACAACGTTGTACTATAATGACAAAATAAACTACAAGATTAAAGTGGAAATTTCAAGATTAAAGTCTACATTTTGACCTTTTCTCTGTGCCCTATTACGCTTCCATATGACACTCTGATGGTGGGCTACGACTCACATTTTCACCTCAACTTTGACATTGGACCACTTCTTTTTTATTCTGGGCACTGTGCAACTTTCTGAACTTGAACTTTCCAGTGTGTCCGCCAGGCTATATCACTCCATCAACTTCCTTTTGTTGCTTATACCACTGCTTAAGCCAACAAATGGTACGTTTTTCCTTGCATCCAATTCATATTCTCTGAATTTTATTTTTTTTTTTCTGTGCTTTTGCCATTGTCTTTTCACAAAATGCTGAAGGTAACGGGCTATGTATATTGATTTGAAAATTCAAAGAGGTGTAATTTTGGAAGGAGTCAGGGTGGGATGGCAACTTTGCCTGAGAATCAGAATCAGAATATCTTTATTGTCATGGTAACAAATACAACGAAATTAGGTGCAGTCCCTGCAGTGTCAAAATATAAATAAAATATAATTTAAAAAAAGGATAAAGGATAAGAAATAAGGTAGAACACAAACATTCAACATAAGGCCTTAATTGCACATGAACACTATTGCACAAGATGTCATCTATTGCACTGCAGCATTGGAGGTGATTAGGTGGCATTCAGTGCCCTAACAGCAACAGGGTAGAAACTGTTATTCAGTCTATTAGTCTTTGTTTTGATGCTCCTATATCTTTTGCCTGATTTCAACAGTTGGAACATGTCATGAGCGGGGTGTGAGGAGTCTTTTAAGATGTTTTCTGCCTTCCTGAGGCAGCGAGAGCTGTGCAGTTCATCCAGAGAGGGTAAAGAACAGCTGATGATCTGCTCGGCAGTCTTTACGATCCGCTGAAATGTTTTCCTCTGTGCTGTTGTGCAGCTGGAAAACTACACACAGAGGCAGTAGCACAGGATACTCTCGATAGAGCAGCGATAGAAGGACACCAGCAGTTTTTGGGGGATGTTATTTTTCCTGAGGACTCTCAGGAAATCAAGTCTCTGCTGAGCCTTCTTCGCCAGCTCAGCTGTGTTCACATCACAGGACAGGTCTTCCATGATGTGGATTACCAGGAAGCAGAAGTCTGACACCCTCTCCACACAGTCCCCTCCGATGTAGAGTGGTTTGATGTCCTTTTTCTTTTTCCTGAAGTCCACAACGAGCTCTTTGGTCTTACTTATGTTCAGGAGCAGGTTGTTGTCAGTGCACCACGCTGTCAGCCGCTCCACTTCGTTCCTGTAGGCAGATTCATCTTCCCCAGAGATGAGCCCCACCACAGTGGTGTCATCTGCAAATTTGACGATGGTGTTGCTGTGGTGGGCGGGGGCGCAATCTTGTGTGTACAGTGTGAAGAGCAAGGGGCTCAGCACACACCCCGGAGGAGAGCCAGTGCTGATGCTAATGGCCGAGGAGATGTGAGGGCCCACCCTAACCCTTTGTGTGCGGTCTGTCAGGAAGTCTTTAAACCATATACAGGTGGAATAGGGAGTCCCTGGGCTCGCAGCTTGCCCACCAATTTGTGAGGGATGATGGTGTTAAAAGCAGAGCTAAAATCAATAAAGAGGAGACGTGCGTAGCTGCCCTGGTGCTCCAGATGGGACAGGGTAGCATGGAGAGCAGCAGCAACAGCGTCCTCAGTAGACCTGTTAGCCCTGTAAGCAAATTGGTGTGCATCAAAGGTGAAGGACATGATATGACTCCGGACCAGTCTCTCAAAACACTTCATCAATACCGGGGTGAGCGCTACTGGCCAATAGTCATTCAGGCAGGTTATGGGTGATTGGGTGATTTTTTTTCTTTATACAATTGACACTGAGGCACTGAAGCTTGTGTGACCTTTGTGAAGCACGCTGTGTCGAAGCACTGTGCTGAATCGTGTCTCGAAGTCTCACTACTACACGGCTGTGACGTCTGGAACTTTGAACGTCACTCAAACACCAGGAAAGCTCTGACTTCTTTGAAGTTTAGTGATATGAAGGAGAAACATTTTACATTACCACAGTTCTACTTTAAGCTAAAGTGTAGACTATTTCATACAAAGGATTTGCCCAGGACAGGCTAATATAGCAAAGTGGCTTCTTGATTAACCTGAGAGCCATAGAATGTCGGAGAATTATAATACTCATGCATTTCAGTAATGTCTCCATTCCGCTTGAAACCTGCTCAAGGTCACTATGCTGGACTCAGCTTAGTACCTTGGTATAAATAAAGGAATTTTAAATTATCCAGAACTTCAACTGATTACTAAGAGAAAATCCCTGACAGCAATTCCACATGCTATAAAAGTGGATGTGAAGGTACTGGTTGTAGTATCTATCTATCTATCTATCTATCTATCTATCTATCTATCTATCTATCTATCTATCTATCTATCTATCTATCTATCTATCTATCTATCTATCTATCTATCTATCTATCTATCTATCTATCTATCTATCTATCTCATACAGAGATGATATTGTGGAGTCCAGGAGATCAAGAGTATGGGCACATTTCCACCTGTTATTCAACAATAAGTTCCTCCCACTGAGGAGCACTACCCTAATACTGGCCAGGACCTCCTTTTGCTTTTCTCAGTTGTGGTAAAAAAAAATTAGGCAGCAGACACAAAAAATTTTGAGGATGGCCACCCTGTAAACTGAAAGATCAGCAAAAGAAAAGAAACTCGTCTTTACATAACTGAGCTGAACTAACTGGGCGGGTGAGTCTGCTCTATAAATATGATGGATATGAGGAAGAGGTGCAGTTAGGGCGGCCAGAACAGGAACTGACGCGACAGGAAGGTGGATTCTGGGTACCGGAAATGATGCCATCTGGGTTTGCCAGCAGTGATGTCAACAGTGGGTGGGCCGGTGGTGATGTCATTGAGAGGCAGGGCCTTCAGCTGAACTCCAGAGGAACAAGAGGAGAGGGGATCAGGTGAGAGCGCCAACTCTGGTCTCACTGATGAATAACACTATTTGAGCCTGTAAACTGTCCCTCATGCACATGTGTATGACACAGTACTTCGTGGCATGGATTCCAGGAGATGTTGGAAATGTTTCTTTGAGATTCTGGTCCTTGTTGACATAATAGCATCACACAATTTCTTCAGATTGGTCAGCTGCATATTTAAGCTGTGAATCTCCCATAGCGCACTGAACTCATCGTCATGTTCATGAAACCAGTTTGAGACGATTTTTGCTTTGTGACATGGTGCATTATCATGCTGGAGCAGCCATCAGAAGATAGGTAAATTGAGGCCATGAATGGATGAACACGGTCAGCAACAATACTTAGGCATGATGGTTGATTGGTATTAATGGCTCATAAGGGTGCCAAGAAAACCTTCCCTACACTATTATACCACCACCACCAGCCTGGACTGTTGATGCAATGCACGTTGGGTGCATGGATTCATGCTGTGGATACCAAATTCTCACCCTACCTTACAGTATGTGTGCATCTGCAGAATTCATAAGCCAGGCTACCTTTTTCCAATCTTCATCTGTCCAGTTTTGGTGTGCTTGTGCCCAACGCAGCTTTATCTTTTTGTTCTTGGCTGACAGGCATGGATCCTGACGCGGGGCTTCTGTTGTTGTAGCCCATTCACCTCCAGGTTCTGACATGTTAGGCATTCAGAAGTGTTCTTCTGCTCCCCACAGTTATACAGAGTTATTATCTGAGTTATCATTGCCTTTCTGTCAGCTCAAACCAGTCGGGCCATTCTCCTTTGACGTCTCTCATGAACAAGACATTTCAGTCCACAGAATTGCTGCTCACTGGATGTTATTATTATTATTTGTTTATTTGTTTGTTTTGTTTTGTTTTTCACACCATTTTGAGTAAACTCCAGAGACAGTTGTATGTGAAAATCCCAGGAGATCAGCAGATGCAATAATATTCAAACCAGCCCACTGGCACTATCTGTATCACCACAGTCAAAATCACAAAAATTACATTTCTCCCCATTCTGGTGTTTGATGTGAACATTAACTGAAGGTGCAGAAATGTATCTGCAGGATTGTATTCATTGTATTGCTGCCACATGATTGGCTGATTGCATGGACAAGCAGATGCACGGGTGTTCCTAATAATTTGCTCTCTGAGTGTAAATACTGTACCATGCAATTCTTCTGTTATGAAACTTATAATCCACCTTAATTAAAGGACAAGTGTCTGGGATTCTGTGTAACTTTGTGTCCATCCGGTTGATATGTCTCTATCATTCTAATAAACCGTGCATCCAACCATCTACAACTGAACACCAGCAAAACCAAGGAGTTGGTGGTTTTTTAGGAGGACCAGGCCCCTCATGGACCCCGTGATCATCAGAGGTGACTGTGTGCAGATGGTGCAGACCTATAAATACCTGGGAGTGCAGCTGGATGATAAATTGGACTGGACTGCCAATACTGATGCTTTATGAAAGAGAGGACAGAGCCGGTTATACTTCCTTAGAAGGCTGGCGTCCTTCAACATCTGCAATAAGATGCTGCAGATGTTCTATCAGATGGTTGTGGCGAGCGCCCTCTTCTACACGGTGGTGTTCTGGGGAGGCAGCATAAAGAAGAGGGACGCCTCACGCCTGGACAAACTGGTGAGGAAGGCAGGCTCTATTGTAGGCACAGAGCTGGACAGTTTAACATCTGTGGCAGAGCGACGGGTGCTCAGCAGGATCCTGTCAATAATGGAGAATCCACTGCATCCACTAAACAGGATCATCTCCAGACAGAGGAGCAGCTTCAGCGACAGACTGCTGTCACTGTCCTGCTCCACTGACAGACTGAGGAGATTGTTCCTCCCCCACACTATGTTACTCTTCAATTCCACCCGGGGGGGGGGGGGGGGGGGGGGTAAACATTAACATTATACAAACATTATTGTCTGTCTGTATACCTGCATTGTTATCACTCTTTAATTTAATATTTTCTTTATCAGCATGCTGCTGCTGGAGTATGTGAATTTCCCCTTGGGATTAATAAAGTATCTATCTATCTATCTATCTATCTATCTATCTATCTATCTATCTATCTATCTATCTATCTATCTATCTATCTATCTATCTATCTATCTATCACTACAAAAGTTTGTGATGTGCCATTTGTTGGAATGAGAAATGCAATACATTTTATTATGACCTGCATTATAAAATACATTCCAGTAGATGGTGCACTGCAAACAGTAATGCTGAGGTCTATGTCGATTTCTTACATTGTTAACCCCTCTTAGATAGGTAGTCCAGCTAGTGTGTCATTAATGCTGTAATTAGGCTACTAGGCTACTGTAAGCACATTCCCCATTACCCCCCACCACACCCCCAAACACTCCAGTTCACTTTGCTGCAATGTTCCCTCTAAGCTGAGCGCGTGAGCAATCGCTCACATGAATTCAGAGCATCGCTCATACTTCCTGCACGATCGCTCATTCCGACGGCGTTGCTCGTACTTATTGCACGATTGCTTACTCCGACCGTCGGAGTTGGTGCTCATAAATTTTTGGCTTTAACAAAATGTCGCTCATAAACAATGTTTTTTGCTCACTATATGCTACTCCTTAGAGGGAACATTGCTTTGCTGTCATCCTAAAACACGATCTCTGAATCCCATTATGATACTCTTTGCCCTTTAGTGTATTTATTCCCCAAAACTGATGGAGAAATGTCAATCCTTTGCATTGCCTTACATCAAAAAATTCCCTTACGTGAAAAAGTTGTCACATAGTTATGAATCAATGGTGCCTTATAATGAATTCCTTATCATTGTTGTCATGACAGTAAGAAATTACATCTTTAGTAAAGCATAATATTATTTTATTGTGGAAAACTGATGTGTGTACTAACCCATGTGTATTAAAGCATTTTAATGACAATGATCATAAGATCATAAGATCAAAATGAGCGCACAGAGTGTTCTTACGTTTTTGTGCACCTGTCAGATTGAAACTATACAGTCAAGAAGGGCTCGTGCGGGTGCTTCCTCCACTGGCTCTTTTGAGCTTGTACTGTAGCTGCTTCCTTAAACCACCAGATGTCACTGTTTTTGAAACATTGTAATTTCAGATCTTCTTCCGGCACAGTCAGGAAAAAACCTCAAAAGCTTCACGGGACTTCATCCACCCGTCACTACGTTAGGCAAAAGACGCCGACTCGGAGAGTTTGCCTCTTACATATTTAACAGAAAGGAAGGGGCTTTCGGGGACATGCAGAAATTTCCCCCTTGCTCCTCAGATGTCTCATTCTCCATTCAAATGGTAGAAGTGAGATACAAGTTACTGGTTGTGCAGCACCAGAATTCGGCCCCATTTCACCTACCTAAGAAGAGCCCACTAGACACTCCCGGTGCTTGTGTGTCTGACACAGCTTTAAAAGTAAATTTTGCACTGTACAATCAAAAAAGTGTAATCATCCACAGATACAGATCATTACAGATGACCCCTACAGCAGATTGTGGGTGCAGAAAATATTGAAACCTCTTCACTCTCTGCACACTTTATTGTGTTCGTAGATTTCATTTTCAAAGGATACATTTAGACATGTTTTAAAATGGCCCAATGAAAGTCCAGACCTAAACCTCCCTCAGATACAGAAACACATCTTAAAACAAGTCACTTATGTTTGTAAAAAATCCCAAAGCTTGATGAGCTGTAGCATTCTTTGGAAAAAATGGTGAGAAATGCTTCCCTCACGCATTGAGAGAACTCTTAATAACTTCATCTGCTTGCAGTTATTGATCCTAAAGGTGACAAAACCAACAGGACAATTTTTTAAGACAGAGACATGTGCGTATATGTAGTATGTAATCAGTTCTTAATGTATTGCTTTAGGTTACAGGTTAATCCATTTTTTAAGGCTATGACTTAGGAATGTTTTTTCTTATATTCAGTATAGTAAGGCAAACTATACGCACTGTGGACGCTAGGGGCGCTGTTGCCCCGTGAAACTCAACAGACAGACGTCCAAGACACACGTGTAAAAGCACTCAGTATAAAATTTAATATTTTCTTCAAATAAAGTGCACAAAGCACCACACACTTCACAATTCTCCAATAACAATACAATAATCACAATAAACCTCCTCTCCCAGCAGCTTTGTCACCCAACCTCCCAATTCCAGCTCTCCTTGCTGGGTCTCCAACAGTCCTTTTTATATTCCTTGACCCGGAAGTGCTCCTGCTCTTTTTCCAGGTCAATATGCCACATCAGTCCGTCCTCAAATATCCAGAAGTACTGTGGGCTTCCGTCCGCATGACTCCGAAGTACTTCCAGGTTGTAGGAAACATAAGAGTCCCCAGGTCCTTTAGGAGCTTCCCCTGGCGGCATCCATGACACCCAACAGGGCTGAGAAAATGGACTTCACGTCCCATGATGCCCTGCGGGAATCCAGGGTACATTTACCGTCCAGAGGAGATGCCACCTAGCGTCCTGGGGGAGGCAGTGCCCTAGAAAGGCTGCCCTTGTCCATTCTTCCCCTCCTGGGACGTCCTGACTGGATTGAGCTGCTGGCCGTCTATGACAGCACATACTCATATAAATATTACCAGTCAAAAGTTTTAGGACACCTCAGTTTTTCCAGTTTTTCTTCAGATTTGATCAGTTGAAATGCCACGAATAACCTAAAATGGTGAAAAGGTAAGCAAAGGTTTAATTTTAAAGTTTAGGTTAGCAAAAACTGAAGAAAAGGAAATATCAGAATATTACAAATGGGCAACCTACAGATGTGCTGCTGCAATTAAAGTAAATGAAGCCTTGTAAGTTGAAGCAAACAATTTGCCCTGGTGTCCCAACTTCTATTGATTACTTAAAAATCCTCTGTGTATCTTAACACTAGAATCCCTGAAGCCTACGAAATAAACTCGTAATCCCAGGCTACCTTAAATCCATTTGCACTGACTGGCAGGATGACCCCTGATCTCTCGCTACATCCAAACGGTGCCATCTTTCGCCTTTATGCCTGGTGCAGCTGCATTGTTCTTATATATGAGTGAATGTTTCTTGCGGGGAGGGCTTCTGTTCACTTTCTCCGATGTAGAACCCTCATCCTCTTCTGAGTTCAGCTCTGTTATAGCACGTCTTTATTTGAAAGCAGCAGTGACAGATTAGGGGGAGCGTGAACGTGACTGAGAGAATGAAACTGAATAGAAAAAAAAAATGCTAACCTTTACAAGTACCATAAATTTACACCGACTGTTACAGACTCAAATCAAATATATGTTTTTATCATACAATAGTAACAATAAGAGTAGCTCCTACTTAAAACAGTAATTCTGGAGAGCGCCTGGATTCGATTCCGGGACCTCTTGATTATGAGTCAGCAGTTCTTACCGCTGCACCACCCAAGCGGTTGTGTCAGAATTGTACACTAACCCGATTTCTTTTTCGTTGGTTATATTGTTGAATAAAAGCGCACTTGTTTTGTTATGCATGTACCTTTTGTGAAAGTGTTTATTTGATATTTGGACTCCAGTCTTCACACATTGTACACTCCATGTAAAAATTTTGTTGTTATTACTATAACATGAAAAAAGATTTTATTTTAGGCATTTGTTCAACATTTCTTGCATTTCTCGCATTCCCTGTCATCCTACACTTACATAGATTGTTGTAGTTAAGGAACACACATGAAATGCACATATTCCAAATAACGGTATATTATTTACCCTATGCAAGTCAACAACCTCACATGCAGATAAAGAAGACTTGAGCTAGGAGCAGTGGCGTAGCTTGAGGGGAGCAAGGGGGGACATCTATCCCCGGGCACAGCATCCAGGGGGCTCCATTTTAAAATGTTTTTTCCCTTCCCCATTGCAATTTGGCAAACAGGAGGGGGCGCAAAATCTTCAGTTGTCCCCAGGTGCTGAAAACCCTAGCTACGCCTCTGGCTGGGAGAACTTTTTGCCCGAGATGAGCTCCAGCGGTGGATGGGATGGGACAGCAGGATGCTTGCTGCTTGTGCTGATCGACACATTTACAAAACAAAAGATGCGGATGGAGAGGTGCAAAGGGATTTAAGGTGGGCCAGGATTACAAATTTTTTCATAGTATTCAGGGATTCTAGTGTTAAAGCAGAGTTGGAACAGACTGTGTTACTATGCCCTCTGAAGTACTACCTGGACAATATTCCAGTGATAATGATAAGAAAATGGCAATTAACAAATGAAATGCGACCCTCAGAAGTGTAGGCCTTTCACTTAGAGAAATTGCAAAACAAATCAAAGTCTCAGTGAGTGCAGTGGTGTTCTACACAACCCAAAGACGTTTAGAAATGGTAAGAAACTCTGATAGTATGAGATCTGGAAGAGTCCAAAGTCACCAGCCAATCAGAAGACAAGTTTCTGAGGGTCACCAGCTTGTGTGATCACAGGCGCCTAACAGCACAACAGCTTCAAGCACAACTTAACAGTGCAGGTCAAAATAAGCAAATCTCAGTGTCTACTGTGAAGAGGAGACTTTGTGCTACAGGTCTGACAAGGCAAGTGGCAGGAATAAAGCCATTCCTTAAAGGACCAAATAGGGCCTTGAAACACCAGCTGTGGACTACTGCAGACTGGAAGAAAGTCTTATGGACTGAAAAATCAAATTTTGAAATCTTTGGTTCATCACTCAGGGTGTTTGTACGCCATTTAATTGGTGATGGTGATGGATCCTCAGCGTGTGACACCAACTGTCCAACATGGAGGAGGAAGTATGGGGTTCTTTTGCTGGAGCCAGAGTTAGAGAACTTGCACAGAGTGACTGGCATTCTGAATCGAAAGGGTTACCAGAGTCCGGCTGTTGTATCAGTAAAAGGTACAGGCCACTCTGATGAATCAAAGATTTGAGAAACTCTTGTATACTTAATAATTCCTTGACTTATTTTTTTCTATTTCCCATTGTTTATTTGTTCTATGCCTCCATTTCTTGAAACATTAAGACATTAAACTGCATGCATTTCCATGAAAACTGAAAAAACTAAGGTTCTCTAAAACTTTTGAGAAGCAGTGTATTTATAGATACTGTATATAAAATATATATATTTTTGTTTCTTTCCCCATCATTATGATCTTCATTATATTTGTCTTTTTGTATGTTGCCCTTTAATTCTCCAGTTCCTTTGTCCATGTCCTTTTCACCACTTGAAAATCTGTACATCTTTTTATTAGTTTCTTTGCAGAAGCAAACACTTTTGACAGTTCAGCCCAATATCTCACTGAATGACGGACAGCCATGATGGTATAAACTCCCTAGAGTAATTCAAGAAATTTAACTTTTCTCTAGACGTGTATTGATTTCTATCACCTTTGTTCTTCAGAAATACTTCCTAATGAATTGCCCTGGCAAGTATAAAATCCATAACATTTTCATTGATCACATGCTGCGTGCATTTTATTGCTTGTAAGCACTTTTATTATTAAGCGTCTAAGAGAAATGAGGATTCATGTGCCAAATGAGATTAAAAGAAAGAGAGTATTTTCCCTGAAGCTGCCCCAGACTTATCAATTATAATCCCTCCTCCAGGCCATTAGCTAAATTCTGTTTTGGCTTCCCATTAAGAGTTGATTCCTTCCTTTGCCTTATCCTGCCAAAGTAATCTCCAGTTCTAACAACTTTGTTGAGGAACAAGTGGAAGGTTAATGAATTATTAAGTATTAAGGGGTAACAAGATGACTTCCTTCACAGAACCCCCTGAAGATAGCATTCTGAGCCCTCTGCCTTTCTCCTTGTTCCCCTACAACTGCATGGCCAAACACAGTTTGGCATCCATCATCACATTTATAGATGACACCACCACGATCATCACAAATAATAAGTTGAAAGAGAAGTCAATGGAGGTTCTACTTGGAGCTCTTGAGAGACTGAGCGAGGATTCTGAGTGTCTGGGCTTGCGAGTGTCCTGATAAAAACCAAAGTTCCAGGCCTTTAATGACCTCTTGGGCACAGCCATCAGCAGCGTGTCTGTCTGCAAAGAGAGCGCTGACCACTTCGAGAGGTTTACTTACCTCGGCAGTGACATTCATATCTCTGGTGACTCTTCCTATGAAGTTAGTAGATGGATTGAGAGAGCATGGGGGGTCATGAGGTCACAGGAAAGGGGTGTGTGGCACTCCTGATATCTCTGCAAAAGGACGAAGTCTTTAGAGTCCTGGTGCTTCCTGTCTTGCTATATGGTCATGAGACATGGACGCTATCCAGTGACCTGAGATGAAGACTGGACTCCTTCAGTTCTGTGTCTCTAAGGAGAATTCTTGGGTACCGCTGGTTTGACTTTGTCTTGCTCATGGAGTTCTGAATGAGGCAAATTATCTGCATTGTGAGAGACCATCAGTTATTGCATTATGGCCATGTGACGCAATTACCTGAAGGTGATCCGGCTCATTGTTGAGGTCCCGAGTAGCTGGACCAGGCCAAGGGGATGCCCATGTAACACCTGGCAGTGGCAGATAGAGGGTAATTTATGGAGGGTGGGACTGGATCACATGTCTGCCAGGGGGGATTGCCAACCAGGATCCCAAGCTGTTTCATCATGTGGTGGGTTCGGCAACATGCTGTACCAGTGCAGGCTCCCTAACCTGATCTGACCTGACCTAATAGAGAAGAAATGTTCTTTTTGAAACAGTGGTGCTAGTATAATAACACTGCACAACATTTTTTTTGAAAGTCTTGCTTCCTGAAACGTTTTTGCTGATTGTGACAGGTACCTATTGGGTATGCACAAATATAGTTTAGGTTTTACTGCATCATGTAGGAACTCTGAGAAATAGACATTTATATGTTTACTGACAATAATGTATTTAGTCACGTTTATGTTTCGCATAAGCTATTAAATTCAACAGAATTAAAAGTGTTTTGCTCCTGATTTTCTTTTGTATTCAATGTCTGGTGTATCACGTTGCAGTGTCCGACAGTAGTCAGCAAGCATTGATGGATTCCAGTTGCCCTGGTATCGTTTCTCCATCATAGCAATGTCCTGGTGAAATCTTTCACCGTGTTCGTCACAGACATCACTGAGATTCGCGGGGAAGAAGTCCAAGTGTGAGTGGAGGAAATGAATCTTGAGTGACATGCTGCACTTCATTGTCTTGTATGCTTTGAGAAGTTTGTCTGCCAGCTGAATGTAGTTTGGGGCTCTGTCATTGCCCAGAAAATTGTCAACAACGTCTTTGAAGGCTTTCCAGGCAATTTTTTCCGGCCCAACTAACAGATCTTCAAACCGTTTGTCATTCATAACATGTCTGATCTGGGGGCCAACAAAAATTCCCTCTTTGATCTTGGCATCAGTTTATTCATCTGTCTTAAATAACAAAAACCTTCGCCTTCCTTGTTCAGTTCTTTCACGAAATTCTTCATGAGTCCCAGTTTTATGTGAAGAGGAGGCAAAAATATCTTTGTTGGGTCAACAAGCGATTCATGTGCCACATTTTTTTGTCCTGGAACTAACTTTTTACGGAGTGGCCAGTTCTGTTGAGAATAGTGTGACTCTTTGGCATTGCTGTCCCATTCAAAGATGAAACAACAGTACTTTGTATAGCCGAGCTGCAGTCCTAGTAACAGAGCAATGACTTTAAGATCTCCACAGATATTCCAGTTGTACCTGCTATACTGGACATGCTTCAGCAACAGTTCCATATTTTCATACGTTTCTTTCATGTGTGTTGCATAGCCAACAGGTACTGAAGGATAAACGTTGCCATTGTGTAGCAGAACAGCATTCAGGCTTAACATTGGTGAATCAATGAAGGGACACCACTATTCCGGGTTGTGATAGATAGATAGATAGATAGATAGATAGATAGATAGATAGATAGATAGATAGATAGATAGATAGATAGATAGATAGATAGATAGATAGATAGATAGATAGATACTTTATTAATCCCAATGGGAAATTCACATCACAAAAAATCACAACCCAAGGCCGAGAACAATCCTTCAACGTCACGATTTGTGCAAAAAATTTGGTTATATCATGATGTCGGCCTTGAAACACAGAAATTTTCGTACCTGGTGACAGCAAACAACATTCCTGCAGTCTTGAACCCAGCAGCTCGGCTTTTGCTTTTGACAGACCCAAATCTTTGACCAAATCATTCAACTCAGACTGTGTTATCAGATGTGGATCGTCTGATGAGCACAGTTCAAAATCCGGGTCAATGTCACTGTCAGTACCCTGCATTGCAGTTTCTTCATCTGGTTCGTCTAAGGTCCAATCCTCTGGTGGTTTCAGAATTGGAAGACTGTCGTCATGTGGCATGGGTCTCATTGCTGAAGGCAGATTAAGATATTCAATTGGCTTCTTGCTATTTTGGCAGAGAAACCAGACACATTAGTCAAACAGAAGTAACAGTCCGTCACATGGTCTTTCTGTTCTTGCCAGATCATAGGAACAGCAAACGGCAAACGGCTAGGCTCTCAAACTGACAGCACATGCCACACAGCAAATGTGAGGCCCCCATTCCTTGTCCTGATCACCAATTTTGCAGCCGAAATACAAATGATAAGCTTTCTTCACAAGAGCAGCCATCCAACATCTCTGAGATGCAAGTGTATATTCACCACAGATATAGTAGAATGTATCGCGGCTGTTACGACATTGACGAGATATATCGCCCGACACCAAAACGTCTATAGCATCAAGCTTACTTAGTGTTATATTGCTACAGATACTATACTTTACTGTACTGATACTATACATACACACTAACTATCTATCTATAATAACCAAATGAGCAGGATCGGTGTATGCAAGCCACCTTTATAACATGCTGAAGACAGCATCAAGCTCATTCAGACCTGCCCAGGATGTCAACTTCCACAGAACAGCTTCCAACCTGGCCTGATTCCATACCTGGACATGCCCAGGCTGCACAAACCGTTGTTGATAAGTCACTTATGGGAGCGAAAATGTTTGGATACAAATATAAGAAAAAAATCACAACAAAACTGAAGATTTCTCTGAAATGGCATGTGATGGGTAAATTTGGATGTGATATTCGTGATCAGCACCCATCTATAAGAAACTCCCAACAGTGTTCAAGAAGCAAAAACTTTGTTGTGCAGTTTAATCTCTCTCTTCATGTCTCTGATGGTGGCTCCAAGAAATTTAAAGCTGCTCTCCCTCAGCTGCTCACCGCATTTCATTTATGGAAGTCATTAGTTATCTCAGCCCTCGGAGGCCTTTATATTGGCAACATGTTTGCCCCTTTTGATCAACTCTGATGTAAATACGGAATTCCCTAAACACACTTCTTATTTACAAGTCAGGGATTTTCTTATATAAGGAATCTGCCTGATTTCACTTATTCTCCATCAATGTCCAAACATGAAAATATTTTTGCCAGTAATGAGAAGTATATTTCTGATTATTTCCAAATTTTATCATTTAGTTTCACAGGGCTCATTGCTATACATTTTTAGGTTATGTTTCATTAGGGGCCTTTCTGTCAGTAACTCAGGGAAGGAGTGGAATTACTGTGAATTTGTTTATAATATCCGTCTTCATCATATATATATATATATATATATATATATATATATATATATATATATATATGTATGTATATCTTCATCAAGCTCTTGTATGTGACCGCTAAAACTGTATGTCGAACAAACCTCTCCAGTGTCAAATGCTCTGTAATACAAAATGGTTGGGACCCTAATCGTGTTGCCCAGTGGATTCCAAAACTATTTAGACCCTTTACCTTTTTCACATTTTGTCGTGCCACCCCCTCTTTGTTGCCTTTTTTATTGCTTGGTCATTTGGAATTGCAATAAGCAAAGTTACAATAGAGTCCTGGCTTTTAAAAAGATTAGTTAACATACAGTGCCTTCAGAAAGTATCTCAGACCCCTTCATAATTTTCACTGTTTTGCTATGTTGCAGCCTTGTGCTAAAAACGTTTTTTTCCTCATCAAGCAACACTGACACTCAACGCCCCAGAAAGACAAAGTGAGAATAATATATTAGATATTTTTTCAAATTTATTATAAAAAAAAAAAGAAATATCACATTGACACAAATATTAAGACCCTTTGCAGTGGTGCATCCCATTCTACTGATCATCCCTGAGATATTTCTACAGTTCAGCTGACGTCTCCAGGCAGCACTCTGCTCCGCTTGGTGTTTAGAAGCAGTCAAGGCAAGGAGTGTCCTTTAGCTAACACTATTAAGAGGCCTCGTCCGAGGTCTGTTGTAATTCTGATGTTGTGGGTTCACGGCTGACCACCAGCAGTTACACAGTGCTAATCTGCACACTTAGATGGCTTATGTCACGAGTCCACGGATATCCACTTTGGAATGAAAACAATCCTGCAGTTTTTCCTCTGTCTCTTTAGTCTAGCAGTGAAAACTTTTCTTAACATTGCCACACACTTCAGGCTCTGCTTGTAATCTGGAAGCAGGAGTAGTGTCTAAGGAGAGTGTGCAGCAGCCAGTGGTAAGCAACTTTAGGGAAAATACTCTGTAAATGTAAAGTAGTCGTGAGTCACCATTAACCCCTTAACCGCCCTCTGCCGGATATATCCGGCATCGTTGTTTTATTGCTAATGCCATACTGCCGGAATTATCCGGCACATTTGTCTATGGTTATATGAATGCCTGGTGCGTAGTATAACTGACGGTTTGGCGTGGGTATTATTACTACATTGTATTTCGACAACTCTGTGGTTGTTTTGGCCGGTTATGTGATGTGATTCGGAAGTGACAGCTGTGAATATGGCGAAACGTAAACTGACTTCAAGTGAGGCTTTGCAGGCGATTTTGGACAATTCTGATCATGATTGTAGCAGTTCTGAAGAAGATTTTAGCGACAATGATGAGCAGCAACGTGCGCTGCATGATACTGTGAATGAAGATGCATCGGATGACGGCGATGAGTGGGTGTATCCCCAGCATTTCAACTGGACTGCTGCCCGTGGTGAACTACCTTTTCTGCATCCGTTTGAGGCAACGTGTGGCTTTATTGTTGATGTAAACAATTACACTGCTGAGCAGTTTTATGAGCTGTTTGTGTCACCTGATTTGATCAGACATTTTGTTCATCAGACAAATCTGTATGCAGCACAGTTTATTGAGAAAAATCCCAATTTACCTCCACATTCCTGTGTTCGTGCTTGGGTAGACACTGATGAAAACGAAATGAAAAAATTAATTGGGATTTTGATGTTGATGGGAATAATCAGAAAACCAGATATTGAGATGTACTGGTCTACAGATCCTATGTATGCAACACCTATTTTTGCAGCTATCATGACACGTAACCGATTCTCTTTGCTGCTGAAATTCTTTCATTTGAATGACAACAGAAATGAGCCAGATAAGAAAGATCCAAACCGCGACCGCTTGTTCAAGCTACGTCCTTTGATTGACCATTTATTTGAAACATTTCAGTTGCCCTACATGCCAGGACCGTCAGTTGCAGTTGATGAAAGTTTATTGTTGTGGAAGGGCCGCTTACAGTTTCGACAGTATCTACCATTGAAAAGGGCACGGTTTGGTATCAAGATGTTTTGCTTAGCTGAGAATTCAGGTTACATTTATAGATTTCGTGTATACACTGGCAAAGAGGATCCTATGAGTAGTATTTCAGCAGTGTTGCCAGATGAATGTAAGGACTTTGGACTTTCAGAGAAAATTGTTGTGTACCTTGCCCTACCACTATTGGACAATGGGTACACCATTTGGATGGATAACTGGTACTCCAGTTGTATGTGTTTGCCCATTTCTAGAACTTGCACAACATTTAGTGGTCAATACTGCTTGAATAAATGTAAAAAAGTAAAAAAAACGAAAATTGTTCAGATTTCGCCTAGCGTGGGGAATATTTAGGGAGTTGGCGGTTAAAGGGTTAATAATGGATTTAAGATCGACGCAATTTATTATATCATGCCTACTGGGGCCTTCCCCTTGCACTGCTCAGTGTTCTGTAACAAGACTGACTAAAATGACAAAGAGTTAGCTTCTTTTACATAACACAGTTGTGAGAGTTGATTTCTACTGGAGAATTTTGTTTTTTAGAGCAAAGTGAATTGTTTGAACTTCATCTTCAGCAAAACCAAAGAAATGGTTATCGACTTTCACCGCACCAAAGAGCCTTACTATTCAATGAGTGGATGTAGAGATGGAGCACTCTTACAAGAACTTGGGGGTGCACATTAATAACATGTTGGACTGGTCTTTTAACACAGAGGAACTAAAGAAGACACAGCAGAGGAGGCTCTTTTTCCTTAGGAGACTGCATTCCTTTAATGTGGAAAGTGACATCCTTCACATCTGCTCTAACTCTGTCATGGCCAGTGGGATTTTCCATGCTGTGGTGTGTTGGGCTGATAACATCACTTCAAGAGAGGCCCACCGAATTAACAAGCTAATTAAAAGGACAGGCTCAGTCATAGGACACACTCTGGACAACCCGAAGGTCAATGTAAAGGTGAGAATTAAAACAAAACTGAGTGCTGTCATGATCAATGCTGCACATCCCCTCTCTGACACGCCAACCCTGAAGACTTTCAGCCAACAAATCATTCAGCAGAAGTGTGTCAAGACGTGATGAGGGGTGCTGTGGAGAATCTACAACGTATGTGCATGTGAGGCACAACCGACGTAGATATCGTCTAGGCTAGGCACGTGGCCTGGGTGTTAGACTTGTGTCAGGTGATGAGTGACCCGGAATAAAAGCCCAGTCTTTTCGACAGCCAAAGAGTTCAGTTCTGACCAGGAGAAGGTCAGTACACGTAGAATTAAGATAGATGTAGACAGGGGAATAGACCACTATTCTGGTTTACCAGCTTTCCTGCTGAGCATTTTTTGATAGTGTGTGAGAGAAGGCAGGCTAAGTATTTTTTTTTATTTAAGGGCTGATTCTTCTAAGTTCTTTAAAATGGGATTCATTTTTTTTTTATTTGGAAGACTTTTTTTCGGGTGCATGCTATATTAGCATGTGGTGAATGTAATTTTGTTGGTTTATTTTGCAATAAATACACCCTTTTACTTGTTATATCAGCTGTGTCCACCTTCCTCATTGTCCTACTGACTTTTGGTCCTGATACTTCATATCCCCAAATTCCTGCTAGAGCCTAAGGTAGGGACACTGGGGTGTGACACACTCATAGAAGGCATTTCAATTAAACCCTCTTGACATAGTTCAGCTTCTACTTCTGTGCAGTGTTACGTATTAATATGAGAACCAGCATAATCTAGTGTGGCAGACTTCTGACTCCAAGGGTTTGTTTATTAGTAACTTGCAAGGATATGAGAAATGAAACTAATCGCATCTTTGCATTGTTCACTGTGCATTTAAGAAGTACAGTACAATCAACAGGTATAATTTAGTCCTCTCTTTCATGGCACTGTGGTGATTCAACACTCATATCAAGTAAAGGTGTTCTTCGTATTCTGAAAGACTTTGAGAATTTTTTGACGCAGTCAAGAAGCATTTCAATTAAAACCAATCAAAATATAGATAAATGGTATATTCCTCTAACACATCTACATCTTAATAGTAACAAAAGGTCCCAAAATAGTTAAATGAATCAGAAGCCTGTGGCAAATATCTGATTCATTGCACAGGACATTTTATAGGTTAATTCTTATAGAGAACAAAAACTTTGAATTTGTTGTAATTTCATTGTTCCCTTGGTGACTGTTCAGGACATGATAGGTACAGAGAGAGGTACACTCATAAGTTCTCTTAGAAATAACAAAGCACTAAAGGAAGTACTTTTGGGTTTTTCAGCTTTAGCACCTTTTATTGACAATAAGTATTTGCTTATTCATTTTTAATATTTTCTAATCTAATTTTAAACCTTTGTCCAACAGTTTTAAGGGTTCTAAAGTACGTAGAAACTGTTTCTGGTACTGGTCACTGTTTTGATTACATTTCGGTATTGTAAAGCCAGAAATCTGTGGTGTGTGACTTCACTGAATCACCGGTAAGGTCACCCCATCCAAGTTTGTAGGTAATTATCTCAGTGTTGATCCATGGTTTTGTTTATAAACTCTGATTAAAGGTTTTGGATTTTGACTTTTGACGATGATTAACATGCTGCTTCTTGATTGGATAAAAGATTTCTTGTTTATAATTTGGCTTGTGAAACAACTACAATTATCTACTGGTCATCTTCATTTAAATATCCTGTCTGTCACATTATAATAAAATCGTTGAGTACAGATTGATGACAGCAGCAGGAGGTAATTTCCTCTTGGAACAAATGAAGTATCTATCTATCTATCTATCTATCTATCTATCTATCTATCTATCTATCTATCTATCAGGTAGGTGCCACGAAGGAAGGACAATCATCCTAGCGAAGGATTCATATGCAGCCAGGAGGTCATAATGGAAGAAGTAAGCATACAACGCCACTGGGAGAAGATCATTCCTCCATACAACAGATGGCAGTGTTCCTCAGAGGTAGATCACTTTAACCCTTAAACTACCACATACATGGGGGTTAATGCACCCCTGGACGCCAAATACATTTTTGCTGCACTTTTTAAGTAAATGTCACAATTCACCAAGAAAAAGTGAAATTTTATTGGAACGCATTTTTTTTTCATGGAAGGAGCAACACAATTACTGCAACACTTCATTTTACACCCTGCCAATGAACTGTAAAAACTATAAAAAAAAACTACTGCAACAATCTGTTATTATATGTACAAGGTGCAACTGACGCCATTGATGAAATTCAGTAAATCACCGACTGCGCTTGAACTGGCTGCATGCAAGAACACGCAGAGGCCAACGCTGATGCTTGCAGGCCAGTCTAGTCTGATTCACAAGGGGGTGGCAGTGGTCATGAGCTGGCTGCTCAACGAATATACGGCACAGACTGATCAGCTCTGCCGTGCTGGCAAATATCACTGGAAACTGACTAGAGCCGGTTCCGGCGGTTTAAGGGTTAAGCCACACTCAGGTTGGCATGGTAATTGGAGTCCTGAGACACAGCCCTGTTGAGATCTTTGGGAACTGCCAGAGGGTGCTGTCGGGGGGAGGACTACACTGGTCCATGTACGATTCGGAAAACCCTCCAGAGGATTGAGACAGAAAGACTTAAAAAGAAAACCTACTGCTGCACTTGGAGGAATTAGAGTGTGGAGGCAGTGGGCAACACTTATTGGGAGGAAGGAAGGAGGAAGATTTGGTTTGGTTTACTCTTATTCTGCATGACCTTTAAAGAGGGTAATTTTGTGACGGTGATTTGGATAAATAAATATTTCTTATTTTATCCCAGAAATATATTGGGCATTACTATGTCTGGGTGCCCTCTAGTGGTTACACTATCTATCTATCTATCTATCTATCTATCTATCTATCTATCTGTCTGTCTGTCTGTCTGTCTGTCTGTCTGTCTGTCTGTCTGTCCGTCTGTCTACTTTCTTGAAACACTTGCAGAGGATTTTCAGTTATATTTTATTAAAAACTACATAAGGTAATTTAAGTGAAGTTTTTAAAATTGGAAATGCAGTGCCTCAAACCCCCTGGTCCCCTGTTTGAAAACCACTGCTTCAGGAACCCCTTTTAAAAGGCAGTTTCAACTGCGGGGAGCTTGGTGCCATAGATGGGGTCTGTAATTGTATCTATTTTTTTCTCACTATTTTTATGTCTTCTATATTTGATTTATATTGATTTCCATTGTTGATGACCCCATGTAAAACTCAATGAAAATCTGATCACATAAAAAAATGAATGAATTTGCAGAAAACGAATTGCAAGCACCCTTGTAGAATTAAAAGTGTCTTTTCCTTGACACCCAGTACTTGCCGTTACAGCCTGTGAAAGTATGTGCCAGTGCATCTCCATTTTAGTTGACGGTGTCAGTAAATGTGTCATCAGCTCGCTTCTCTTCACACCTTTCATCATCTGTATCCAAGGTTTAGGGTATAAAAATTATGAACTTCGTCCTCTTCTTTTCATAGCATTGCTCTGTAGGAGGTGTTTCTGAATGGCTTCTTGTAAAAGTCCTTAACTGTTTTGACAACTAAATTATGACTAATTTTAATTTTTTTTATGTGCTACATATTACCACACATGAATTTTTATAACATTTAATAGATTTCTGTTGGTGGCCTGCATTGTACTTTGAGCAATGCAATGCTGTCAAGAATGATATATTAAAATAAAATGGCTTTATATTGTTAATATTGTTAAATGACGGCTTTCCTTTCAGTTATTTTATTTTTACTGTTTGAAACATCACATCCATGCTGTCTTTTCCTGCGTTTGTAAAATGCTGAAAACGTAATTTTTTAAATGATCCCATATGGAAAGGCAGAATTTAATGGTGACTGCTGCTGCTCTTAGCGGTGCACACTGATATTTGATGATGTTTCTTTTTTTTTTTTATTTCTATTAGTGAAAAAAAAAGTTGTCATTAAAAAGTGTTTTTTTTTTTGTTTTTTTTTTTTACTTTTTCTAAAATTCATCAGTAAAACACTGGCAGGAATGTTGACTCCTTGAAATGCCAAAATGACAAACTTGCCAAGCAGTAAGAGAATGATTCATATTAGCACTACAAAAAAGTATTAATTATATCTACTGGAATAAATTGAATTTTGAAAAGCAGAAAAAAAGTTTAGCTCATTCAAAAGTGTTGCTTAAGGGATTAATTAAACCGTCTTTTATTTAATGTATGTCATCATTTTGTCAGTTAATACGGTAAAGATGTTTTAGTGTTTAACCCTAAATTGTCACAAGCAAATGATATTATTAGTGTGTTACTTTTCCTGTGTGAATCTGGAAAATTTCATTTTAAAAATGTAAAGAGTGAATGCTGTCTTAAATCTAATGATCTTGCTGCACGTCAATCTCTTTCGATTCATTTAAAGAAGCGTTTCTTAAATGTGAAATGCTTGTGATGGCTCGCTGTGGTAAAGTGAGGTGTGCGGCTGGTTGGCCTAGTTTTAAATAAATAATCAAATTGATGTTTCTGCAGATCCAAAGTAAAGTGGGCGTGACTTTATTATCGAACCTCAGCCAATCGTATATTAAATTTGTGTACGTCAGGCACTTCTGACAAACTAAAACATCGCTTTTTAATTGCCGCACTTGTGGAGAGAGCGGTTCCTGTGTGCAATGTGGAAGTGGACAGTCCTCAACTTAGTGAACAGGTCTAGGATCGCCCGTGACCCTCATTGGTGCCCTGATTACTGCAGCTGTGCCAAGTCCCCACTTTAAAAGAGAAGTGCGGGCGTAGGAAGGAGAAAAGAATCAAAAGAAATAGACAGACACACCAACCGGCAGGAGCAAGGGTGAGATGATCCTTTGTAAGTGAGGGTCACGGACAATCCTGCACCTGTGCACTAAGTGCAGGGCAAGAAAGATGGAAAAGGCCGACAGTCAGAGTGTGTGAACAGCGCTTAGGGGGCTGGCAGCCACTCTACTTGAGTGACCTATGAGCTGGAGTGGCCAAAGCAGTGGTCAGTTGTAGCGACTCGCCGGAGAACAGCAACGCGTCCTGCGGGCGGTGCTGTGGACCACAGGATCGCAAGCCTGGCAGCGAGAGTTGGAGGCACAATGAGGTGCCCTGCCTGGAGCCACAAAGGGCTACAAGGGGCCTGAGCTTAGGAGCAGCACTGAAGATGGGCTTACCTGTCAGGTAGGCAAGCCCTCCTTGGCTGCAAGAGCCCATATTGGGTTAAGCTAAGGAGGCGTCAGTTTTAAGGACTGCATCAGGGCTCGTGGCTTTTAAAGGCCGCTTCCTGCCAGTGTTTTAACCTTCGTTTTACCTCTTTTAGGGATAATTTATTTTTTGTTTCTTTTCTCCCAGGGCTGAATATTTTTCCAAAAAGTAACTTTTTTTAAAAAAGAACACAAAGCAATTTTTTAACATACCAAATCAGCAAAAAATATTTACTTTTGACAAATGTTACTGTCGTGCATGTTGTATGAGCCTGCATACTCTACGATTTCACATACATATCAGGTGCATTGCCACATTGCAGTGCTTATAATACGTGTTGCGTTGGTGCCTCCTTTTCAATTGTCTGTTGCTGCACTTTCTCACATATATTGTTAGTGTGTACTGTAGACAGACAAGTCACCCGTTTGACATCGTGCCATGCCAATGCCACCAAGTTTTCCACCCGCATGAAAACCGTATTGTCACCTCTTATCCTCTTCAACCTGTCTGGCTTCAACTGTGAAGGCCTGTGTCTCCTGTTCACCCTCACTGTGCCACAAGCTCCAGTTCCCCTGCTCTGTAGCTCCATGAACAATTCTGGTGATATATAAAAATTATCCACGTACACAACATGACCCAAATGTTCATAGCCCTGAAGCAGCTCCAGCACAACCTGACTTGTCAAGGGACAGTTCTCTCTTTGAAAGAAATACTTTCCTGTATAAGAAAATTACTTTCAGGCAGAAACCAGTGTTTGCTTCTGCCAGTACAAAATCCTTTATGCCATACTTTGTGGGCTTGTCTGGCATATATTGTCAGATAAAAAGGCGTCCCTTTTATTTTATCACAGATTCATGCACAGACAAATCACGGCTAGGCTGATAAAATGGTTTATATGTTGGTTCCACAATGCCAAGCAGGGCCTGAACTTTATGCATGGCGTTATAGCCTGGCTCACCCCTTGGGATTTGCTTCTGGTTATCACAGAAGTGAATAAAACTTTGCAGCAGCACGTACCTATCATCACGTGGCGTAATCTGTCCAAAGCCACCAGGGGACAAAGCACGTTTGGACCAATGCTCCCTGAAGTTATATCACCAGTCTAGTCCCATCTCTATTTTTAATGCCACAAAGCCTTTCATCTCGTCTTTTGTTGTGGGTTTCCACTTTGAAAAACAAGAATGCGGTGCAAGCGCAGCCCGCGATTCAAAATATTGCTCTACATACCTGTTTGTCTCGTCTGACAGTAGCTGAAAAGGAGTATCAGGAGAGAGCAGCCTGCAGTAGTCCAGCGGCGAGTAATCTGTCGAGTCCAACAGCAAGCCATGCTGTCTTGTGAAGTCCGGTAGCCAGTTTGGCTCCCATGGATCAATGTCTGGGTATTCCTCCCACACGAACCTTGCCATAGGTGCGTCGGCTGTGTGAATGCTCTAAGCTGGTAGCCGATTAGCTGGGGTGGTATCGGCTGGTGTCCTATCAGCTGATGCCAGTTCCTCACTCTCTTGCTCGATCTCCTGATCACTGTCAACAAAATCAGATTCTGAAAAATCAGAGTGCGACTCAGCGATAATGCGCAAAACATCGTCGGCTGACTATTTTCTTTTCTGCACTCGCTTCGCTCCCTTGTGAGATGTCGATGCCATCTTGTCTTTGTTTACATTTGTTTACATTTCGTAACTCACGCATATGTAAGGATTAGATGCCGAGTCAATGAGTCTAACATTCCTCCGAGCAGAGAGGGAATGCCTGTGACGTAACAGTGAGTTTTGTCGCCATTAACAGCTGATCGTCGCCCTCTACCCCCAGATGTCGACTTTTGTTGACATGCACCCTCAATCCCTCCTATCAACAAAAGTCGACATCCACCCTAAAAGAGTTAATGGATTGCTTTTGTGATGGCTTTTTAACCTCCACATCTCACCTGTTTTTACGGGATTATTTATTTATCACATTTTTGGACACTTGTTTTAATAAAAGCCCTCTAGCACTTTTCACCCTCCCCTTGCTTGGGTGTGTTTGTCCTGATCTGCTCAGCTCATCCCGGTCTTGACCATCACCGGTGTCGGGTTCAAGAGTCTCCCAAAAATGGAAGAGGGAGCTTGGAGTCGACCCACACCGTCACAAGCGCCCTCTATTTAGAATTTATTGCAGTAGCATGCAATCTGAGATCTGCCCCATAAATACCTCTGCTGGTGTATCAATGAAACTTTTCAGTTCTATGGTATTAAAATAAAATGAATATGATGACACTGTGGTCTGTACGTGGGATCTCCGGATCCCCTTCCAGCCAGGATGTCAGAACTATGAAGAATTCGTGCATAAGGGTCATAAATTGGCAAATGTTATGCACTATTAAGGTCCAGACAAAGCCACAGACTAACTTTCACAGAAAACCTGGACACACATTACTGCAAATAACTCTCAATGTTTGTGGTTCAGACGTGGTGACAGATTACTTTTCAATGAATAGATAGATAGATAGATAGATAGATAGATAGATAGATAGATAGATAGATAGATAGATAGATAGATAGATAGATAGATAGATAGATAGATACTTTATTAATCCCAAGGGAAAATTCACATACTCCAGCAGCAGCATACTGATAAAGACAATATTAAATTAAAGAGTGATAACAATGCAGGTATACAGACAGACAATAACTTTGAATAATGTTAACGTTTACCCCCCCAGGTGGAATTGAAGAGTCGCATCATGTGAGGGAGGAACGATCTCCTCAGTCAGTTAGTGGAGCAGGGCATTGACAGCAGTCTGTCGCTGCAGCTGCTCCTCTGTCTGGAGATGATACTGTTCAGTGGATGCGGTGGATTCTCCATGATTGACAGGAGCCTGCTCAGCGCCCGTCGCTCTGCCACAGATGTCAAACTGTCTAGCTCCATGCCTATAATAGAGCCTGCCTTCCTCACCAGTTTGTCCAGGCGTGAGGCGTCCCTCTTCTTTATGCTGCCTCCCCAGCACACCACCTTGTAAAAGACGGAGCTCGCCACAACCGTCTGATAGAACATCTGCAGCATCTTATTGCAGATGTTGAAGAACGCCAGCCTTCTAAGGAAGTATAGTCGGCTCTGTCCTTTCTTGCACAGAGCATCAGTATTGGCAGTCCAGTCCAATTTATCATCCAGCTGCACTCCCAGGTATTTATAGGTCTGCACCCTCTTCACACAGTCACCTCTAATGATCACGGGGTCCAGGAGGGGCCTGGGCCTCCTAAAATCCACCACCCCCTCCTTAGTTTTGCTGGTGTTCAGGTGTATGTGGTTTGAGTCTCACCATTTAACAAAGTCCTTGATTAGGTCCCTATACTCCTCCTCCTGCCCATTCCTGATGCAGCCCATGATAGCAGTGTCGTCAGTGAACTTTTGCATGTGGCAGGACTCCGAGTTGTATTGGAAGTCTGATGTATATAGGCTGAACAGGACTGGAGAAAGTACAGTCCCCTGTGGCGCTCCTGTGTTGCTGAACACAATGTCAGACCTGCAGTTCCCGAGATGTACTTACTGATGTCTGTCTTTAAGATAGTCCACGATCCATGCCACCAGGTATGAATCTACTCCCATCTCTGTCAGCTTGTCCCTAAGGAGCAGAGGTTGGATGGATAATATGAATAACTCAATAACCCAGAAACGCCTGTTGCAATAAACCAAATGATTCAATTTATTCATAAACTAAGGATAATTGAAGATGACAGTATGCAAGTAGATATACAAGGTGTGATCAAAAAATATGGTGAATGTTTAAATAAAAAAAACAAACAATTACAGTAATCCCTCGCTATATCGCGCTTCGCCTTTCGCGGCTTCACTCCATAGCGGATTTTATATGTAAGCATATTTAAATATACAGTATATCATGGATTTTTTGCTGGTTCGCGGATTTCTGCGGACAATGGGTCTTTTAATTTCTGGTACATGCTTCCTCAGTTGGTTTGCCCAGTTGATTTCATACAAGGGACGCTATTGGCAGATGGCTGAGAAGCTACCCAGCTTACTTTTCTCTCTCTCTTGCGCTGACTTTCTCTGATCCTGACGTAGGGGGATTGAGCAGGGGGGCTGTTCGCACACCTAGACGATACGGACGCTCGTCTAAAAATGCTGAAAGATTATCTTCACGTTGCTATCTTTTGTGCAGCTGCTTCCTGAAATGACAAGCTGCACGGTGCTTCGCATACTTAAAAGCTCAAAGGGCACGTATTGATTTTTGCTTGAAAAACAAACTCTGTCTCTCTCTATCTCTCTCTCTCTTTCTCTGCTCCTGACGGAGGGGGTGTGAGCTGCCGCCTTCAACAGCTTTGTGCCGCGGTGCTTCGCATACTTAAAAGCCAAACAGCCCTATTGATTTGTTTGCTTTCCTCTCTCTTTCTGACAGACTCTGCTCCTGATGGGCACTCCTTTGAAGAGGAAGATATGTTTGCATTCTTTTAATTGTGAGACGGAACTGTCATCTCTGTCTTGTCATGGAGCACAGTTTAAACTTTTGAAAAAGAGACAAATGTTTGTTTGCAGTGTTTGAATAACGTTCCTGTCTCTCTACAACCTCCTGTGTTTCTGCGCAAATCTGTGACCCAAGCATGACAATATAAAAATAACCATATAAACATATGGTTTCTACTTCGCGGATTTTCTTATTTCGCGGGTGGCTCTGGAACGCAACCCCCGCGATGGAGGAGGGATTACTGTACAGTGAAAGACACATTGCCACCAATCCTCCTCAAAATACTTGTCCCATCATTTTGCCACTCTCTGAAGCAGTTCTAGAAGTCCTCTTTCTCGAGTGTCTTTAGTTCCACTGTCGTGGCTGCACGTCAATCAAAATCCAACATCAAGGTGATGGTGATGGTGTTTTTTGATCTTGATGTAGTTTGTACCTTGGAACACTAAGGGGAATTCTAAATATTATAAAGGCTTATTAGAGTGTTTAGGAAATGATGTGAGAAATGGATAAACAGCTTCATCCTCCATTGTGACAAGGCTCTGTTTCAAACATTGCTTCTGGAACACCAATTTCTGACATTCACAAAAGAGGACATCCAGAACAGCTTCAGAAATTGGCAAGAACGATGGGATAAGTGTGTTCAACCCAAGGGGGAGTATTTTGAGGGGGATTAATGGCAATGTGTCTTTTACTGTAATTATATATATTTTTTTAATTTAAATACTCACCGTATTTTTTGATCTCACCTCGTACAGTGATCAGCCATAACATTAAGACCACTAACAGCTGAAGTGAAAAACATATGATCTCATTACAATGTCACATGTCGAGAGGTGGGATGTATTAGGCAGCGAGTGAGAAGTCAGTCCTTGAAGGTGATCTGTTAGGAAAGTGTAAGGATCTGTGCGACTTTGACAAGGCTACACGACTGGGTCAGAGCATCTCTAACATGGCAGGTATTGTGGGTAGGGGTGCTCCTGGTATGCAGTGGTTAGTAACTTCCAAAAAAGAAGGACAAACTGTGAACCGGTGGCAGGATCATGGGCAAGTCAAGTCAAGTGAAGTTGGGAAGCATGCATTGTGTTGCCGCACCCACTACATGACGAAACAACACGGGATCTCAGTTGACAACCCCCCAAGGCAGACACGCGGTCCAGTCCCACCCTCCGGAAATGACCCTCTATCTGCCACAGCCAGGTGTTACGTGGGCAACCCCTTGGCCTGATCCAACCACTCGGGTCCCCAACAATGAGGATCTTACGAGCTGGATCATCCTCGGGGTAACACGCCACATGGCGGTAGTGCCATAACTGATGCTCCCTCACAATGCAGCTAATGTGCCTCATTCGGGACTCCATGAGCAACCGCTCATTCAACACAAAGTCAAACCAACAGTACCCAAGGATTTTCCGGAGAGACACAGTACCAAAGGAGTCCAGTCTTCGTCTCATGGGCAGAGGAGCGGCAAATGATTTGGGGGCGGCAAACAGATGGCTCTCACAGGGCAGGGCAGTTCCTGCAGAGCAGCCAAGGTTCAGGAGTGACCAGCTGCTCCAGGAAGTCCAATAGACGCCAAGGGACAGCAGGGCTTGCAGAATTCCCACTAAACCCCAAAGAATATTGGTGTTTACGAGCCATATAAAGGGGACAACTGTACTTGTGTAAAGGCGTCTTCTGCTATTGAGCAGACCCCATAGGTGAGCAGCAAGAACATGAACTAGAAGGAGGCACCGATGCTTGTGATGGTTTTTGATGGGACAGATCCTTAAGTGTTTTAAAACTGTTTATTGAATTATTTATTGTAGATTTTAACGTTCACTAATACAGTGTTGTATTTATTTATTCGAAGAAGAAACCTGCACTTCACTTTTGCTTTGGAAACCTATTTATTAAATAATAAAAGCACTTTGTACTGATTTTCACCTTACTCTTGCTCTTCCTGTTATGTGCCCTGAATACCAAGTCCATCTCAGTCACATGATTAGCGATGTGGGCAACTCAGGCATCACAATGGCACTTCACAAACTCATTTTACAAATCCCAAACCAAATTACACATAAGAAAGACATAGCAACTGGATGGACACACAGGTACACAGACGCACACACAGGCACTTGGCCTTATATTAAGAGGAGGTATTTATTTTTCTCTTTCAATAAGAGTCATGTCAGAAATATGCTTGAATGGAACCAAAAATGTTGATTGTCATTATTATATGGCCATTATTATTTATCCATGTATGGCTCTGCTCTCATTATGGTAATAAATCTCTACTTGGGTCACAGTTTGATGATGATTTTCATGTTTGGGTCCAAAGATTAAAGAGTTTAACGACCCCTGATCTAACCTAATATGAAAAGTACCCAGAAACTGATGAAATGTACCAGAAAATCCACATATAGAGATTAAGAGAAGTGGCAGAAAGTCTCAGTTTATAGCTATCATTGATTTTTCATTCATCCATCCATCCTTATCTATCTTTCTATTAGTTAGGTGCCACGAAGGAAGGACAGTCATACTGGCCAGGATAAATGAAGGATCCATACCCAGCCAGGAGATCATAATAGAAGAAGCAGGCTTACAAGGCCACCTGGAGCAGCAGCTCATTCTTCCATACAACAGGTGCCAGTGTTCCTCAGAGCTAGATCACTTTAAGACACATGCAGGGTGGCATGGGAATTGCAGTCTGGAGACGCAGCCCTGTTGAGGTCTTTGGGAACTGCCAGAGGGTGCTATGTCTCTATCATTCCAACAGATGGTGCATCACAGACATTTGTAGTTATAAAATGCATTGCATTTGTCAATCCAACACATAGTGTATCACATGCATTAAAACATCTTTAGTCATTCTGACATGTGTTCAAACCATGGTGTCGGTGTATACTGTATATATTTATTTAACTCATTATGTATCCATGTATTTATTTAAAGAGCTTCTGTAAAAAAAGACAAATAAAGTTCTATCTATCTATCTATCTATCTATCTATCTATCTATCTATCTATCTATCTATCTATCTATCTATCTATCTATCTATCTATCTATCTATCTATCTATCTATCTAATCCAGTTCTCGGACTGTGAGGAGCTGACCAGTCTTGGCACCTTCTGTTTATTTTTGCTGATATTGAGCATGCCCAGTGTGTCTGGTGAAGTGACTCCATGCCAGGTGATGCCCCTGATGAAGAGTTTATTATCAGTCACCAAAAGGGAGAAAGCTAAACAATATCCACATTTATTTCTACAGCACACTTTCATACAGATGATGTACCTCAATGTGCGTTACAAGATGTCAAAGAAGTAATTACATGCAAAGAAAATCAAATTCAAATTAGATAGGAATGCAGAAATAGTATTGAGAAATAAATAATGCACACTTACTTAAGACATATATATATATATTTAAGAGAGGTGGAGTCCTTAAATTAAGATTTTTTTAAGTCTCTAAATGATGATAAGATCAGTTGGCCAGGGTGGAAAAAAAAAATAAAAAAACAAAAATCACTCTAGTTAAGCTGGAGAAAATAAATCTGTAGTGGGGTTCCAGGTTAAAAGACCATGCATCCCCCTCTGAGCATTGTGGCTAACAGAAATGCTCTTAACCCTGGAGTTTGTGTTATTATGGGAAAAATTATTTTGTGAAATATTCTACCTTGTCTAGGAAGCTCAAAAAAAAACAAAAAATGATCAGTATTATTATACAATAGCTGCCAAATACTTTCAGTACTTCTTGTTTTACTTCTGTGTTTTGCGGACTGTATGCCAGTCTCTCCAGTCTCTAATAGTAGCACGCCCGGTTCCAGCGGCTGCAAACACACCTGTGCTTTTCAAAAATGGCTGCATATATACTGTACGTACTAGTAATAGAATGTCAGGGCCGAAAGGGTGAAGTGTTTTTTGCTAAGGCTTCACATTAGAGGGTTTAACGCAGTGGGTCTTGTGGGAGGCTGGGGTATGCGCTTACATTCAAATATGGTGGCTGCACAGGACTTTGATCAGGTGGTGGTGGTGCAGAATGCCACCACAGAAGAACCAGAAAAGGAAAACATTATTAAGGATTTTGGATGAATCGAATAGTATGATAATTCTATGCAAATCTAGTTTATTAAGGGTTGAACTAAATTGTAGTTACGAAAAGGCCAAATTAAAAATGTGGGCCTTTAGGTGTTTTTTTAAAACGATCTTCCGTGTTAGCCTGGCATATCCCTATTGGTAAAGAAAATATTACACAAATCCGTAAAAGAGACAGATACTATAAAGAAATAAGAAAATGTCCACATGCTGTAATATACAGGTATGTTCAGAGAATTGCTTAGCTTATTTGAAAGTTGGGGCATTTCAAAATTTTCCAATCTCTTCATCACAGAGTTTGTCATCGCAGTTTTGTTTATTATTTAATTTGGTAGCAATGAGTCATAATCAAAAATCAAAGTGATAATCGAACATATAGTCATATGAAAAAGTTTGGGAACCCCTCTCAGCCTGCATAATAATTGACTCTCCTTTCAACAGTAAAGATAACAGTGGTATGTCTTTCATTTCCTAGGAACATCGGAGTACTGGGGTGTTTTCTGAACAAATATTTTTAGTGACGCAGTATTTAGTCGTATGAAATTAAATCAAATGTGAAAAACTGGCTGTGCACAAATGTGGGTCCCCTTGTAATTTTTCTAATTTTTGAATGCCTGTCACTGCTCAATGCTGATTACTTACAACACCAAATTGGTTGGATTAGCTCGTTAGGCCTTGAACTTCATAGACAGGTGTGTCCAATCATGAGATATAAAGGTATTTAAGGTGGTCAATTACAAGTTGTGCTTCCCTTTGACTCTCTTCTGAAGAGTGACAGCATGGGATCTTCAAAGCAACTCTCAAAAGATCTGAAAACAAAGATTGTTCAGTCTCCTGGTTTAGGGGAAGGCTACAAAAAGTGATCTCAGAGGTTTATACTATCTATCTATCTATCTATCTATCTATCTATCTATCTATCTAAACTGTCAGTTTCAACTGTAAGGAATGGAATCAGAAAATGGAAGGCCACAGGCACAGTTGATGTTAAACCCAACAGGTCTGGCAGGCCAGAACAAACACAGGAGTGGCATATGTGCAGGATTGTGAGAATGGTCACAGACAACCCACAGATCACCTCCAAAGACCTGCAAGAACATCTTGCTGCAGATGGTGTATCTGTACATCGTTCTACAATTCAGCGCAAGAACATCTGTATGGCAGGGTGATGAGAAAGAAGCCCTTTCTGCACTCACGCCACATACAGAGTTGCTAGTTGTATGCCAATGCTCATTTAGACAAGCCAGATTCATTTTGGAACAAAGTGCTTTGGACTGATAAGCCAAAAATTTATTTGGTCAGAACAAAAAGCACTTTGCATGGCGGAAGAAGAACAACGCAATCCAAGAAAAACACCTGCTACCTACTGTCAAATTTGGTGGAGGTTCCATCATGCTGTTGGGGCTGTGTGGCTAGTTCAGGGACTGGGGCCCTTGTTAAAGTCGAGGGTCAGATGAACTCAACCCAATATCAACAAATTCTTCAGGATAATGTTCAAGCATTAGTCACAAAGTTGAAGTTACGCAGGGGTTGGATATTCCAACAAGACAATGACCCAAAACACAGTTTGAAACCTACAAAGGCATTCATGCAGAGGGAGAAGTACAATGTTCTGGAATGGCCGTCACAGTCACCTGACTTGAATATCATCGACAATCTATGGGATGATTTAAAGCAGGCTGTCCATGCTCGGCAGCCATCAAATTGAACTGAACTGGAGAGACTTGTCTTTAGTACTCCTCTAAACCTCTGTCTGAATTATATATATATATATATATATATATATATATATATATATATATATATATATATATTGTGAGGTTTTGAACCATTTTAGAACCTCCTACAATGGGACTACAAACCAAAGCGTAACTGCCACGTCTGCGGAGGGCTGCTTGTCTATCACCAAGGCAACAAGAGGTTCATAGCGCCTCAGAAACGACTACGAGCCGATTGAGATCGGGCTATAAGCGCCTGTCGCCAATGGGTGATGCAGGGACCAGTATTACTTGGCCATTAATCTAGCCATGACCCTGCCTGATTGCTGTGTCTGTGTATAGGAGAGTGGTAGATCCTGCTACAATACAGTAAATAACTGCTGTTCCCGTTTCATGCTGAATAAAGCTGGTTTTGCTAAAGTACTGAGACTCAGCCTCATGTTTTGGAGTGCAAGACAGGGACTCACGCGTCACACTATATTTTCCTGAATTACAATCATCAACTTTCTCAAGGGTTGCAGCTCTTGCCTGCATTTGTGTATTTCATCCTTCACCTGGTGTGTTCATGAATTTTCTGTTTGGCACTCCATCCATTACAGTTCACCCCTGGATGTTTAATTTACATTCTCTCCAGACGGCTGTTCACATGGGCATTAGTCATCTACACATGTGCTTTAGACTGTGTTTGTGTGTGCGTTAGTCATTTGTTAATTATATTGTCGGGGTTTATTCCGGTGGGTATTTGCACGATCACATTCTTTGTATATTTGTTCTTCATTCATAGTTTATTTAATATGTTCTTAATTTGATTTAATTTATCTCAGTGTGATTGTCTCTGGTGGTTGGGTATGTGTGTTCTGAACTAGAGTGCAAGCTTTCTTGGTGTCCAGAAAAAAATAAATAAATCGCAGTTTTTGAAAACATTGAGAATTTGAACACCTGGCATTCGCTACAAATGTATACATTTAAAGAAAAGTCTAGAAATCCCCCTTGTCAAAAGTTCTTGTACCTGTTAATACATGTGGAGAAGGACCTGTTCTACCATGTGTGTCTATTCTATTAACAGAAGGCCATGTCAGAACCAGAAGAAATTGATGGCAAATTCTAGGAACCACTGACTAGTTTGATTGCAGAGGTCCACAGAGAGTTCCTTGAACTGCATAGCTTGTTTGTTGTCTCGACATGCAGTTTGAATTGTAGGACTATCTATATACAGATGTGTGCCATCCTAAGCCGTGTCCCATCAGTTCAGTCTGCCTCCAATCAAGTTCTGAACACATCTCAAGGAGAATTAAAGCAAACAAGATGCACCTGAGCACAATTTGGAGCGCCACAGCACAGGACCTGAATACTTATAGGAATGAAAGATTTCAGTTTTCTGATTGTAATAAACCTTTCTGAAAACGAACCTCCTCCTCCTCCTCTGAAAACTTAACTTTATTTCATCATACAGGGAAAACATGTGGGTTGCTGTCAGGACTGGCACTCCAGCCGCTGTAAAAAATCTTACACTGTTCCAGAGTGGCCTGGAGGTGTCACCCGCTGCACTTGGGTCCCGATCCAGGTGGTCCGTTGTGTGGTGGGTATAGCAACGTGCTATCAGCGCATGCTCCCAACCTCCTCCTTCTCCTCCTCCTGCTCATTATGGATAATTCAAAAATGGCAAATATATCCATTTAAAATTAAATGACCTTTAAGAAGGGGGATCGGAGGGTGTGTTTCAACTACAGAGGGATCACACTCCTCAGCCTCCCTGGAAAAGTCTATTCAGGGGTCCTGGAGAGGAGGGTCCGTCGGATAGTCGAGCCTCGGATTCAGGAGGAACAGTGTGGTTTTCGTCCTGGTCGCGGAACAGTGGACCAGCTCTATATCCTTAGCAGGGTCCTGGAGGGTGCATGGGAGTTCGCCCAACCAGTCTACATGTATTTTGTGGACTTGGAAAAGGCATTCGACTGTGTCCCTCGGGGAATCCTGTGGGGGGTACTCCGAGAGTATGGGGTACCGGCCCCCCTGATAAGGGCTGTTCAGTCCCTGTACGATCGGTGCCAGAGCTTGGTCCGCATTGCCGGCAGTAAGTCGAACCCGTTTCCAGTGAGAGTTGGACTCCGCCAGGGCTGCCCTTTGTCACCAATTCTGTTCATAACTTTTATGGACAGAATTTCTAGGCGCAGCCAAGGCGTTGAGGGGGTCCGGTTTGGTGGGCTCAGGATTGGGTCACTGCTTTTTGCAGATGATGTTGTCCTGTTTGCTTCATCAGGCCGTGATCTTCAGCTCTCTCTGGATCGGTTCGCAGCCGAGTGTGAAGCAGCTGGAATGAGAATCAGCACCTCCAAATCCGAGACCATGGTCCTCAGCCGGAAAAGGGTGGAGTGCCCTCTCAGGGTTGGTAGCGAGATCCTGCCCCAAGTGGAGGAGTTCAAGTATCTCGGGGTCTTGTTCACGAGTGAGGGAAGAATGGAGCGTGAGATCGACAGGCGGATCGGTGCGGCATCTGCAGTAATGCGGGCACTGCATCGGTCTGTCGTGGTGAAAAAGGAGCTGAGCCGCAAGGCGAAGCTCTCAATTTACCAGTCGATCTATGTTCCTACCCTCACCTATGGTCATGAGATATGGGTAGTGACCGAAACAACGAGATCGCGAATACAAGCGGCTGAAATGAGTTTCAGGGTGTCTGGGCTTTCCCTTAAAGATAGGGTGAGAAGCTCAGTCATCCGGGAGGGGCTCAGAGTAGAGCCGCTGCTCCTCCGCATCGAGAGGAGTCAGATGAGGTGGCTCGGGCATCTGATCAGGATGCCTCCTGGACGCCTCCCTGGTGAGGTGTTCCGGGCACGTCTAACCGGGAGGAGGCCCCGGGGAAGACCCAGGACACGCTGGAGGGGACTATGTCTCTCGACTGGCCCGGGGAACGCCTTGGGATTCTCCCGGAAGAGCTAGAAGAAGTGGCCGGGGAGAGGGAAGTCTGGGCATCTCTGCTCAAGCTGCTGCCCCCGCGACTCGACCTCGGATAAGCGGGAGACAATGGATGGATGGATGGATGGATGGATGACCTAAAAATACTCTCAACCAGATCGGTGCTCTCCTCATCCGGGAACCAACTCAGGCAGCCACACTCCAAGCTGAAAAGGCAGGCTTTGGCCTGCTCAGGCCCACAATGGGGTTCAGGCTTCTAAAATTCAAAAATATCACAAACTTTCTCTCTAGTGGAGAGGATTACCATTAATCCCCTTGGTCTTCAGGATAAAGAAAATGAAACAATGTTCTCTGAATTTTAAGGATTTAACAAATAAAGGAAAGGAATCAGGGGCGGCACGGTGGCGCTGCTGCCTCGCAGTTAGGAGACCTGGGTTCGCTTCCCGGGTCCTCCCTGCATGGAGTTTGCATGTTCTCCCCGTGTCTGCATGGGTTTCCTCCCACAGTCCAAAGACATGCAGGTTAGGTGTATTGACGATTCTAAATTGTCCCTAGTGTGTGCTTGGTGTGTGTTTGTGTGTGTCCTGCGGTGGGTTGGCACCCTGCCCGGGATTGGTTCCTGCCTTGTGCACTATGTTGGCTGGGTTTGGCTCCAGCAGACCCCCGTGACCCTGTGTTTTGATTCAGCGGGTTGGAAAATGGATGAATGGATGGAAAGGAATCACAAAACTTGGAAATAAAGAGCATAAAAAGTAATCAAATAATGGTTTGCCAAAGCTAAGATTGTTGGTATAAAATCTAAATCAAAAACAGGGCTGCAATAATCAAGACACAGAAAACTAACAAAAGTACTCACAATTCTACAAACTTCTCAACTCCCAGTACCAGTTTGGAATGCCCGACTCTTTGCCAGGTTGTAGGCGGTCCTTCAGTTGACTGGCACGGTGGCCCCGCCCCTAATACTGAATAGGAATGAAAGATTTCTGTTTTTAATTTTAATAAATTTGCAAACCTTCCTGAAAACATATTTTACTATCATTATGGGTTATTCAAAGCTGGCAAATGTATCCATTTAAAATCAAATCTTCAGCACCATAAAGGGTGCAAAAAGTGTAGGGGTCTGAATATTTTCTTAAGCCGCTCTATTTCCACATTGTTACCCTCCCACAATATTTAGAAGTATACGAAGTTTCCAGATATCATGTCCTTTCACATTGTGTGCTGCGCAAGCAGCAATATGAAAGGATGATTGATTGACGTTCAATAATCTTTTTTTTCTCTTACTTTCCTAGTCGCAGTAAAAAAAAGAAAATCCAAAAAAAGTGCACTGCCCACTAATACTCTCAGGAGTTTCTTTTTCATCTGGCATTTAACCACAGTAAAGAGCAAATCGATGAAGAACATAACATTGTCTGTAAATACTGTACCTCTGTTTGCCTCAGCTGAATTTATTTCCAGCTCAATAAAAAACACTGGCCTACCTTGGATGTGTTTGCTTAGGGACGGACTGTTATAAGTTTCGAACCAAGGTAGTTCTCTCTTGATTTAAAAAAAAAATGCCATTTTTGTACTACTTATATTGAAGTTGTCTTTGATTAACTTCCCTTTCCTGTTGCTGTCAGTACTGTCATCTGTTAAAACAGGTTATCAAATATAGAGTGCCCAATTGAATTTTCGGTTTGTTTTTGTATGGTGACCTCATTCTTCTGAAATAGCTGCAGAAAACGGAGCGAAAAAATAATGCAGGCCTAGAAATACTCTAAACCACATCAGTACTTTCCTCATCTGGAAACCCACAGCAACACTTACCCCAGGAAGCCATACTCCATGCTCAAAAGGCAGGCATTAGCCTGCACTGGCCCAAAATGGGGTTCAGGGCTCTAAAGTTTAAAAATATGACAAATTTTCTCTCTAGCGGAGAGGATTACCATAAACCCCTGGTTTCAGGACAAAAATGAGAACAATGATACTTGAATGTTAAGGATTTAACAAATAAAAGAAAGTATTCACAAAACAGGGAGATAAAGAGCCCAAAAAGTTGTCATATAATGGATTTCCAAAGCTAACAAAGCTGTCAGTCCAAAATCTAAAGCAAAAATAGAGCCGTAATGATCAAGAAAAGGTACTCACAATTATCCAAACTTTACAAGTCTCGATGCCGGTTTGGAATGCCTGACTCTCTGCCTTGAAGACATAGGTTGGGGGCGGTCCTTCAGCTGACTGTCATGGTGACCCCGCCCCCTAGTACTGAAGTTAATAGACATTTGTGGGTGTGGCACTCCACCGCACAGTCGCGTGGAATACAGTGTGGACCTCGAGTTGATTGTCTGCCCGTACAGTCAACTCAGCATGTCTTGTTAAGGGGAGCGCCTGCACCCACAGTTAGAAAAGGGAAAAAGAAAGGGAAGACACAAGGGGTTAAGGGAGAAGGAAGAGGCAGGATCCAGAAGAAAAGAGGCAGGCAGTAGGAAATGTACCCCAGAAGGGAAAGGTGTGGAGCTGAGGAATGGCTGAGCCATGCAGGGGAGTAAGAGCGGCCCCGTTGTGCAGAGTCTCCATTGTAGGTTCTGAAGGACTGCCAGAGGGAGATATGAGTGCGGTTGAGAGGGTGGTGTTCCAAACATGCTGAGGAGCTGGCGATGGGAATTCATACCAGGATAAAAAGGATGACCAGACCTTTGGATGGGCGTCTCCTTTTGCTGCAAGGTTCCTGGTAAAATAAGCCAAGGAGATAAGCCATATATTCCAAAGAGACATTGGGGCTTGTGTTATTTATTTGACATTTTAACCTCCATGATTTTCACTTGTTTGAAACTGGATTATTTAATTATGAAGAGGCACTGCACTAACATTGCCCTTATTTTTGAAAATAAAGCATTGAAACACTTTGCACCTTGCACTTTGCCTTTTATTTGTACAGATGGTTGTGATGCGCCATTTGTTGGAATGATAAGTGCAATGAATAAGACTTTATCACATTTTAATTGGTATGGGATTCATAAAAGCTTTGCATGTAGTAAAAAACACAGTGGTGTGAAAAACTATTTGCCCCCTTCCTGATTTCTTATTCTTTTGCATGTTTGTCACACAAAATGTTTCTGATCATCAAACACATTTAACTATTAGTCAAATATAACACAAGTAAACACAAAATGCAGTTTTTAAATGATGATGTTTATTATTTAGGGAGAAAAAAAATCCAAACCTACATGGCCCTGTGTGAAAAAGTAATTGCCCCCTTGTTAAAAAATAACCTAACTGTGGTGTATCACACCTGAGTTCAATTTCCGTAGCCACCCCCAGGCCTGATTACTGCCACACCTGTTTCAATCAAGAAATCCCTTAAATAGGAGCTGCCTGACACAGAGAAGTAGACCAAAAGCACCTCAAAAGTTAGACATCATGCCAAGATCCAAAGAAATTCAGGAACAAATGAGAACAGAAGTAATTGAGATCTATCAGTCTGGTAAAGGTTATAAAGCCATTTCTAAAGCTTTGGGACTCCAGCGAACCACAGTGAGAGCCATTATCCACAAATGGCAAAAACATGGAACAGTGGTGAACCTTCCCAGGAGTGGCCGGCCGACCAAAATTACCCCAAGAGCGCAGAGACGACTCATCCGAGAGGTCACAAAAGACCCCAGGACAACGTCTAAAGAACTGCAGGCCTCACTTGCCTCAATTAAGGTCAGTGTTCATGACTCCACCATAAGAAAGAGACTGGGCAAAAATGGCCTGCATGGCAGATTTCCAAGACGCAAACCACTGTTAAGCAAAAAGAACATTAGGGCTCGTCCCAATTTTGCTAAGAAACATCTCAATGATTGCCAAGACTTTTGGGAAAATACCTTGTGGACTGATGAGTCAAAAGTTGAACTTTTTGGAAGGCAAATGTCCCGTTACATCTGGCATAAAAGGAACACAGCATTTCAGAAAAAGAACATCATACCAACAGTAAAATATGGTGGTGGTAGTGTGATGGTCTGGGGTTGTTTTGCTGCTTCAGGACCTGGAAGGCTTGCTGTGATAGATGGAACCATGAATTCTACTGTCTACCAAAAAATCCTGAAGGAGAATGTCCGGCCATCTGTTCGTCAACTCAAGCTGAAGCGATCTTGGGTGCTGCAACAGGACAATGACCCAAAACACACCAGCAAATCCACCTCTGAATGGCTGAAGAAAAACAAAATGAAGACTTTGGAGTGGCCTAGTCAAAGTCCTGATCTGAATCCAATTGAGATGCTATGGCATGACCTTAAAAAGGCGGTTCATGCTAGAAAACCCTCAAATAAAGCTGAATTACAACAATTTTGCAAAGATGAGTGGGCCAAAATTCCTCCAGAGCGCTGTAAAAGACTCATTGCAAGTTATCGCAAACGCTTGATTGCAGTTATTGCCGCTAAGGGTGGCCCAACCAGTTATTAGGTTCAGGGGGCAATTACTTTTTCACACAGGGCCATGTAGGTTTGGATTTTTTTTTCTCCCTAAATAATAAAAACCACCATTTACAAACTGCATTTTGTGTTTACTTGTGCTATATTTGACTAATGGTTAAATGTGTTTGATGATCAGAAACATTTTGTGTGACAAACATGCAAAAGAATAAGAAATCAGGAAGGGGGCAAATAGTTTTTCACACCACTGTACATTGCAGTTGTCATACCAACAGATGGTGCATCACAAACATTTATAGTTATGCATTTTACTACTACAAATGTTCGGTGATGTGCCATCTGTTGGAATGACAAGTGCAATGTATTTTATTATTACATGCATTACAAAGTACGTTCCAATAGATGGTGCACTGTAAATGTTAACGCTGAGGTCTACATAGATTACCTAGATTTAAATCCTTTTTCAACCTGTCTGTTACAAATATGCTACTGTCTATTTTGGAAATTAAGAAAGATAGCAGGGCCTTCCATTAGCCCATTTTATGTGCCTGCTTCGTCCAGATCCATGTTGGAGGAAAGGGGCTTATCCAAGCAGCACTGGACACAAGGCAGGACCTAACCTCACATGCAGCACTACTCAGAGCAATTTGTTTCAGTATGTTTGTGCTGCGCCATCTGTTGGAATGGAAAATACAATGCATTTTAATACTGCACATATTTGTGGCATGCCATCTGTTGAAATGACTTGAGGCATAATATCCAGATGCACAGACACGTATCCACTTATTAAGGAGGATAATTGCAAGGTAGTGTTTTTATGAGCAGCCTTTCAGTATTCATTTCCGTGAAGCCCTTATGTCTTTGTGTGCTCCCTAATCACGGTCTCTAAAGCAGATGCATATTATTAAAACACCGGCCCACTGCCATGTTGCGTTGACATCAAACTTCTGGTTGTGCAACGACTTATTTCATGATCAAAGTTGGCTTGTGTGGGATGGAAGGTTTCCCACCATCAATTAATTTTTAGGCTCATTCTTTTTTTTTTCCATTGCTGGCAGCAGTTGCTGGCAGCTACATCTTCATCAAAATATTTCTGAGCATTCAAGGTCACCCCAAAGAAAATCTGTTGGTTCGTTTGGATTTTTTCTTACACTTCTTTTGGCTCTTCTATTGAGGCAGAATGTAGCGGATGAGTGTACGTCTGTAGGGATTTTGCTGTTTGTTTCAAAAATAAAGAAACATATTTTAAGTGAAAGGCTCATTCACGCGGTGATCATTCTGCTGTAACAGAGAGGCCAGTGCCAGCTGATATAAGAACACACTCTAAGCGCACTGGCATCTCTGATATTTCAGCAGGCTCCAAATTTAAGGTTTTAAGGTCTTTCTTCATATTATGAGCAGGGCAGGAATGCCATTGTGCATGGAGTCCTTCTCTCTTTTTCTGTCTTTGTTGGCTTCACAGCCATTTTGTGGGTTCACCTAGATAGGCCAGGGCTGTATACTGTCACTTCAGACCCCTTGTGCTAAAACCATTTAAATGTATTTTTCCCCACATCAGGCAACACTCAAAACTCCAATTTTGCAAATTTATTAAAAATAAAAAAAACAAACAAAACATATCCCACTGACACAGACCCTTTACTCAGAATATGGCTGAAGCCCCTTTGACAGCGATTATAGCCTGGAGTCTTCTTGGGTCTGATGTGATAAGCTTTGCACAACAGGATTTGGGGATTTCTGGCTATTTGTTTCTGCACATCCTTGTGACGATGCGGGTCGGCTCTGCGCTACTGGGTGCCACCATTGATAGTCATGACCAGGATGAGATGAGCAAATGAGGACACCACACAAAGCAAGGGGAAGGTGCAAAACACACACAAGTGTCCAAAAAGTGCATTTCCATAAATAAATAATCCATAAAAAGAAGATGTCTATGTGGAGGTTAAAATCAGAATAAATAAGTCCATTAAAATGACGAAACTATCCTTTCTGAAAGGCCCGATGCATTCTTCTTTCTCACTGGCGGCTCGCCTGCTTATCCCATATGAGCCTTGCAGCAGAGGAGTCACCCGACTGACAGACAGATGCAGCTGTCCTCCTCCCAAGCATCCTTGTCTTCTGCAGCGAGCCGTCCAAACTCCTGGTCACTCCCGCTCCTGGTTATTGCTCAGCCAGAGTGACCTCATTCAATTGTCTCCTAGTGTCGGCCACACACTCAACTCTAGGAGCTCTCTTCCCAGCTGCCCGCTCTTTTAGCTCAATTTCACACTCCCGCAGTGGCTCCTTCTGACTCCTGCCTTCGTCTCTCTCTCTCTCTCTCTCTCCTTCTTCCTTTACGCTCCATTTCTTTCTTTTGATGTTCTTCTCTTCTTGTTTTTCTTTTTCTCCTCCTCGCACTTCCCATTTTAAATGGGGACATGGCACCTGTGCAGTAAGTGCAGGGCCATCTGCTCCCATATCGCGCACAGGAACTGCCCCAACACACAAAGTTGCAAATGAGGTGCTTATTTATTTAAATCAATTTGACCCCATGGTAAAATATTACCAGAATAAAAACACTTTATTACAATATTTTTGTTTTTCACCAAATAATATTATACAACAAACATTTGTGCTCAAATATTGACAAACAGAGGCGTATTTGTCTTAGGAACTTTCAAATAGCCTATATAGAAGAAGATACAGAAAATGTTTTACAAAATCCAAATAATATTGCACAACACTTCATGTGTGAGTTTCTGATTATTTTACATCACTGTAGGCCTACCTTTTACGGCTGGCATTGGTTGCACAACCATTTGCTGTGCTCTTTGCACACAAACCTATTGCACTCATTACAGATGAATTGGTTTTCTTGTCCTTTGGAACAGAGAGACATGAAAACTAGCGAACATGTGTCACATTGTTAGGAAGGCCTTACAAAAAAACATGTGAAAGGCGAGGTCACTAATTGTGACAGTTAAAAAAAAAAAGGGTCAAAAAAGAGTGGGGTCACAGAGACCCCATGGTACCACGGCAGGGTCTGGCAGGTTCTCCTAAAGCTTCTAATACAGGATACAGCGCCATACGTATTTATCTACCCGTGTACAGCATGTAGAACAACAAAAAGACAAAGGTCACTATATAAATGATACATAGATGTTAAAAGCAACAGACAGACAGATAGATAAAAGGCACTATATAATAGATAGACAGACAGACATGAAAGGCACTATATAATAGATAGATAGATAGATAGATAGATAGATAGATAGATAGATAGATAGATAGATAGATAGATAGATAGATAGATAGATAGATAGATAGATAGATAGATAAAAGGCACTATATAATAGATAGATAGATAGATAGATAGATAGATAGATAGATAGATAGATAGATAGATAGATAGATAGATAGATAGATAGATAGATAGATAGATAGAAGGCACTATATAATAGATAGATAGATAGATAGATAGATAGATAGATAGATAGATAGATAGATAGATAGATAGATAGATAGATAGATAGATAGATAGATAGATAGAAGGCACTATATAATAGATAGATAGATAGATAGATAGATAGATAGATAGATAGATAGATAGATAGATAGATAGATAGATAGATAGATAGATAGATAGATAGATAGATAGATAGATAGATAGATAGATAGATAGATAGATAGATAAAAGGCACTATATAATAGATAGATAGATAGATAGATAGATAGATAGATAGATAGATAGATAGATAGATAGATAGATAGATAGATAGATAGATAGATAGAAGGCACTATATAATAGATAGATAGATAGATAGATAGATAGATAGATAGATAGATAGATAAAAGGCACTATATAATAGATAGATAGATAGATAGATAGATAGATAGATAGATAGATAGATAGATAGATAGATAGATAGATAGATAGTGTGAAAGGCACTATATAATAGATAGATAGATAGATAGATAGATAGATAGATAGATAGATAGATAGATAGATAGATAGATAGATAGGATATTTTTTTTTTTTTTATTTTTAAAAAGACCTTTATTGATCAAATAGCAATAAATCAAATATATAGCAGGTAACATATAACCAAATTTTACAGGCTGCTGCATCAAATGAGAATCAATTCCCTTGCAGTCCGTATTTGATATACTATTTCTTATATTAATTTGAAATGACCCAAAAAAACTTTTCCATTCTTCTAATTTACAATTTAAACCCCCTGAGCCCGTATCAAATAAGCACTTAAAAGTCCCAAATCAAAACTTCAACAGAAATATTATGATGTTACACCATTCGATTAGCTCATCTATTTTACATCATTATAAGAAAACACAAAAAAGGAGAACTTCAATAATTTCTCATACAATCATTTTTAGTTCTCCATCATCAATGGAGCAAAGCACCCCTTTAATCCCCCACACATTTTTAAACAAATCTAATGTATTCATCAATTTATAATACGTATATTCCATTATTATTCTGGAGCGTACATTTATCTTGAAAATCATCACAGCATCAGTAGCCCCTGTCCCAGATTGTTTATTATTTCTACTCTTTAAAATTGCTAATTTTGCTTCACCCAATAAATAGTTTAATAGCTGAACTTTTTGACGATTTTCCTTATTATATTTTGTTCCATAAATGAACATGATATTGTTAAATTTCCCCATTAACCTTCTACATATTTCACTAAAAAAAATGAAAAAAAAACTAAGTCTCATACATTGCAAGAATAAGTGGAATATAGTTTCTTTTTGTCCACAAAATACACAAGTATCATCCTCTTTCTGCTCAATTATTTTTAAAAAGGAATTGGTAGCAACAATCCCATGCAGAATTCTCCATTGTAAGTCTGCTGTTCTTTTCTTATTCGGGGGGCTTATATATCTCCCTCCAAGCAGGTGCACTCCCACCTTCCACCCCCAGATATTCTCTCCATGGTGTGTCACATGCTGTTTTTAGTGCTGCAAAGTGTACAGTTTTTACACAATATTTATAAAGGTCCCCCTTCGACAGACTTAAAACTCACGACTTCTCCTTTATGGAATGACACGATCGTATTATCGGTGAGTGAGGACAGATCAACAGCAGGGCAGACCTCCATCTCCGTGTTCACTGCTCTGATCGAGTTGTTCAGCCGATGATAATCTTTGGCCATGAATGATAAAAAACTCTGAAGCATTCTGACTGACTTGACCCCCAGTATTGAAGATAGCACTGCTGGGTCAATAAAGGACTTCTTGCTGTCATCATAAATTTGGGACAGTGTAAGTATTTGATGTGTGATGAGTGTTTTAACAAAACTATCACTTAACAACAGAGGACATGAAAAAACAGAGTTGAAAACTAAAGGCTCATCAGCCAACCAACCAGATGTAGCAAAGTTTCTTTTAAAGACAAAGTGCCACGTTAATAAGACTCCCTTGTAAAAATGGGGTAGGCTGGACAGGTCCATTTTGTGAATGTTCATCACCAGAAGTTGTTTATCAAAACCGAAGCCTCCCACTCGGCGGAAGAAACCCATCGCCATCTCTCTCCAACTCAGAGGGTGAGAAACAAAAAAAACCTTCTGCAGAACCTGAAGTCGAAATTGTGCAACTTTAGAGACAACATCAATGAGCCCCTGACCACCCTCTTCCAAAGGTAAAAACAGTACACTTTGTTTAATCCAGTGTAGGCCCACCCAAAAAAAATCAACCAGAAGTTTCTGGATTCTGTGTAAAAGCCCAGGAGGAGGGTCCCCACTCACAAGTTTGTGCCAGAGCATAGAGGCTATCAAATTGTTAATTACAATCACACGTCCCCTGTAAGACAGCTTAGAAACAATCCACTTCCATTTGTTCAGTCTCATAGTTACTTTATCTAAAAATCCTTCCCAATTACTGTTGTCCACCCCCTCAGCACCCATCACCACCCCGAGATATCGAAAACACCTTCTGTCCCACCTCATTTCTAAGGGCAGATCTGGTGGTGAACATGCTGTCCAGGAGCCAATCAAAAAAGCGGTACTTTTGGCCCAGTTGATTCTTGCTGACGATATTTTCTCAAATACTTGTTGACATGAAATTAACATTTTAATGTCATCGTTTGATGTGACAAAGATGACAACATCATCAGCATAGGCCAAATATTTAAAATTAACAGTTGGGCACATAGGAAAACCCACACCCTGCAGTCTGCGACTTATCTGACGTAAAAATGGTTCAATTGATAAAGCATATAGCATTCCAGATAAAGCACAGCCCTGTCGAATTCCTCTGTTTACTGAGAACGGGGCACTCAACGAACCGTTGACTTTTAAAACGCCAAAAATATTAGTATATAATAGCCTTATCATATTTATAAAACTGTCCCCAAAACCAAAACTTTTCAATGTATTAAACAAATATCGGTGATCTACTCTATCGAAAGCCTTTTCCTGGTCTAGAGACAGAATCCCCAAATCAACCCCACACAGATTACATGCTGAGATAACATCCCGCAATACAAAAATATTATCATGAATTGACCGGTCTGGCACACAGTATGATTGACACGGGTGAATTATGGAGTCCATTACATTCCTCAGGCGGTTGGCCAAGGCCCTTGAAAAGATTTTGTAGTCTGTACACAATAGGCTCACAGGACGCCAGTTTTTGATTTGACACAAGTCCCCTGTTTTTGGTAGCAGAACTATGACAGCTCTTCTGCAGCTCAGTGGTAATTCACCAACCTTAATACTCTCCAGAAACACTGTAATCATGTCTGGTCCCAACAGATGCCAAAACTGCTTATAAAATTCTGTTGGAATCCCGTCAATCCCCGGAGTCTTTCCAACATTTAAATTAGACAGCGAGTCGGAGAGTTCCTGCAGAGTAATCTCGGTGTCCAGATGTAATTTTAACTTTTCCGAAATTGTTGGCACACCATCCAAAAACTCAGACATTGCAGCCTCATCGATGCTTTCCTCCTTGAATAAATTCTTGTAAAACGATACAGCAAAGTCTCTTATCTCCCCTGTAGTACACAGTTCTTGACCGTTGGTGTCACGGAGCATATGGATTGTCTTGCTCTGTGCTTCCTTCTTTTCAAGACTAAAAAAAAACCTTGTGGGTGCATCCAGGTGATTCAGATTCTGGAAGCGAGACCTCACTAAAGCTCCCTGAGACTGCAACTCCAGAAGCTGAGACAGTGAATGTTTTTTTGCTGTTAAAATTTCAAAGGTATCCTTATCAAAAGTTTTTTGAAGAGTAGCCTGTAGTTCAGTGATGTCCTCCTCCAGGCTTTTCATATGGTCCACACTCCTCTTCGTCACTTGCTTGGTGTATTGTTGGCAAAAAGCTTTGATCTGTACTTTTGAGACATCCCACCATTGTTTGAGGGAAGTGAATTTGGATTTAGTGAGGGTCCATTGCTGCCAGAAAAATTCAAAGCACTGAAGGAAGTTCGAATCATCCAACAGGGAAACATTGAATTGCCAGAAAGACTTGAATAAAAGTTTTTTAGAAAAGGTGAGCTTTAATGCTACTAGCGAGTGATCAGAAAGACCAAAAGGACAGATATAAGTAGTGGTGATTGTATTCAGAAGATGCCTTGAACAGTAAAACCTGTCTAACCGTGCCATTGAAATGCGGCCTCCCCCCCCTTTTACCCAGGTGTATTGTCTATCTGTAGGAAAATTATTCCGCCATACATCCACCAGATCTGACTGCTGTAATAAAGTATGTAATACTCTGACAGAAGCTGGATGAGGCTCAGTACCATTTCGATCCAGTTGAGCATTTTCTGTACAATTAAAATCCCCTCCTAGTAGAAGAATTTCCCCATTAATAAACGATTCCACCACCTTTCTCAATGAATCAAAGAAACAGATCCTCTCTCGACCATTTGTTGGCGCATAAGAATTAATGAACACGAGATCCTGATCACCATCTTTAATCTGCACCACCAGCAGGCGCCCAGCCACCACCTCTCTAATATTAGTAATCTGCAAATTTACAGTTTTGGAAATCAGCACAGCAACCCCAGCACTGATATGGGATCCGTGACTAAGCACAGCCTGACCCCCCCATTCACGTAGCCAGTCCGACTGATTCCTAATATCGGTGTGTGTTTCCTGAAGTAGTGCTATGTGAAGGCCTTTTTGCCCTAAATAATCAAAAACAGCAGCCCTTTTTGCGTCTCCCCTACACCCATTTACATTTAGACTCCCAATATGTAAAGAGTCCATTAATACAAAGCACAAGGGAGTGACCAATAAATTACACAACACAAACGAATAAAAGAAACGTAGAGCTACCTCCATCATGATTAAAGCAGTGATTTCCTAACCCTACTGATCAGATTCTTTAATCTCACGGACTCTTTCTGGTCCATGCCAAGCTGTACGGCATTGCGCATCACCCTCTGTGCTGACACCAGGAAGAGCTGAACATCTGGGAAGTGCTCCTCCACTTTAACTCCTCTCTTGCCCTCAATAAATTCCAAGAAATACCGAATACTTGCGGTGCTGTATCCGCCTCCGAGTGTATACCTTGATGAGGACTCGCTTCTCACGGAGGCGTCAGTGTCACTGCCCTCATCCTCCCTGTCACCCACATCACAGTCACTGTAACTTTTAAACAAGTGGCTGCGTTCACTGGATGGCTCACTGAACACGAGGCTTTTCTTTGCAGACTTCGTATTCTCCGATTTATTCTTTCGCTTATGACGGGGCACTTTGAAACTCTCATCCCTCTCGCTCACACTTGCACTCCCACTCTCCACGGCACACACCTCGTCCATCGGCCTCTCACTCAGCTGCCTTTCCACGACTTGCGCCGAGCTCTGCTTCGTCAGCAGTGCGTCCTCAGCGGCCTGAACTTGTGCAGCTTCATCGGTTACCTGAGACTCGTTCACAGCAGTGGCGACTGGCGCAACTCCTTCGGAAAGAGCGTTCAATGTCGTCCCCTCACTGCTACTGGTCTCAGGCTCTGTGCTTACTTTACACACTGCACTGTCGGCTTCAGCCGGCTTTTCATCGGCAGCAAGAAGCGCGCTCTTCTCTGGAGCGTCTATAGACAGAAAGCTTGCAGGCCGATCACACACAACACCCGCACTCTCCAAACGATCAGTACACTCAGACCCATCATCCTCCATATTGTCCACCTCACTTTCATACTCAGACTCGCAGTTTTCATCGTTAACCCCGTCATTGTTCTCCTTAATCGGAGCGGAGCCGCCCGGCAGCACCCCAGGTTCATGTTTGCACTGTGCCGCCTTGTGTCCAGCTCTGCCACAGTTAAAGCATTTCATTGTATCTGAAGTGACAAATACTACATAATCATCGCCCTCTACCTTAAACCTGAGCGCCACGTTTATTTCCTCATTCATGTTATTTAAAATCATATAAACTTGTCTCCGAAAGGAGACCACATGTTTTAATTCCTGCATCTTGCAGCCAAGTGGGATCAATACTATATCAGACATTATTTGCCCATAACGTTTCAATTCCCTTAGTAAAATATCATTTTTTAAGAAAGGTGGAACATTAGAAACAATAACTTTCTTCGCAGGCGCTGATAACGGCAGGACAGGAACTAATGCGCCATTGATAACAACCCCTTCTTCAACGAGTGTATTTACAAGAGACTCATCGTTTAAAAAAACAACCACAGCCTTGTTCATTCTGGAGGCGGATAGGACATTTTTATAACCGACAACTTTCCCTACTCCCACCACACATGCTTCGGCAGAAACCTGGGGGTCCACCAGGACCTTTGCGCCATGACGGCGTGAAAGATTTTCAAATGCCTTTGGTAACAAACCAGGAGCCCTGCCTTTGGACACGGCCATGGCGATAACCGCCAAAGCCGCGTCTTAAACAGTAAAAGCTAACAAAAAAAACAATTCTAAGACAAAACCCTAAGAAAAAAACAACTAAGAGAAAGAAAAAAAAGGAGAAAAAGTAAGAGACTTACACAGAGAGCTCGACGCCCGTGGGCTTCCCACGACTCGAACACGCCCACCCCAGGCAGCACTAATCGAGCAACACACAGACAGCAAGATAGATAGATAGATAGATAGATAGATAGATAGATAGATAGATAGATAGATAGTGTGAAAGGCACTATATAATAGATAGATAGATATGAAATGCACAATAGATAGATAGATAGATAGATAGATAGATAGATAGATAGATAGATAGATAGATAGATAGATAGATAGATAGATAGATAGATGGCACTATATAATAGATAGATAGATAGATAGATAGATAGATAGATAGATAGATAGATAGATAGATAGATAGATAGATAGATAGATAAAAGGCACTATATAATAGATAGATAGATAGATAGATAAAAGGCACTATATAATAGATAGATAGATAGATAGATAGATAGATAGATAGATAGATAGATAGATAGATAGATAGATAGATAGATAGATAGATAGATAGATAGATAGTGTGAAAGGCACTATATAATAGATAGATAGATATGAAATGCACGATAGATAGATAGATAGATAGATAGATAGATAGATAGATAGATAGATAGATAGATAGATAGATAGATAGATAGATGGCACTATATAATAGATAGATAGATAGATAGATAGATAGATAGATAGATAGATAGATAGATAGATAGATAGATAGATAGATAGATAGATAAAAGGCACTATATAATAGATAGATAGATAGATAGATAAAAGGCACTATATAATAGATAGATAGATAGATAGATAGATAGATAGATAGATAGATAGATAGATAGATAGATAGATAGATAGATAGATAGATAGATAGATAGATAGACGTCCAGGGACCATGCCCCACTGGGATGCCGGAAGTACGGAAATACTGGAAGAAGGGCAGTGTTTTCCCTTTGCCAAAAGGGGGTGCCTGGATAGCCCTGGACTAGAGTATGCAGCACTTCGTCACACAGATGTTAATCAGGAGCACCTGCAACACATCCAGGGACTGGATAAAAGGGGCCGCCTCACTCCAATCAGGAGCCGGAGTCAGGTGGAAGTAGACAGAGCTCGCCAGTGAGGAGTTGGAGGCGGCCGAAGAAGCAGTGAGAGGTCTAGAGAGACTGTCTTTATGGTGATTTGTGCATTGTGTGTTGTGTTGGGGGGAAAGGGTTGTAAATAAACGTGTGTGATTTAAGACTTTCTGTGTCAGCCTGTCCATGTCCGGGTCCAACATGTGCACAATAGATAGATAGATAGATAGATAGATAGATAGAGAGTGACCAATAATAAATAGAGCAATAGAAGACCGGTTGGACAGATTGAGTACTTTTGTTCATCATTTTATTTTGTTCATTATTTTCTTTCTGAGCATTTTTTTAATTTAAAAATGGATCTTCTCCATGTCTGAAATTCTGTTCTAATCTAACTAATTCATGGATAACTTCCACCAGGAATGCAATGTGTCTTAAATAAGATGATAATTTGTACTTACACTAGTAAGTCTTAAGTATCAGAATAATAACAGAAATTGAATAATGAAATATTCCTTGAATAGTGTGTGTGCAGTTTGGACATTTCCCACCATGTCTACATGAGTTTTCTGCTTTTCTTCCCACATTCTAAAGATTTTCTTTTTAGGTTATTTTTACACATCTAGAAATAATCAGTGTATATATTATGACTATTTTATTGCTGCACGACCCTGTGTTTACTTATTTGACCTCTACTGGAGAAGATGTTGTAAAAGACAAATTTAACAAAAACATTCAGCTCTCTGTTTTATTAGCAAATTAAATCAAATTCAACAGTTTTTTTTTTAATGAGAATTTCAATCCTTCTACAGTATGACTGGCAATATTAGATGTCAATGCACTGAAGTAACCCAAATAAGATAACAATTTCTGCAGTGTACCATTATACAACCAAAATGTTCAATTAGCTTAAAATGAGTTTTTATGTGATGTTCTTCCAGATTTCCTCTATCTCGTGTATCACAGTGCTACAGGCATCCCATTCATTGCCGTTGTCACTGGATATGTGTCAGTGTTATGCGTACAATAATTGGTTTCACAAATAATTTACCTGGGAATAGAGCTGACTGAGGCAATCTGTTTTTATTCATTTATTTCTTTGTGCTTTTTTGCTCTCTGTCTCTTGGTTTATCACATGGGCTCAGAACAAAGTCAAAGCAGAACTCAGCAAATACACATATGGGACGGTTTGTTTATAAGGCATTCAGCTATTGTCCCTCATTGATTGTGTTCTAATTTTCTATACATTGTATCATTCAGTTTTACATTTCTTACCTTCTTCCAATTGCATACTAAAATAATGAAGGTGTGCAGTGGAGATGTGGTAATGAAACCTCCGGGCTTCACTAGTTTGGTGACGCTACTATTTTAATCAGTCCCCAGTATATGGTGTAGTAAGGCCTTTTACATAACTGTACGACATAATGACATTATCCATTTTTTGCTATGGCTAGAACACATGTTCTGAGCCGGACATTCTTATTGCTGGTGTCACAAATTCCACAAAGAGCCATAGCAAGGTTTGGGGCAGCCACCCATATATTATTTTCCTGGCCGCAAATTGCAACTAAATGACAGCACTGATGTGCACAAACTGGAGTCCAAAACAGAACTGAGGGAATAGGGAAAAGGTGGAGGCTTGTAAAGGTCAGGGTAGAAAGTGACGTCCAAGGGGCTGGGATCGGAAAAGGTCTTCAGCCATAGGCTCCAGCCCGGACATGACATCAAGGGGGCCGGAGCTGGCAAGGCCTTCCTCTATAGGTTCGGATCCTGAAGTGACACCAACAGGGCCAGGTGGAACTTCCCGTGAATGGTCTGCGGCAAAGCGAGAAAAAGAGTCAGTGCAGTCTGCCACATCCCGGTCTGATTCGGAATTGCCCTCACTCAAGCCTTTTAGTTGCCTCCCATGCGCACGTGTGTGACACCGGCTAAAAAGTTTTAGTTTGCTCCTGTTCAGAATGCAGACTTTGCGCCTTATCACATAAGATGATAGATCACTGACCAAGTAGTGCTCAGAGATAGCTCTCAGACCAACGAGCTGGATACGCAACTTCACACAATAGCCCACAACTCAAGAACTGACAACTTTGATGGAAATAACATAGCACCAATGGTCAGCCTAAAACGATGGGCTTAAGTGCAGCCAAGAAGCCTATGGCATGACCTCTGTTCTTTCCTTGTCAGCAGCCATACCACCTGAGCTTCAGAACAGGTCATCCACCTGAAGTTAAGCATGTTCAGGCCCAGCCAGTACTTGGATGAGAGACCATCTAGGAAAAATGTAGTTGCTGCTGAAAGAAGTGATGGTGAAGCCAGCAGGGGGTGTTTACTCTGTGGATCCCACTGTCCCAGTGCAGTGATGGGTGCCATAAAGAGACATAAAAACTGAGGTCCTGGCTCTCTGCGGTCAAAAAAGATCCTTCATCAGGTGGGGCTAAACCCGACAGGATTCCCTGGGAGAAGAGGCAAGATATGGTAAAAGATAATTACGACAATAGGAATGAAGAGCTGTGTTGGGCAGGATGGTCTTTTCATGTCATAACTCTTTTAATTGTCTGATTAATGGAATCATGTACTTGATGACACCTAGTGGAAATAAGGGAAAGTGCATGGTCAGTGGAACACTTACTGTCTTAGACTTATAGTTAGAAAAGTCACAATTAGATAGATAGATAGATAGATAGATAGATAGATAGATAGATAGATAGATAGATAGATAGATAGATAGATAGATAGATAGATAGATAGAGCATCCTTTGTAAGCAGGGTGTTTCCCAATGTTCTCGCTAAATTGCCCCCTAATCATCCCCTGTCTCCAATCCAATCTCCAATGTCTCACCCATTCACCACCTAATAGCTCATGTGCAGTGAGCGTATTGCCGCAAAAATGGCTGCCGTCACATCATCCAGATGGGTTCTACACATTGCTGGTGGTGGAAGTGGTTCCCTTCTGTCTATGTAAAGCATTTTGAGTAGCGAGAAAAGTGCTATATAAATGTTATTAATGAATTATTAATTATTTAGTAGATTTAATTAAGTAGGTAAGTACTTAATTAATTAATCAATCAAGTAATTAATTCCTTTATAAACCTTTGTAAGGCCCTATCACAACACTTCCTCCATCAAACTCACTGCTTGACCTTGCCATAACTTCTGCTGTATAGCAGAGACCCCCAGTGCTTATAAGGTGGCTGTAGTAAAGTTGTAGCAATCCATTCTACTCCAAAAGAGTAACTAGGGCTGGAATGAAAAAAACAGAATACCATCCAGGAGTTGGACCAGGGATGCCATTGTTCCAAACCTTGCTAAGATGTTAAGTGCCTAAGCAGTGGAAGATTGTTCACAAGAGACCAGGCATTCTTCACCTGTTGCAATTAAGGGGTCATTTTGCTAGGACACTGTGTGTGTAAAAAAAACTCAAAGAGAAACTACAGTGTCACCTGCAAACCAGAAGGTGCGAACAAAGGACAAGAAGAAGAAGAGCTATTGAACAAAGAAAGAATGAGAGCTGAAGGTTCTTCCATGTGTTTGATGACAAGCCTACCAGGAAAGGAACAAAGCTTAGCTTGCACCACAAGTACACACACTTTGATTCCAAGAACTATTAATTGACATTAATTGTCTTTATGAAATGAATTAGTTATAAGTTACTGTAATATTTAAATTACCTTGTCTTACGTAAGTTTATATACACCTTGGCTAAAAACTTTCAAACTTAAACTTCCCAAATTTCACACATATCACTTTTCCAAACAATTCATGTGTTAAATCAATTAGCATATATTTCTTACTTTCCATCAGGGTTTCTCTCCAAAATTATGATTAAAAAGACAGATTCATTTCACCCTGGGTCATATTTGTGTCTAGCACACTCTTTGGATTAGTGAGCTGTGTCCTGTTTTGAAACGCCGACAATCTGAACAGCCTAACGTAGAAAGCAATCTGGCTGTGGCCATAAGTTGACTTTTCGTACATAACCTCACTAGTTTAAGCGCTGTTTAAATAGCGTGTACTTCATAATAAAACCTCAAGGGGTTAAGTAGCTCTCTAAGTATGTGTCATATACATAATATTTCATATGAAACCTCAGAGGCTAAGCGCTTTCCCTTAGCATGTGTTTCAGAATAAAACCTCAGAGGTTATGTAACTTAACATGTCTGACATTTACTTCAAAACCTAACTATTTAAGAACACTCATCAGAGCTGAATATTCAGACTACAAACCAAATAGGCCAAGTTCCTGCATGTGTCCACAGTAAAAGGGGATATAGCTTTTCAGCATTAATCATAAGGATAGATAGATAGATAGATAGATAGATAGATAGATAGATAGATAGATAGATAGATAGATAGATAGATAGATAGATAGATAGATAGATAGATAGATAGATAGATAGATAGATAGATAGATAGATAGATAGATTTGGCCAAGCTGGCCACTGCAGGTGCTTCTACAGTATATTGGTATCCTTCAATAAGGGCGCGCACAAAGAGGCGAGCTTCAAAAGGGCGACCTCAATTGGGCGCGGCGAATAAAGGCAAACGCAACAAAATTATTACAGAAAATTTATTAGATAAAGGCAATGATTGAATGTATAAAAAGGCAAAAGCAAGAATATTAAAACATCCAATTAATTAATGCATGAACTTCTAACGAACTATTTCTAAAGCTGTCTATATTTCGTTGTTTTCTGCTCTTACTCATTGTTGTGTTACACTTGAAGCTTTAGATTATGTGCAATGCCACGTAGATATTTTATTATTTATTATTATCTACTATTATTATCTATCTATTATTATCTAAATTATCTACGAACGCCTTTATTCGCCATGCTCAATTGAGGTCGCCCATTTGAAGCTCGCCTTTTTGTGTGCGCCCTTATTGAATAGAATCCAGTATATTATCTTGAAGATTTTGTTATTTGTAGTGAACTAACCCCTATTGAAGGCAGAGACAGCAGTTTCCATAAGGGGGAGCTGTAACCTGGATAACAGGACAGCCCTTCATCTGTGATTGTTTCTGTGGAAACCAAAATTGCCCCTGGAAGTTCTTACAGTCTGAGACTTTAAAGGAGCTGATGATGAGTAGAGAGGAAGGTCATGTCATGAGTGAGTGAGGGGATGTTAATAGAGTTTAGGTATACCCAGAGAGGTATTATTATTATTATTCTGATAGTCCTTCTATAATTGTCTATCCAAGAAACCTTTAGTTTGTATTAATAAATGAGTTATGTTTTCATATCCAGATTTCCTTAGAGGGTTCAGGAACCACCAGACACTGTTTACATTAGACTACAATAGATAGATAGATATGAAAAGGCACTATATGATAGATAGATAGATAGATAGATAGATAGATAGATAGATAGATAGATAGATAGATAGATAGATAGATAGATAGATAGATAGATAGATAGATAGATAGATAGATAGATAGATCGATCATTTGATCCCAGGGGGAAATCTGGCTAGCATGCAATAATCAATACAATAATCGACAAGTCTTTTGTAAATTTTAGATTATTATTAAGACAAAAACAACAAATAAATCTTATTAATGGCAAAATCAAAATTACATATATTAACAAAATAAAATAAAGGTATAAAAACAATGAAATTAGGAGTGCTAGAAGTGCCAAGACACGCATTTTAGAAGAGAGAATTCCTTATCTTCCCTTTGTACATCCAGACTTATCCTTTTTCTACATTGAGAACCTAAAGTTAGTCAGAGATCAAAGTTCATCCAAATGGGACAATGTATGTCAATAAAATCTTTAAAGGAGTTCACACCAGTTTCATCTGCTGAGGAGAAACAGAGGGAGATACAGGCGGACACTTTGCACGTCATCAAACCCACTGCCTTTCCCCAAGTAAGCATACCTGGGGTTTGCATTATTGATATGCATATTTACAGGTAGAATGACAGAAACAACTCCTTGCCAATAACCCCAAGAGATTCATCAAGTGATTGGCATTTATATAAGATGAAAAATGCCAATATTCTGCAGTAGAACCCTTTTTTTAAACATAGAAAATAAAAAGGTAAAGAGAGGCTGAATAACAACAGTTATGTTAATCACAGACCTGCTTAAGATAGAAAGCCACCGACAGCGTGAACAGTCTGAAGCTTTAATTTGTAGGCATTCCTTCAGAGAGAACCTTGCATTGTACATTTTATTGATCCCAAGTTAAAAACGGCCAAGGCCAAACTTACAATGCATCTTGCAGAGTTCTGGATGGGAAGTTAACCTTAACATTTCAAGGCAGAGATGCCAGTTTAATAAATAATGTAAATATCCTTGAAAGTAACTGTTATAGCACTGGATTATTAAAGGCAATACAGCGGATGGCTCCAGAATGGGAACAGCGGCTGCAGGTCCTGAAAGCACCCAAATTTATTTGTGTTACTTTTACCTCTTATGCTATACAGAGCCCTATATTAATGCCTGGGAATTGTAACTTTACAGAGCACATCTCATGTCTGTTGTAGTTAGAGGCTTGGTTTAAAAGTCCTTCTGGCCAAAGGTGTGAGACCAGCAGCAAGGCAAGCAGACTGTGGTTTAAATTCAAAGAATTTGACTTGTGCAGGCTTAGGTCAGTACTGAGAAATCTGTAATACTTTCATCCAGTGGCGGGCCGTCAGGGCCTGCAAGGCCTTCTCTGCTGGCCTAAAAAATATCTGAATCACAAACTGATGTTAATTATATTTTGACCATGAATACTTGTTAAATAATTCCAAATAGTCTGTCCGCTTCCTTTCATAGCTTTTCCGATGGTTGTGCTGCTTCCAGACATGTATTTTCGTATTAAAGCATTTAACCAATCACATTTCAGCCATCATTTGTTGCCAGGCAGGGTCAAAGTCAAAGAAGTCTGCCCGGAGGCCTTCACAATCCGTTCTGCAGGCCCTCTAACACAAAATAAATGTCGATTAAACTGTTGCTTCAACCAATCAGATTTTGAGTTGGTTTCACTAGGGCCCTCTAGCAGGCGTACGGCAACATCACCGTATTCAAACCCATTGATTGGATAGGATGGTGCGGATGGTGTAATAGAAAAATCTGAATGAGAGCATCATGGGGCAACTGTATACACTGGTATGTTTGGCGGTAACCATTCCCGTGTCTACTGCTTCTGTCGAGCGGACATTTTCAGCCCTAAAGCGAATTAAAACTAATGCCAGAAATACGACAGGGCAGGTTCAACTTTCAGCATTAGCTTCGATGGCGATAGAAAGGGACTTCGTGATGGAACTGAAGAGCACGGATAATCTGTACGACAGAGTAATTGAACTGTTTTTGAGGAAAGAGAGGAGGATGGATTTTGTTTACAAATAATCCGAATTTTTGGTGAGTAAAATGTTGCGATTTTCCTAAATAATATTGCATTTATGAGTTATTATTGATGTTTTTTATGTGTGTCACGGGCTGTAGCTGCAGTAGAAAGGAACTTGTTCACCCCTGGTTTGTCTATTCAATAAAGGCATTTATTGTGGCTACAGGAGTTATCTATCTGCGATGCAACGGCTCTTTATACTGTATTTCTGCATACTAAGATGGTTTTTATAACCATAAATTAGTTTTTGAGGAGCGGGTTGATTCAGACGGAGCACTACTGAAGGCCTAGGTTTGAAATGCACCTGTCCGCCACTGCATTCATCAGAATAAGAGAAGAATGCGAGGTCACGGACAAAATCAAAAATTGTGTCGAAACAACCAAACAAACACAAATACAGAATTGCATTTGATTTTCTTAGATATTCACAAATGTAGAAGACTGAAGGGTCTGTGGGACCGAGTTTGTAAAACTGTAGTGCTGATGATACAATCTGATGTGACTTCTTGGGACACGCCCCTAGCAACCACTTGGTGAGTGCTAGAAACCAGGCAACAAATTGGCAATGTCCATAAATGACGTTGTGGAAACAATATGTGGTGGATGGCTGGGAAGCATCCATGTTGGAAGGACCGAGGGAGGGAGCATATCCAGAGCATTACCTCCCCTGGAGCACTAGGTGGCAGCCCCCCTGGGTTGCAGCGGTGCCTCAGACTCCTACAGGGCTCCATGGGACTTGACGTGTGCTACAGGCCTGTTGGGTTCTGTGGGCGCCTCCAGGGATACCCTTATGGGCAGCTCTTCTGCCACATTTAGAAGTGCTGCCAGAAGTGGAAAAATGAGCACCTGGAGAACTTTCTGGGTGCCTTTATAAAAGGAACCAGCAGCCACTACTCTGGGAGCCAGAGTCAGGTGGGAGTAAACAAAGCTTGTCCGGAGGAGTGGAGGAGGAATAGAGAAAGAGAAAAAGAAAAATGAGATTGTATTGTGCTTGTGGGAAACATGGGAAAGCGTTTCCCATAAGGAAAAACTTGTGTCTCATGCCTGCCTGTTTCGGGTTTGGGTGGCATTGCGCCCCCACAAAACAAAATTTCTCTGTTTGGAGTAAGGCTTCTAATATCACTCACAATCTGCATTAAGAAACCTATAGAAAATGGAAACAAAATTTGATTAAATCCAATGGCAATGCATGAGGGGGGTCTTGCCCTCTCTCAGTTAATGACTTGCCGATACACACGATTTAAAGAAACAGAATAATACATTGTATTGATAAACATAAGGGTTATAGAAATATGATAACTGAACATATATATTGTTTCATTGTTTGAGGGTAAGAAAGAAGTCACAATGAAATGTTGGCATGCCAACCGGGCCATCCCAATTACTCAAAATAATAAGTTGGCTCAAATTAAGATTCAAGATTCTTCATTTGTCACATACGCAGTTATCCAAATACAACATGTAGTGGAATGTGCCCTGAATTGGCCCATGAGACTGTGCAATAACTTAACAAATAGATAAATTGAATTACAATTATTTGAGCTTCAAAAGTTAGTTAACAAGCGCTTGATGGTGTGGTAAATAACCAAAAGCAAACTGTAGCCATAAGCTATATTCTGAAGGCTCTAGAGAGTGATCAGGCTTCAGGGTTGGAGCTCTACAGACTGGGTATCTCATCTCCTGAATAAGACGCCTCCTTCTGGGGGTGCCCTGCCTTTTACAGCTTGTGGACAGGAAGGGGCGGAGTCAGCTGCCCTCAGTGGGCGTCTTTTCTGAGCTGTGGGTGATTAAAGGAACAGAACAGGCACCAGTCGCACCTCTGATGTTCCAGGATCCTAGTGCTTACCACCAATGACCCCAGAAAGTGACTGCCTCACGCGCATGCATGACAACTGATATGTAAGATAGATGAGACAGAAACAGATGTACAGCAACACAGAAGAGGGCGGCTCTTTACTGACTGTTTAACGTTTCATTTCTCTTGGCACAAATAAACAGTTTTGCAATAGCAAGCCTTTATGGATGATGTTTGATGTCTCGGGGAGTTGTTGCTGTTGGTTGCTCTAGGTTCAAGTGGAGGATTCTTCTTGCTTTTGCTTGCTGTTAGGCTCTTTGTTGTGTCCTCTGCAACTTCCTATGGAAAAGCATCACTCATTTCGGCACAAGAATTAATGCTCTGAAGTTTCCTTTTTGAAGTAATGGCTGCTTCTCAATTTTCTCAGACTGGGCTCACACACTGGCACAGAGCTTGGCATGGCTGAGTGGATCTTCGCCATGAAAAGCCTAGCAGAATGGACAATGCCCGCTTTGTCCTACTGGTCTGACTAATTTTGCTGCTCACAACTGTTCATTTATTTGGATCCTCACTGCCTCAGACCATGCTTATCATATCATATCTTACCTACTATACCGTAGCTTCCTAAGTTCAGTCCTGGGGACTCCAGCAACTGTTGGTTTTTATTCCCATCACTTCCACAATTAGGATACCCTTCTTGTTTTTATCTGATGGTACTGTTTTGTGAGCTCTTCTTTTTAATTCTCAGAAATTCCGAAATATCTTTCCCAGAACTTAGTCTTGTTTGCCATTTTCTTATTAATTCACAGTTTCTGTAAAGTTTTCTATCTTAATTGTGTGGGGAACAAAACCACCTGCATGTGTCTGCTCACTTGTAAGAAGGGTTTCATAATAAGCAGACAGGTGAAAATAGCAGCGATATTAGCATCTCGAGTTTAGCATCTAAAGTTGTTTGCACCAGCGTCAGCACTGCTCATTGCTACAGGGAAATTCACTCAAAAGAGGCCCTGAATATTCTGTAATAACTCTTGCTAGGATGAAGATATCTGAATGAAACAACATGCAATGTGTTCCTCAGTATATGGAGCTTCGAACAAGCCAGGATGCCATTGCGTCGGAGTGATGTGGTAGGAGCCGGACAGCTGTTGTGATGTTTAAACTCCATTTGCAACTTCTGGGTGCCTACCGCTCGTACCCCTTCACTCAGTCACCTCCTCAGGATGGTGGTGTACAGTATTGAGCAGGGTGCCTTCATGGTGCAAACCTATTGAGTCACCAATTCCTTTAAGCAATGTCAAAATCAACTGGATAATCGTGAGTTAACGGAAGGTTACTTCCAGCAAGATGGAGCAACGTGTCACACGTAGGCAAGGAGCATGGCAGAAATTGAGTCCTTCTTCAGCAACAGGGTCATTGCAAAGGGGATTTGGCCACCAATGTCGCCGGATCTGACACCACCAGACTTCTTTGTTTGGGGTATGCTCAAAGGAAAAGTCCATCGGAACAAGCCTTGCACTGTGGAAGATTTGAAGGAAAACATCCAACGTGAAATTGCTGCTATTCGCACCGAGATGCTTGCTGATACATTCAGGAACATGGAGCATTACGTCGAAATGTGTCTGGCAGAAAACGGAAACCACTTCCAGCGTGGCATGTAATGCAATCGATTACACATACGTTAAGGTATAGAGCGTATTGTTTTGGTTCAGATCGCTTCATCCTAACAGGAGTTACAACAGAAAACTCAGGGCCTCTTACAAGTGAATTTCCCTGTAGTCGTCAGCATTTGGATACAACTGAGGGAGCAAACTGGACAGAGATGTGTACTTTAATAAGAAAATAGCAAAAGCAACAAACATGTAAAACTATGGATGAAAATAAAATCCTGAACTTCTAAACTAAACTTTACGATCAATTAAAAGGAAGACTAAGACACCGATTGTGAGATTAATTGGACGAAAAACCTCAGCCATGAGACTGAACACAAAGACCACTCTATTACCCCCATTCTTATACTTTCAGCCTGCTCCTCGCTTTCAGTTATGTAAAGACATTTAAAGCTAAATCAGTTTACCTTTCGTAATGGACTTGCCACAGCGGATTCAGAACGTATTCAGACGCCTTCACTTTCTGCACATTTCATTGTGTTGTAGATTTAATCTGCAATTTCTGTCCATCAATCTACACTCACTAATCCATAATGACAAACTGGAAACACATGTTCAGAATGGTTTTCAAAAATGTATTAAAAGTCAAAAACTGAAATCTAATTTATATAAGAATTCAGGTTTCCTAACTTAGTGCTTTGTAGAAGCTCTTTTGCCAGCCATTACAGTTTCCTGTCTTCCTGGGCGAGTCTCTACAGGCTTTGCCCACCTGGTTTTGAGCACTTTATCCCATTCCTACTGGAAGATCCTTTCAAGATCTGTTAGACTGGACGGAAAGCATTTGTAAACTGTCATCTTCAGGCCTCTCCACAGATGTTCTATGGGATTTGGTTCAGTCAGAGTCTTGTCCCAAAGCCTCTTCAGTGTTGGCTTGGCTGTCTGCTTCAGGTTGTTGTCGTGCTGAAAGGGGAGCCATTTGGTCTTTGGTCATGTGTACTCTGGTGCGGATTTTCTTCAAAGATCTTTCTATATTTTGGTGCATTCATCCTTATACTGTATCAATGCTGCTTAGTCTCCCTGTCTCCCCCCATAGCAGGATATTGCCACCACCACGCTTCACTACAGTGATGGTATTAAGCAGGTGATGAGCAGTGCCTGCCAGCAGGCTGACATGAGATGGTCGTCATTCTGACAGGTTCACCTATTTCAGCAGAGGACCACTGGATTTTGGGCCAACTTCTTTCCTGGTTACTCAGTTTGGCCTCATGACCGACTCTAGGAAAGGTCCTGGTGGTTCCAGACTTCTTCCATTTCACACAACTACTGTGCTCCTGGGAACACTCACAAGCTTTAGAAATGGTTTTATCCCCTTGATCTCATCCATGTATCACAACAATTTGATCACAGAGATTTCTTTGGACTTTATGGCTTTGTTTTTGTCCTGAAACGCAGTTTGAATTGGGAACCTTCCATAGGCAGGTACATGTGGGCCTTCTAGACGACGACGTCCAGTCAATTCATTTTGTCCAATCAAGTTATAGGAAAATTACAACAAACAGGGTACATCTGAGAACATTCTGAAGATCCACAGCAAAGGCTCTGAATACTTTGAGGAATGAGAGATTTCAGTTTTGGATTTTTAATAAATTTGCAAACCTTTCTGAAAACATGTTATCAGTTTTTGAGTGCAGATTGATCGGTGAAAATGGCTAATGTATTCATTTAAAGATGAATCTACAACATAATAAAACATGCAGAAAGTGAAGAGGTCTGAATCCTTTCTTTATCGACTTTAACTAGGAAATCCAGCTCTGAAAACGTCACATCTTGTGAATCAAAACTAGTTTCATACTGTAGTAACTTCCTTAAAATGGCTTTGAATATTTGCGCTCCTTTACAGACCCATATGATTTCCTTTGGTCATTCTGCACTCTGGTTTACACCAGAGTTTCTATCTACAAAAGCTGTTGGATTAAAATGGCCAGTGAAAAAGTATTTACCCCCTGCCTGATTTCTTCTATGGTTACAATTTTTCACCTATTGAACATTTACAACTGTTCCACCAAAATGTACAATTATGGCAAATATAAAGGGCAACTGAATGAACGACTAACTTACAGTATGTCACTCGTCACTGCTTTCAAGGCAACACCAATGTACATTTTTTGCCAGAAGCAAAGCAGATAAACACAGGTGGTGCCTCCTGCTCAAAGTCCTCTGCAGCTTCTTTTGACGTTGATAAGAATGTGCTTGCCACAAGAACTGATGAGATCCACTGCGTTAAATCTTCCAAGATGATACTTCATGACAATAATTAACAATTATATTTATAGTCTGCACAATTCCCCTGAGGATCGGGGCAGAGCTCTGGTCTTGCAAGTTTATATTTTCTAGCATTCTGTTGGATGACGTTTCTTGTTTTCCTCTCATCCCTGGCCATCTGACTACAGCATATGCTTGCAAACTGGACTCTGACATTTACCATAAAAGCTAGTAGAGACTTCAAAACTGCCAATGGTCAACAGTAATTTTAATTTACTCTTAATTTTTTTATGTTATTCAGTTCTTTCTATTTTTAATATTTGTAAATGAAATATATTCCATTCAATTTTACGAAAGTTTTGTGTTACACTTTCACTAAGAAAATTTGGTTTATAGTCTAATTTTCAGCTGTTATTTTTAAAAGCCAACATTCCGCATTTGCAGTGTGCTTCTTCTTAATGTGCCCCAATAATTTTCTGCGTAGTGTGTATTACTGAAAAATGAAGAAGAAAAAAGAAAGTTTGAAGTTGAGATGGAAACGTTCATCTCTTGGACCATTTTAAAGCTCATTTATTGTGTCCCAAGTGCACTGGACTGGTGGAAACACCCAGTCCTGTTTCCACAGTCATTAACGTCAGGCCTATGAATAAGTGCCATTTGTCATTAAGAAAAATGATTTCCTTACCAACGAAAAAATAAATAAACATTATTACAACACAGCCTTTCTTTATGGCAGCCAGTTTCTTTCTGAAAGAATATGGGACACCTCCTCTGGGAATGCGTTGGGTACATTGTGGAGCGTAGACTGGAGGTATCGCGGTTTTGCAGTGCTGAATACAAACACGTTTACGCTGCTCATACACACGACAGCTCTAAAGAATCAAACCAAGCAAATCCAGCCTCCAAAGTCACTCTTTATGTAGACAAATGGGCTGCAATGTAAAAGCAATTAATATTTAGTGAATGCATTAGGAATTATTACCAACAGAGAGGACAGCAGTATCAAGAGAACGTGTCAGTTAACTGTAATATAATTAGTTCAAGAACATGGGAATGTGACTGGCACCTCATTGAAATGAGAATTTCTGTTCACTTTACTGTCCCGCCACCTGGAGTCACTAAAACGCCAACACCAAAAGCCTGCATAGAACTCACAAGGTAGTCAAAACTTGCCATAACTTCACATAAATTTCCAAAGTTCGTGTTTTATAAATCCCACCTTTTGCATTACAAATGGCACATTTCCAAGCACAAGCAAGTTTTATAAATGCGACTCCAGATCTCTCCAGTAGGCCATGTCCAGTGCGACTCCCAGAGCAGAGCATCCTTTCCAGGTGCCAATCCACCTCAGCTGGCTTCTCAGGAAAAGCAGAACAACTGCACTTTGGCTTCCCTCTTTTCACAGAGCAGATTGACAGAAATTACAATGCACTCTCTCCAAAACAGCAGCTCCCAGGCTGCGCCACAGACATCTTTACATTGCATTACAAGAAACAATCAGTGGTAAATTACGACAGCAATCATTGTGTGATTACTCTGGAAACTCGTTGGGTGAGCACATCGGCAAGGTTTTCATCTCGACAGTCAAGCAAAGCTAATTGATGTTTCCTAATGTACAATTCAAATAGTGTATAGCTGGGCATATATTTCTGCATTTGGCATAAAAGCATTACAGTGGTTAAAAATGTGCATTTCATTTGAGCTGGTATGATAAAATGCATTTGAACAAAAAATGAAAATCTATTCATATTCTGAACCTGGTCATTTCACATCAGAATGCTAAGACTTTGTTTGACAAACATCTTCGCTCAGTTAGCTTAAGTTATCCTAATCTTTCACCCACCTAAGTTTTAAAACTCACTAAGGTTTCTCTGTATCTTTGCAGTTTATTCAAGATTTCCACAACCTTTTGGAAAGATTTGCTCCCAGGCTGTGTCATCACCACTGAATGAAGTATAAGAACCAACCCTGTATGGGACACTAAGGTGGTGACAAGTTAATTTCAAACCTTGTAGCAGTCTGATGCTGCTAAGATTCACACCGCTGATGAGACAGTGATTTATTTATTAATTTGGTGGAGATTCCAGGGACGCACCCAGCCTTGGCGCGACCCGCACACACTCACAAGCAGAGACAAAAAAGTAACCGATAAGAAACAACAATTAAAGAATGTATTAAACACTAATCAACAAAATTTAACTACATGCTAAACGATCCCACCGCAGTTCCCCTTACGGCGATGTACAATAAACACAAACAAACCACAACAACAAACACTCACGACAATGTCCTTATACAGTTCAATACAGCAAAAGCAGATGAAATGGTATGGTGTGAAGATGAGAATCCCGAGAACAACTTCAGTAGAAAATGAGTGAAACAGTCCTACCGGTAGTCCTGAGCGGCGAGGGGTGAGAGTTCCAGGAGTGCTCCTATTGAAGATGCACGACGATTAATCCACCACTATAACACGACAGGCAGGCACGAGACAGTCCAATCAACTAACATGAAATGATCCTGGGCACAATTGACTTTTCAGACAACATGTTGGACAGGATACACAAAAAACACTGATCTCCTTTTGCTCCATCACCCCCTTGGGCTGCTGGGAATTGAAGTTCTCCCCATGGAGAGCCAGTGCTATAACATAACATGAACATCATTTCAGACAACAAATCACTAACAACTGCAGTTACAGATGTAACATACAAGATAAGCTGCAATGAGAAAATGAGATTTTGAATGGTTTTAAGGTGTGTACGCATATAATGAAAGAAGTCCCTATTGCGATAGCCATATCTGTCTGTCTGTCTGTCCACATAAAACAACTCAGCCACCAGTGGACCTATTTTACTGAAAGGCGGCACACTTATTCTTCAAGGAAATTTGTTGAGACAGTTCAGTTTTCATTGGGATATCTTAAACAGGTTGTGTTGTACACAGTTTGAAAATTTCAAATTCTCCCACTGAAACCTTAAAACGGAGAAACGTTCGGTGCAACTTCAACTAAGAATTACTTCCCTGTTTCAGTTTCACCTTAAATGATAAGTCTGGTATTATTCAAGTCGAAACGAAATCTTCGCAAACATGCTATATGAGCATTTACCATGCAATGCTGTGTTTTAAACTTTTATCACTTTCTATAAATTAAAAAAAAATCTCGATTACCCTGGCACTTTATATTGTAGTCTATGGGGCACGGAGGAAAAAGCTAAGAAAAGTACCAAATATATTCATTTTTCAAGCCAAGACAGTTGTATATTGATCTATGTCTTGCAATTACTCACACATTGTAAAATAGTTTATACGAGTCATTTTTGAAAAGAAAAAACCTCATTGTGATAGTTGTATACAGTATGACATGTATAAGCAATCGGACATAAAAAAACACAAGAAGACCAGCCATATGCGATAACTCAGCGCTTAGTCTTCCTGCGCAACAACCTTCTCCAAGAGGATGTGGTCTAATCCTGACAGAACAAGTCTGAGTAAACTTTTCATGCCACATGGTCAGTTTTGTTTTTATATATTTCTGTATTTATGTGATAATTCGCACAAGGGAATAGAAAACAAATCCTTACCACGAGAAAATTAGTCCCAGGAATATGCAATAAAATGAATATTTCCAGATCACTTTTGTTGTCAGAAACATGCGTCAGAAATACGGAAGGTGTGGTCAATGAAAAATGGACATATTTGATTTGTTTTTAAGATATTCCTCTGTGCCTCAAACCCTTCATTGTAAAGCCCAGTGCGGACAAGTTATCTTTTTAAATTTATACAAATCATTTAACTTTAGAACACAATTTCACATGGAAAATGCATGTAAACCTTATTTGTGAAGAAATAATTTTGACTTGAAAAATACCAATCTTATCCTTTAAGTGCAGTTACACCAACTTTTCTCTCTTTCGCCTATGATAAACGCTATCGATGGCAAACAGGACCTCAACACAAGTTAATGAAAAACCAGCAGACTGCAGGCACAGGTAGGAAGTCGTCTTCACTGCTGGCTGCTTGTGCACGTGTGGGGTGGCAATCCTCTGATCAGCAAGTCCAGCAAAACCACTGTAGGCATCTTTTTCCTCCCTGATGGTTTAATTAGTAAAACAAATTGTTAAATGATCATACTAACCGTAAAGGAATAAAATGCAAGGAAGGAAAACAAAGGGTTATCTAGATATGACTGAAGTACCCTGTGGAATGTCAGACATTATGTTCACAAATCAACATTTACTCAGTACTATTTACTTTACACTAAACCAGGGGTGGGCAATGTCAGTCCTGGAGGCTGCAGGTTTTTGTGCCAACCCTGTTTCTAAATGAGAAGTCATTTCTTGCTGATGAAGCCCTTATTGCGTAAGAGATGTTTTGATGCTTCATTTTAGTGGTCTTGCTTGTTAAGGTTCCCCACTCTTAATGGCTTGTTTCAGTCTTCAGTCTTCATTCACTGTTTTAATGGCTCCTTATTAACAAAAAGATGTAAAGAACCCAAGCAACCAGCCGTTCTCCATTTAACTTGTTTCCATTTACATCTGTGTGTGTTCATCAGGCACTGTTTGATTTAATAAAACACTTAATAGAAAAATGTGACAGACTGAAAATTATCCGTTTTAGGCTTCAGATCATTTGGATGATATCTTTGGCAAGGAACAAAATCTACGATATCAGAACTTAACATTGTAGCCTAACAAGCCATAAAATTAAATAAGGTTAGAGATTGGAAGGGGTTGGAATGAAAACCTGCAGCCACTGCGGCCCTCCAGGACCGAAATCACCCACCCTTGCACTAAAACAGCCTCACAGCTCCATTAGCTGCACATTTTAATGATTCAATATTTCACTGTCACTATAATTTATTAGGGTGGCCAGACAACCAGGTGACAGGGACAGTCCTGATTTCAGTTTACACATCCCAATCAATAACTGAAGAAAATCAAAATGTTTTAACAGGCAGTCCATATAATTAAACATTGTTCTGCCAAAACAAACATCCTCACAATATATTTAGGCAACCAGGAGGACCCCTATGGTAAAGTGAGGTCCGTGACTACTAATTGCCGTAATTTTTCATAAATAATTGCCAGACTCAGGTCTTCACGTGGGGGGGGGGGGGGGGGGGGGGGGGGGGTGACAAATGGTGGCAGCAGTGGGATGAAGTGGTGATGGGGACTGATGGTCCGGAGATTGAACAGAAAATGAGATAGGTGCCTGACTTTTGAAAGAATCCACAAAACTCAAGCCTGAGGAGGACATTTTAAGAACTGAACTTTTTACCAGTCATTTATTTATTGATGGTTTTTATTATCTTTTCAAGTTCTTGTTTCTTTTAATGTCATTTTACTTAGGGGGCTTGGGTTTTCAGTTTAGAAGGGTTAGTTTTAGATAGATAGATAGATAGATAGATAGATAGATAGATAGATAGATAGATAGATAGATAGATAGATAGATAGATAGATAGATACTTTATTAATCCCAAGTGGAAATTCACATACTCCAGCAGCATCTTACTGATACAAAAAACAATATTAAATTAAAGATTGATAAGAATGCAGGTAAAAACAGACAATAACTTTATATAATGTTAACGTTTACCCCCCCCAGGTGGAATTGAAAAGTCGCATAGTTTGGGGGAGGAACGATCTCCTCAGTCTGTCAGTGGAGCAGGACAGTGACAGCAGTCTGTCGCTGAAGCTGCTCTTCTGTCTGGAGATGACACTGTTTAGTGGATGCAGTGGATTTTCAATAATTGATAGGAGCCTGCTTAGCGCCCGTCGCTCTGCCACAGATGTCAAACTGTCCAGCTCCATGTCAACAATAGAGCCTGCCTTCCTCCCCAGTTTGTCCAGGCGTGAGGTGTCTTTCTTCTTAATGCTGCCTCCCCAGCACACCACCGTGTAGAAGAGGGCACTCGCCACAACCGTCTGATAGAACATCTGCAGCATCTTATTGCAGATGTTGAAGGACGCCAGCCTTCTAAGGAAGTATAACCAGCTCTGTCCTTTCTTACACAGAGCATCAGTATTGGCAGTGCAGTCTAATTTATCATCCAGCTGCACTCCCAGGTATTTATAGGTCTGCACCATCTGCACACGGTCACCTCTGATGATCACGGGGTCCATGAGGGGTCTGGGCCTCCTAAAATCCACCACCAGCTCCTTGGTTTTGCTGGTGTTCAGGTATAGGTGGTTTGAGTCGCACCATTTAACAAATTCCTTGATTAGGTCCCTATACTCCTCCTCCTGCCCACTCCTGATGGAGCCCACGATAGCAGTGTGGTCAGTGAACTTTTGCATGTGGCAGGACTCCGAGTTGTATTGGCAGTCCAATGTACCTAGGCTGAACAAGATCGGAGAAAGTACAGTCCCCTGTGGTGCTCCTGTGTTGCTGACCACAATGTCAAACGTGCAGTTCCCAAGACGCACATACTGAGGTCTGTCTTTAAGATAGTCCATGATCCATGCCACCAGGTATGAATCTACTCCCATCTCTTTCAGCTTGTCCCTAAGGAGCAGAGGTTGGATTGTGTTGAAGGCGCTAGAGAAGTCTAGAAACATAATTCTTACAGCACCACTTCCTCTGTCCAAGTGGGAGAGGGATCGGTGTAGCATATAGATGATGGCATCCTCCGCTCCCACCTTCTCCTGATATGCAAACTGCAGAGGGTCGAGGGCGTGTTGAACCTATCAACACGCCCTCGACTGCACGTTTCGTGCAGTGTAGGGCCACACCATGAATCTGTGCCACTAGTTGCACTGTGTAGGTCAGGGAATGGGGCCTTGCCGGGCAACTAGCGGCTTAAGGGGAGAGGTGTGTGGTAAAGTGAGATCCACTGCTGACTGCCATCTTTTAGATAAATAATCACTAGACTCGCATCTTCAGGTTTGGGGTGGTGTGGTAGCATGGTGTCGACCTGCACCATCACACCCCCGTCCCCCCATACCTCACATCCCAGTTAGATATAATGTATATATAATAGGGCACTCAAAACTCCGATGGAGACAGCTCAATTAAGAATCGGTATTACATTTGAACTGCATGACGAGGACGACTTTGAAGCAGACAAAAACAGACACTATTGTCATTTATTTGTCTTTGCACTGTGTGGAAATCTATATGTTCATTTTTGAAAAGGTTATCAAAGGTTTGTCATTATGCCTCTCTGATGAGAATGAGATAAATCAGGTATTAAATAAAAATGGAGATGGGCTTTACAGGTGGGCATGCATGCTACACAAGTGTCCCAGTTTGTACTTTGAATATCTGATCACCCTATGATTTAGCATCAGAGTGCCATATTCACCTGAGGTGAGGAGCAGGCACTGATACAGGACATGACAAACCAACTCAGGATCCCAGATTAGGTAGGACCCGAGTGCAGCCATGCAATGGGGTGAAACCTCAGCACCACACTAGTTCAGATGGAATGGAACCAGTGGGTGGTTTTTTATGATGGCTAGAGTGCCAATTCTGCCACCAACCCCCAGGTTTTCCCTGCAGGTTGGAGGGCCTATATGCAGGGCTTGATGCAGATTGACATCATACCCAGGATGGAGCAGGTTAAGGGCCTTTGCCCAACAAAGTAGAGTCACTTTTGGCGTTTATGGGATTTGAACTGATTACCAGTGTAAATTCCTAGCCCAAGCCTGGAAGTCTCCATAATGGTCACTCACTGTTATAAAGTTTGCCTTTCATTTCTGACAATAACTGAATAGCTTTGCAAGTTCCATTCCAGCCATGCTATACACTACACCACAAACCACATGCACTTCAGAACAGGTCATCCACCTGAAGCTAAGCAGGTACTTGGATGGGAGACCATCTAAGAAAAGCTTGGGTAGCTGCTGGAAGAGGTGTTGGCAAGGTTACTCTGTGATCTGAATGTGGATCCCAATGCCCCAGGGCAGTGATGGGTATACTGTCATGTAAACATGGCACCGTCTTTCAGATGAGACATAAAACCGAGGTCCTGACTCTCTGTGGTCATTAAAGATCCCAAGGATCCCAAATTGCCCACCATGGCCTTGTCCATACTGGCCCCCTAATCATGCCTTGTCTCCACCTGGCTAATTCTCTCTCACCAGTTCACTACCTAACACCTAATGTGTGGTGAGTGTAATGGCTGCCATCAAATCATCTAGGTGGTTGCTGCACATTGGCGATGGTTTAAGTGATTCTCCACTCACTGAAAGATTTTAAGTAGTGAGAAAAGACATATAAGTGTAAAGAATTATTATTATTATTATTATTTATTTTATTGATTTTATTAAAATCAAATAACATTCCATACAAATAAATCAAATTTTACAAAAATAGTTTTGAAACAAATCAACCAGCACCCCTGAGAAAGAGAGCTAGGCCAGCAGAGAAAAATTTTAAACTAGTAAAAAATAAGTAAATATATAAATTAATAAATGAATAAAGATAAATGGAGTAAAAGAGGGGAGAGAACCTGCTTCCTCAATTTAAATGCTTTTTCTAAAGTGTTATTGATTAGATCCTGCCAGGTTTTGAAAAAGTTCTGCCCAGATCCTCTAAGTGACAATTTGATTTTTTCCAGTTTCAAATGGTATATGACATCAGTTACCCACTGACTTAAAAGAGGAGAGTTAGGATTCTTCCAGTTGAGCAATAGTGTAGTAAAGGCGATTACAGTTTGTTTGTTCTTCTCCACTTTAAGCCCATTAGGGAGCCCACCAAACACGGCTGTTAGTGGATTAGGAGGGATTGTGACGCCAAGGCTGTCTGAGAGGTATTTAAAGATTTTGGTCCAGAATGATGTTAATTTGGTGCAGGCCCAAAACATGTGGTCCAATGAGGCTGGAGCTCAATTGCAGCGTTCGCAGGTTGGATCTTGCCCAGGAAACATTTTGGACAATTTTAAACAAGACAGATGTGTTCGATAGATGATTTTAAGTTGAATAATTGAATGTTTTGCATATATGGAACTCGAGTGGATTCTCTGCATTGCTACTTTCCACTCCTTTTCTGAGATGTTACGTGAGAGATCCTTTTCCCATTGTACTCTTGGATCTTTGAAAACAAGGGACTGTAAAATGGTTTTGTATATTACAGAGATGCTGTTTGAGAACTCGAGACGGAGCAATATTTTTTCTGGCTTAGAGGTAGGTGGGAGATGAGGAAAATTGGGCAGGTTCTGTTTAAGAAAGTTTTTGATTTGAAGATTTCCAGATATTAAAACTGCATATGTTTGAGAGGGTGGAAAAATGTGGTTCTTGTGCAGAGGTGCCTCAGATAAAAGCTTCTTTATCTTAAAATGCTTTCTACATTGGTTCCATATTCTGAGTGAGTGAAGCACATTTGGGTTGTTAGTATATTGGTGATATCTTGAATTATTATTTAAAAACAATAACTACAGTAAGCTATGCTCAAGCAAAGAAGGAATTAATTACAAATATTTTTATTGTTTTATTAATTTGTTTATGTAGGTTATGTTAATTGCCAACTTCAAATTGTCCGTGTGTGTGTGTTTGTGTGTGTGTGTGAGTGAGAGTGGTCTTTGTGATGGACTAGAGACCTGTCCAGGCCTGTTTTGAGCCTTTTGCCCAGTCCTGGTGAGATAACCTTTGGCCCCCTCAACCCTTTTTTGTTCTTTTTTCTTTTGTTCTTTATTTCGTCTTATACAATTTCTTGTATTAGGAATTTGGTAGTTTTCGCATACCCCTTGGGGTCAGAGCGCAGGGTCAGCCATTGTACAGCGCCCCTGGAGCAATTACAGGTTAAGGGCCTTGCTCAGGGGCCCAGCAGAGCAGTGGCCTTTTTGGCAGTGACGGGGATTCGAACCGGCAACCTTCGGGATACCAGCGCAGATCCTTAGCCTCAGAGCCACCACTCCGCCTAAATGGACTAAGAAGTTTCTCAAATCCACCGACTGAACTCAGTCCATTGAAGTGCCTGCACAGCCCTTGAATTCACCTGAATGCTACGCCGTGCGTTTATTTTCAGACTTGTTTAACTTTGTAGCCTCAGTTTATTAACATTAGATTTGATAAAGAGACACATTTGAACTGGAAGAGATACAATGCCATCTGAGCTTGGGAGAAGAAGAAAGCTAACATCTTTTTGTGTCCCAGCTTTGCTTTGCCCCTTTTGTCTGACAATTTCATCTCCCTTCGCCCAGCAGTCCTCGGCTCCATGCTAGTTCTAACAGAAATGAGATGAATGAGGCGTAAGCTTGTTTTGTGGGAGCTGACGGAAGTTAGCGATTAGACCACTCTGTGTTGAAAAACTGGCCTGCAGTGTCAGCACTAGGGTGAAACACTGAGTTTGAGATATTAGGGTTTTAGGAATTGTGTTTTTAGCCTGTTTCTGTCTGCTGGATTTATTCTTCCTTCTGTAAATGTCTTGGCTTTACATTTGGTCTTCATTCTTGCAAACTGACTGGTGAGACGGCAGGACATGTTACCTAAACTTTGCCATTTAGATTATATAAGAAAATGTACAAGGAAGGAGAATGGCCAGATGGCTTCAGAGAAGCGGTATTAACACAAATACCTAAAAAAGACAAATGCAACAAATTGTGATGACTACAGAACAATAAGCTTATCATCACATGTGTCAAAGGTAATGTTAAAGTTGATAGCTAAAAGATTAGAAACAAAAGGCCAAAAACTATGTGGCAGAAGATCAATTTGAATTCAGGAAAGGGAAGGGAATGAGAGATGCTATCGGAGTGCTGAGGATATTGAGTGTAAGAAGTCGAAAGTATTAGAAAGAACTAAATGTATGTTTTATGGAGCTGGAGAAAGCAGTTCACCAAGTAAAATGTGTAAAAGTGCTAGGAATATTGAAAGACAAAGAAGTAGGATGGCTGGGTGGAAGACATACTGTATTAGGAATTTATACATGAACCGGTCAGCAAATAATAGAACCATATACAGTATGGACTAACAGAGGCATGTCAAAGAGGCAGGCCCTGTCTAGGGTTTCTTCAAATCTTGCATCATGTGCTTGCTGGGATAGGCTTCAGCTGATATGCAGCTCTGCGGTGGGTTGGCACCCTGCCCAGGATTGGTTCCTGCCTTGTGCCCTGTGTTGGCTGGGATTGGCTCCAGCAGACCCCCGTGACCCTGTGTTCGGATTCAGCAGGTTGGAAGATGGATGGATGGATGGATGATATGCAGCTGTGGTCTGGATTAAGCGGGTGTGTTATCGTGATATTTCCCTGTACTTACCCTTTACCTAGGGGTACGTGTACTCATCAGATTCGTTACCAGGTTGGTCTATTGTCACAGCTTAAGATTAACACACACATACTGTACATAGATATACGCATACACACAGAAACTCAATAGTGCCCTATGAATGACAGCTGGTTAATCACACAAATGCCTTATGAATAATACAACTTGTCACTCTCCGAGGACATCATGAGACTTACATACACACAGAACATAACCACAACAGTGCCCCATGAATGACACATACACTCAGCTTGTTAACCTCTGACACTTTGAACCACACAAGTGCTTTAGGAATAACACAGCCTGTCACTCTCTCAGCAGTTCAAAAGACTTACTTATTATTGGCATGCACAACATACGATGTTTTAAAGATATCTCAGACCTAAATACTGTATTACTTTTGGTCTACAAGAATACATTTAAACATACAAAGGTTCAGCATCCTTGACTACAGGCCATTTATCAGTCAAGAGTGTCTTACTTTACGTACTGTTCCCTATTATTGGGTGAAGCTCTCACCCTCAGCCTTAATAAACCTCGCAGCACAGAGCGTATGGCAAACCTCCGGCTGCACCAGGTGCTCAAAGAAATCTACCTTATTACTTCAGTCACTCTAGAAGACAATGACATGAAGACAAAGTAAAGAAAATTAAAAGTTGCATGGTATTTATTACAGGAATAATAATAATAGTAGAACAAAGAATAAAAGAAAATATGACTGATAGTAAATTCTGAATATATATATAGTCTTTAGAAACGCTTATGAAAAAGTAAAGATGTCAAGGATGAATGTTGCAGGCAGTTTGTAATACAGCACTCAGAGCTGTTCATGAGATGCTTTGCTGACGACCAAATGAGAAATGGCCACACGTTGCTGGCGCTCTCCTCTGACATTGTTCTGTTCTTGTCTGATGTCACTCTGTTCTCTTTGTTTAGTCTGTCATATTTATTTTAAAATGTTACAGGAGTTTCGCAAGATATGATTGCTATATGCACCTGATTGGCTGGCTGTCAATATGATGAATTAATTTGCGCAAACTCTTTCATCAGTTTGAGTATGTCCATTTTCCCAAGCAATAAAGTGTTTGATGTTTTAACAAATCTCCTTTCCCAAGCTGTAAACCAATTTAGTCCCGGTGTCCTTCCCTTCACAGATGATAAAATCATCAATACAGCTTGAGGCATCTCCTGAATTCCGGCTCAGATCAAACAAATGGTACTGTGGATTCAGGAAAACAGATTGCTTTTGATGTTAACTGTCCATGCAAGTGACCTGTATTTAAGTTCATCTGTTGTTTTGTCATGAGCAAAATGTAATGAAAATCGAGACCAAAATTGACAGATTTTGCACACCACAACAGCAGGTTAGATAATGACAAGACATGACAAAACAATATGCTAACAAATATATATCAAAACAAAACACGCATGAAACATAATAAGTCAAAAATAACAATAAAAAGGAAACTAAACAACGCCTGGCTGTTACATAACATAGAAACCTCTCTATAGAGAGACTTCCAGACACCCATAACCATGTACAAAAAGAGTTTGAACACTGATGTTAAAAGTTTTTTTCCCAGACAAAAAACTCAGGTCCAGAAGGGATGATGAGACGAGGAGATCTAGGCCTGGAGAGACACAAAGACTTTGGCCTGGCAGGAATGACAAAGAAGACCACCATATCCAGGTCAGATTGAAGGAGCATAGTGATACTCACCTCTAGATTCCTAGAGAGATTCCTAGAGAGTCAAGGCAACAAGGCCATTTCAGCACAGTCCAGCAGCAAGAACAGTTCGGTGCAGTCTGACAGTTGAGGAGATTATTACAATTCAGCAGCAAAGCTAATGTGCCCCTCCTGGAGATTCAAGAAGCAACTTAGAAACATCATTCTCTGAGGGATGCAACAGACTCACTCGGGCAGGGTGACACAGACAAGAAGAGAATGAGCAGCAGAAGCAAAAAGTGCAGCAGCAGGCTAAATGACAGAAGAAGTAACAGTAGGCTCATTGCTGAGAGCCATGGGCAAAAACTAGAAGCAGTGTAAATTTGTATTTTATCTATTGATGCTTTCCACTCGTTATCTGAAAAGCATGGGTATAATTTGGAAATGCTACCTGTATCTTTAAAGCAGCTAGAAAGTTCGTTTCTACAGCATAAAGTTTATTATAGCAAAGCCTCTTTTGAATATTTTAAGTAACTAAGGTGAAGTTGCTTAAATAATGGAAATATTTTTTCAGTATAAAATCTGTAAAGTTCTCAATGCAAATGTATTGACTATGGTAAATATTGTACGGTTTCAGGATGGTGTAAATATCTTGTAAGCCTTCACTCGACAGTAATACTTCAGTCCTCACGTAATGTTAAATTCCAAGTTCTTTTATTTTCATGATCAATAATCTGAAGTAAGCACTGAAAATAATTAACATCTGATGCTTAATCGTCATTGCCACCGTGCCAGCTGTTGTTCTATCACTCCTGATGCAGTGTTATTTTTACATATAATGCAGACATAATGAAAAACTCAGAAAAAAGTGTGTTTCTGTTAAACTGTTTTTGTGTTTTAATGGAATGGTTGTTACTGTTCCTCTCTTTGTGACACTTCCTAAAAATAATTATAAAGTATTATTAAAAATAAGTTCATCAACAGCCAAATGAATGCTGCTAGAAAGTGAATATCTCAATGTAGTTTAATGCATCACCTTGCCAGCTCTGATCAGGTATGCAGTACCACCCTGGGGTGAGAGGGGGCGTTGTCAATAACTGTCTTGTCTCTTCCCTCCACAGCACAGAGAAGACTGACCACGCCCCCATCCTATCCTCAACTCCCGCTCCTCCCAGTTGGAACCATATAAGAAGAGCCCATACCCTGGAAGGTGGCATCTCTTGGACTCACAGCAGGATGGAACTCACGGTTAGGCGATCCTAACACACAGTTTGAGATCTAGCACCCCTTTGTGCCTGTTTCTTTAATTGCAACACAGTCAGAAAACAGGAAAAAAGAACAATCACATACAAAAAATGGCAACCGTTAAAAAAGATTACTGTTAGAACAATTAACAGGTAAAGTTTTGATAATATGAATCCCATCAATTAAAGTAGCAGACAGCAGAATTCTTGTTTAGCCAACCTGTTGCGAGATACTAATTATTTGTTTCATTTCAGAAGCCTTAATACAATTATTTTTAATTGATGGCATATTTTGTAAAATGGATAAGGATTTTTGAAATGTTTGTTAATTATTCCAATTAATTTTTTTTAAATATAATTATAAAGCAAATAGTTAAACCATTTTCTCCTAATTTACCATATAATCGAGACACTATATAAAAGTGGTCGGGATTGTCCTTCTGTCCCGTGAGTGCAAAGCGTAGCGGTATTCCGCTTATCACAGACTTACTACTTGCAGCTTGTGGTATGAAGCGACGCGATGTGAGCAGAGTTCTGGTGCTCCCATTGTTCCCTTGCTTTTGTGCGCGATGCACTGGAAAAATAGACAAAATTATGCCTTTGGAAATAATTAATGTTGATGGAGTACAAATGCCTCACCGCATAGTAAATATCGGGGGAGATGGTGCTTCCTTATTCTCATCTATAGCTTATTTAGTGCATGAAACTCCGTCTTTAGCGGTACAGATTCGGGCTGACATTGTACGACATGTTTTAAGTAATTGGTCAAGGTTTCAGCCATGTACAATGATGCCGTCAGGAATCTCTTATACAAATGAGCTTCAGTATCTCACTGAAATGTCAAAGTCTCAAACTTATGGTACCATTTCTGAGCTAATGGCAGCGGGAGAGTTGTTCCCCTATGAGTTTCAAGTATATTATTATGGAGTCCTACACTCCAAGTTTGGACAGGCACTCGAGGGGATAAAAAAACATAGGTTTTCGGGACTGGCCTTAAGAAGTGGTCGACTTAAAAGTCGGTCGCCTTAAAAGGCGGGTGAGCCTAGTGTAAAATAATGTGAGAGGAGTGCAGAATGCTGGTTTAGTAAGTTTAAATGCATCACTGTGCCCCACATACTTATCTCGCCGCTGGTGTCTTAACCCCTTGTCATTAGCTGACGAGAACTGTACAGAATTTATATCCTAGCAAATTGTTTTTTTTAGAGACAAATGGATCCTCTGAAGTTTCTTTAGGAGTGCTTTGGGAAACTCTGAAGACATTTTAAGAGGACAGATTATTTCATATCTCTCCCACAAAAATAAATCAGAAAACCAAGAAGGCATCGGAGTTAATTAGTGAAATTACCAGATAAAGAATATGCCAGGTCTCCAAATGAGGCACTTTTTAGGAAAAGACGGGCCTTGCAAGCAGAACTCAATCTTTTCACAACAAAAGAAACAGAACTTATTTTTATTTCACGACATCGTTACTATGAACACAGAGAGAAGGCTAATAGGATCTTAGCTCAACAAATGCACCGACAGGATGTTAGCAATACAATATCAGTAAGCACCACAATGGAAATAGAATCATTGGCCATAAAAATATAAGGCACACATTTAGAGGCTAATATAATATCTTATATTCTACTCATTTTAAAGAATACAAGACACAATCTAATGCATTTTTTTATACATTATGGATACCGCAGCTAGACAGTCACAGCACAGAGGAATTGGATAAACCTCTGATACAATCAGAATTACTCAATGCTATAAACTCACTTCAGAGTGGCAAAGCACCAGGTCCTGAATGCTACCCTGCTGAATTATTTAAAAAATTTCAATTGTTAGCTCCACTTTTATTAGCAACATTTATAGAAGGCAGATACAGTAAAATTCTACCTCAAACCTTTCATCAAGCATTAATTACTGTTTTTTCTAAGAAAAATAAGGACCTATTACAATGTGCATCATATAGGCCAATCTCACTTCTGAATACTGATATTAAGATATTGTCCAAAATTCTAGCTAGAAGAATTGAGAAAGTACTCCGTTCAGTAATATCACAAGACCAAACTGGATTTATTAAAAGTAGATACTTAGCTTCCAATCCCTGACACCTACAGTATTTGATGTTATATATTTACCCATAAAGTCTAACACTCCGGATATCTTATTATCTTTGGATGCAGAAAAAGCATTTGATGTGGTTTAATGGGATTACCTATTCACCACTGTATAAATTTGGGATTGGCCCGAACATATGTGTATAGATCAAACTATTGTATACCAGTCCAGAAGCTTCAGTTTCTATTAACAACACTATCTCAGACTACTTCAAACTAGAACGCGATATTAGACAAGGATGCCCCCTTGTCAATAGCTGTTTGCAATAGCTATTTGCAATCGCTATTGAGCTGTTGGCTATTCACTTTCAAAATGCATCAGAGATAAAGGGGATTTTCAGAGAAGGACTTGAACAGAAAATATCATCATACATCATCATATCATCAATATCATCATACATATACATCAGACCCAGAAAATTCTGTTCCTGCAGCCCTAACTGTACTAGCTGAATTTCCAAAAATGCCTGAACTCAACATTAATTTGAACAAAAGTGTGCTCTTTCCAGTGAATTCTCTAGTAAACAACATTAGATTGGACACCTTCTCTTTTATCATTGCAGATCAGTTTAAATATCTAGGGGTAAACATGAATATCCTCCCTAAGCTTTTTTGTTTTTAAAAACATCCTCATATACATTAACAAATATTTTTTTAAGAAATTACAATCAATCATAACCTAATTTATTTGAAATTCGAAATACCCACGCATTCTAAGGGCAAGCCTACAACGACCTAAATCAGAAGTTGACATGGCTCTACCTAATTTCCAATTTTATTACTGGCCGGCAAGTATACAAGCTATAAAAACCTGGACGTTGACACAAATGGATGAACACACACTAGCTTGGTCTGCAACAGAAATAAAATCCCGCAGTACTCCTTTATATTCCTTGCTTTGTACACCACTACATATAAGGCATTGACAAAATAATTCTTCCACTATCTCCAAAAAAAGAAAATTTGCTAAACAAAATCTGCCCAAGTTTCCTCACCTCTCACCTATTTCTATTCCAAAAGACATATTGATCAGTCTTGAAGACATGGACAGATTTTCTATAATATAAAAAAACATTTTAATGTCCCTTCCTTCTAAAGATCCCAGAGTACAGTGGGAAAAGGATCTCTCATTCATCATTTCAGAAAAGGAATGGAAGGCAGCCACGCACAGAATTCTCTCTAGCTCCACATGCACAAAACATTCAATTATTCCACTTAAAGTCTTTTATTGAGCACATCTGTCTCGTATAAAATTGTCCAAAATGTTTCCAGGTCAAGATCCCAACCTGCAAATGTTGCAAATGAGCTCCAGCTTCACTGGGTCACATGTTTTGGGTGTGCACCAAATTACCATCATTCTGGACAAAACCTTTGGTGTCACAATCAAAATCTTGGTGTCACAATCCCTCCTAACCCATTAACAGATGTGTTTGGTGGACTCCCAGATGGGCTTAAAGCGGACAAAAACAAACAAACTGTAATTGCCTTTACTTCATTATAGGCACGTGGACTTATCTTGCTCAACTGGAAGAATCCTAACTCACCTTTGTTAAATTAGTGGGTAACTAATAAATTAAATTCTCACTTAGAGGAACTTTTCAAAACCTGGCAGGACCTAATCAATAACATTTAAGAATAAGCATTTAAATTGGGGAGAAAGTTTCCTTTCTCTCTTTACTATCCTCAAACTTTTACTTTATCTTTCTCTTTTTCTCATGGGTGGGGGTTGAATTGTATTTAGTTTGTTAAGTTTAACTTGATTATATGGAATGTTACATGCTTTCAATAAATTCAATAAAAGATTATAATAAATAAATAAATGTAGAGTTGTTTTGGGTATGTTCTGCCACTTTGGTGACATGTTGAGTACCTATGGAGGTGTCGAAACTATACTGATAGCCTAAATGAGGGGGGCATAGAAGAAATTCCGGGAGCTTGCCTCTGTTCTGACTTCTAATGGAGCTTCTCCAGCACTTAAGGGTAAAATGAAGAGGAGTATGGGAGTCTAATGAACTCTCTGTGGACTTATGTGATCAAACTGGAGTGAGGTATGGGTCAGGGAAAGGGGATCAAATGATTTCTGAAGGTTTGAGAGTTCCCAGGAACACAGTGACGTCAATAACTGCAAAATGAAAAGTGATTGGAACTGCCAAGACTCTCCATAGAGTCTGAGTGGCCAGACAAGTCAGAGAGGAGACCAAAGAACCCAATGGCTATTCTAACAGAGCTTCAGAAGTCCTCAGCTGAGATGAGAGAACATGTGGGGAGGACAGCCATCCTCACTCTGAAGTATAGAGGTGTCAGCATTAGGCTGTGGGACTGCTTCTCTGCAGTACATCCTAGAAGGTTTGTGACAGTAAAATGAATGCAGCAAAATATGGGGAAATCCTGGAGGTAAACTTTCTGCAATCTGTAAAAAAACTGCACCTTAGGAGAAGACTTGTTTACCCACAAGACAACAATCTCAAACATAAAACCAAAACTGCACAGAAATGGCTTCAAAACAACACTGTGAATGTCCTGGAGTGGCCAAGTGAGAGTGCAGATCTCAATTCAACTGAGAATTTGTGGCTGTTGACTCGTGATCATCATGTAACCTGACAAAGGTTGAGTAACTTTAAAAAGAGAGAGCAAGACAGACTTGAACTCACAGACTTAAGGCCGTCATGGCTGACATCTACTAAATATTGACAAAATGGGGTGAAGACTTATGACATCAATTATTTTGTGTTTTACTTTTGTAATTAATTTAAACCACTTTCCAGAGATCTGTTTTCAATTTGACATTAAAGAGTCTTTTTCTGTCAATGTTGCCAAAAGAAAAACAAATTAAATCCACTGGCATTCAATGTTGAGTAACAATAATATGTGAAAACCTCTAAGGGCGATGAATACATTTTAGAGGTGCAGTGTTTTACTGGAACAGAAGAAAATCCATAGAGACATTATAAACATGCAGTGCATGCATGGAGACCAACAAGAATTTAACAGGAAGAATATGAAAACTCTCAGCTAGCTACAAGAAACGTCAGGGAAGTCTGATTTATACCAAATGTGGTTTAAGTATGTGCGGAGTAACAGGGTGCCCATACTTTTGCAAGTTTTTTTCAAACTCGTTAATATTGCCAAATATATAACTGTTTCTGAAAACATTAAAATGTTTCGAAAGTACGTTATAGTAGTAAAAGAACATTCAAAGGAAGAGGTGTGTGGTATCAGGAGTAGTGAAGGGGAATTAAAAAATACAGAGAGTGAAATGGTGGATTCTCTAAACATTTTAGTGGATGTGGGGGAAGAGGATAACCTCCAAGCGGTAAACGGGACTACTAAGGAGGTACTGAGGGATTTGGAAATTATAGAGGGAGACGTGCTGCTCAGATTAAATATGCTGAAATCAAGCAAGTCACCAGGGCCAGATAATATTTACTCTCGAGTTCTTAGGGACGCTTGTGAGTACAGATATTAAACCATGAACATTCCAAAGGACTGGAAAATGGCAAATATTATCCCATTATATTAAATGGGCGACAGGGAAGATCCAAGAAACTAAAGGCCAGTAGGCTTAATGTGCATTACAGGAGAATTAAGGGAAGGAATTATTAAGGATAAGACTGAGTAACACATGGCATGAATAGGAGTTTTACTGAACATTCATCTTAGTTTCAGAAGAGGGAGGTCGTGTTTTACTAACATGCTGGAATTCTATGAGGAGGCAACAAAAGGTTATGATCAAAGTGGAGCTTATGATATTATTTACCTGGACATTCAGGAAGCATTTTATAAGGTGACAGATGAGAGGTTGGGGTCGTAAAACTAAAAGAAGTGGGAGTTCAGGGTGATGTTTTTTAGATGGGTGCAGAATTGGCTCAGACACATGAAGCAGAGTTTGATGGTGTGAGGAACCTCGTCAGAATTGGCCAATGTTAAGAGTGGTGGCCAGCAGGGGTCAGTGCTAGGGCCGCTGCTGTGTTTAATACATATAAATGATTTTGATAGGAATATAAGTAACAAGCTGGTTAAGTTTACAGATGACACCAAGAAAGGTGGATTGGCAGATTATCGGAAATCCATTGAATCATCACAGAGGGACTTGGACAGCATACAGGCTTGAGCAGATTTGTTGCAGATGAAATTTAAGATAAGTAAATTTAAGGTATTATATCTAGGAAGTAGAAATGTTAGGTGTGAAAACACCATGGGAGGTCTGAAAATTGAAAGTCCACATTATGAGAAGGATTTAGGAGTCGCAGTGGACTCTAAGCTATCAACTGCCAGACAGTGTTCAGAAGCCATTTAGAAGGCAAACAGAATGTCAGGTTATATAGCGCCCTGATGTGTGGAGTACAAGTCACAGGAGGTTCTGCTCCAGCTTTACAACACACTGGTGAGGCCTCATCTGGAGTACTGGGTGCTGTTTTGGTGTGCAGGCTACAAAAAGGACATAGCAACACTAGAGAAGGTCCAGAGAAGAGCAACTAGGCCAATTCCAGGGCTACAGGGGATGAGTTATGAGGAAAGATTAACAGAGCTGAGCCTTTTCTGTTTATGATAAAGAAAATTAAGAGGAGACCTGACTGAAGTGTTTAAAATTATGAAGGGACTTAGTCCAGTGGATCGAGACTGTGACTTTAAAATGAGTTCCTCAAGAGACACAGTTGGAAACTTGTAAGATGTAAATTTCGCACAAATATTAGGAAATTTTCATTCACAGAGAGAATCACAGACACATGGAATAAGAGACCAAGTAGCATGATAGACAGTAAGACATTAAGGACTTTCAAAACTCAATTTGATGTTAGTTTAGAAGAATTAAGTGGATAGGACTTGCAAGCTTTGTTGGGCTGAAAGGCCTGCTCTTATCTTGATTCTTCTAATATTCTATTTGTACTCTACAGAGCTTCTGTTTACATGTTTTCACGTATAAGTGAGCTGGGGTGCTCAGACATTTGCACACAAATATTTCACATTTAAGCTGTTCATTTGATATTTTTGTTATCGATCTCAATGTGCTGCTCTGCTGACTTCACTGTTTTGGTTTTAGCTATTCTTTTGTATGCATATCAATAAAGTGTGACTTACTTCAAATTATTTCATTACATGTTCTTTAATGCAAAGTTCAGAAACGGCGACCCACCAAAGACAAACTGGAAGCCGCCACAGTGCGCTTTGGAAGACGAATTTAAAGCAGCGGATTTCTTTCAGACTCACATGCACGAGTGCGGCGGCAGTAATCCAGTGATGTCGAGCTTTGCTCCATCAATTAGGATCAACAGTGGATATATGCATCTGGAGCAGACTTTCTGGAGGCATGTTAAATTTTAAACAAATCTCTTCATACTTTATTCTGTTCTCTGGTTTCCTATTATTTAATTTTTTTTCTTGCCGATGGCGGTGGAGCTTTCCACATTCTCCTGCTAGTTTTTGTTTTTTTTTCCTCGTTTTAAATATTTATGCCTCTTATAAATTCCTGCATCCCTGAAGGCTTGCTAGTTAAGTCCACTTTATTTTTATTTAGTTGGTGTTTTATTTTATTTAGTTAGACTACCTTGAAATTATAATTATTTATTTATGCTTTTAAATATTCATGGTTTCTCTTTTTTCCTTGTTTTCTGTGTTTTAGATAATTGCTTGCCAATTAGGCCCACTTTGAACTCCTTATATTTTAATTGTCTCGGCAAATATATTTTTCTCGTTAAACTCATCCATTCATGTTGTTAAGCCCTCTGACCTGGTGAGGGTCATGAAGATGACAGATTAAACAGAGGAGCCCCCCCGTTTCCCTACACCCAGCAGCAGCCTTCAGCTACCTGGGGGTGAATTCTCAGATGGCTATAATGTAGGGGTCTCCAGCCTTTTTTTTCCGTGAGAGCTACTTTTACAAAATGAAAATGACCCAGATGTCTTCTGACGTTTATTCTCATAGCTTATTTCAACCCAAACAACCTGAATAAGCTTGTTTTACCTGAACATTTATAAAATCTTGGTGTCCACAACTCACATTTTGCATTATAACATCACAAAAAAATATTTAGTTCACCTGCAAGTGCATTTTGTATGTCAGTATGCATTTTCTAGTGTGTCTCACACTATTTGTAGCTGCGTTTTCCCAAAGTTTCTAAAATTCTGCAGCTCAAACTCAAAAAAATGGGATTCAGCAAAGGCCTGACGCACAGAAATGATTCCACAGACAAAATATCTTCGTTTTTAAAAGTTTAATTAAATTTTAAAAGTAAAACAGTTCACACAAAAATAAAGGAAGAAAAATTAAAATAGCAAAAAAAAGAAAAAAATATAATAAGAAAAAATTTAGTTCTAAGCTTAATCTTGTTACATCTTAAATTGTTACTAGTCACTTATAATTTCTGAACCATTTCAAAACGGTCAGAAAACTGTATGCTTATCCCATTTCTAAACTTAAAATGGGTTTATCAAATCCCTCTTTACTGGGACCTGTTCTAAACACAACTAAACTTAATATCACACTGTTTCTCAATTATAGCAAGAAGATTCTATCTCTTACTAACTTATAGGGGGAAAAAAGACTACACCATTGTCTATGACTATAGAAGAAATTATGTTCTATTCAAATAAAGCAAACATTAATATGAGTTTAATTCAAAACTTTAACTTTTTAAAATTGGCTCTTACAATATTGGATTAAAACATCAATGTTGTCTAAACAGAACAATGCAATTCCAAATACCCAGATCTGACTTCTTAATTTGTCATTTTGTTCCATGTCACTGTGTCACTTTATTCACAGGTCCAGTCACATGTGTGATGTGTTTTTGAGTTAGTGAGATGACTCAACAAGAGAGGCAGGTGTTGGTGGAGTGGAGCCACTTAGGTTCACTCTTCTGGAATCATTTAAATTTAAACATTGACTTGATGATATTCATGTCAGACTCACAGAGGTATGGAGATCCAAACCAAGCAGACATTTTCAGAGCTGCTTGGTGAAGATTCTTATAGTTATCTGGCTGTACTAAGCTCCAGAAATGCTGTTGAGAGTTTAACTCTTTCAGGGCTGATGTTGACTTTTGTCAAAAGGAGGAGTTGACGATGGTAATCAGCTGTAAACTGTGACAAAATCAAGTGTTATGTTTTAGTTGGACTCTCGTTGTCTGCAGTAACGTTAGATTAATTAGTTTGACCGAGATTTCTTGTGCTCGCATGAGTAACAAGGCGCAAACAACGGCAAAAATGGGACTAACATCTGGTGAGAGATCAAAGCGAATGCGTTAAGCAAAATACTCTGCAGACGACATTCTGCCTATTATCTCTGAACTGGACTATGACTTGTCGGACTCTGATTTTGATACAAGTGATCAAAAATGAATGTGAGGTTCCGGCCTCAGCTGATTGGTCCCCAGCTAATCGTGGTACTGACAATGTTCACCAGGTAGAACTGCCACTTAAAAATGATAAGAGGTAGAAACGACATTGCAATGCACTGCGACCCTCGTCATTGCTGCTGCTGCCCCAGCCAGGCAAAGACAGCCTGCCAGCAAACCTGCTGCACATTCTTGGCAAACTGGCAGCCACAGCATGCAGCAACAGACGTTTTATGTTGATTTCTGTGTGAAACCATTGCTTTTCAGAGACTGTTTTTTGGAAAAAAAATTCAGCCCTCAAAGAGTTAACTGCACATTATTTTGAAAGTTTACTAATATATATAAAATCCAATGTCTGTCTGTCTGTCTGTCCACTTTTCACGAGAGAACTACCTAACGGATTTAGATCGGGTTTTTTTTCTATAATTTACTTGAACATTCCGGTTGATTTTGCGACTTGTCTCATTTCGCTATGTATCATAGTTCGCTTGCCGTACCGATTTATTTGCACGACTCTTGAGATCCACGCAGCGGGCCGAGGGGATGGGCCTTCCTCACTCACTCACCAGCTTCGGAGCGTGTTCCTTAACTCTGCTTAGCTAGCGAACAAGAGAACAAATGAATTCAACTTTGTTTGATATTTAAAATAAAGTGTTAATTAGGTCTTGACGAATTTGAGTCCGGATATTCACTTAAATGTATGCCACAGTGAAAAGAGAGATTGCAATTCAGATTGTGGATCGTGATTTTGTGTTTAAAGGATCCATCTATCCATCCATTATCCAACCCGCTATATCCTAACTACAGGGTCACGGGGGTCTGCTAGAGCCAATCTCAGCCAACACAGGGTGCAAGGCAGGAAACAAACCCCTGCAAGGTATGCACGCACACACACACGCACACACACACACGCACACACACACACACTCACACACACGAAACTCACACTCACACACACCAAACACACACTAGGTACAATTTAGAATTGCCAACGCACCTAACCTGCATGTCTTTGAACTGTGGGAGGAAACCCACGCAGCCACGGGGAGAACATGCAAACTCCATGCAGGGAGGACCCGGGAAGCAAACCTGGGTCTCCTAACTGTGAGGCAGCAGCACTACCCACTGCACCACTGTGCCGCCCTGTTAAAAGGATCATGATATGATTTTTTGGAAAGATCGCCCACCCCTAATTTGACTGATCAAATTTTCAGATTTATGTAGGATTCATTAACCCTTTGGGGAGCTACTTGGAAAGGGGTGGGGAGCTTAGACTTACAAGAATCAGCAAAAGTTACGTGGGGGGTGGCGAGGTGGGGGGTCTAAGTCAGTGTGAATGGGAAGGGGGGGGGGGGGGGTTATTGGTTGTAAAGATTTTTATTATGAACATGTTCTTCTTAATTTGGCATATGCTGGGTTTATGTCCAAATGTCTGTTGATGGCGTTCTCATTTGATAGCCAAGATTCGGCCAGCTCTCTGGCACTTTTGGTACTGGCCTTAAATCTTACCTGTACATTGTCCCAGTTAAACGTATGTCCTGTTGATTTAGTATGCGTATAGATCAGTGATGGTGAGTCCTTTCTTCTGACGGCGTTGCGATGTTCATTGTATTAAGAAGATGTAAGAAGAACATGTTCATAATAAATTAAATCTTTACAACCAATAACCCCCCCCCCCCCCCTGTTCACAATACCCACCCCATGTAACTTTTGCTATATATTGCCTTTGATTCTTGTAAGTCTAAGCATTATCCTCTGATGAAGGCCCCTGGTAGGGGCTGAAAGCTGTGGAATAAAAACTACTTTATGATACGTGATTCATTTTCTACCTTTGTGGATCTCCAGCTGCAAATATATATATATATATATATATATATATATATATATATGGATAGCGTGCAAGGATGAGTGTATTCTGGCTGGGGTGGGGCAAGATTCCTTACTTAAATGGGAGTCCAGCCCTAAAATGGCACAAGAAACAGGGTAAAGGTCACCTTGCCTCAGCCAGAACACAGGCAGAAGATGCCAGTATGGCAGTAAATACACTGGCATCCTGGCAGGGTTGGACCTTGAGTCTGGAGGACTTTGTAGTGGAAGGTCAGGGGGAGACAACCAGGCAGGATTATCTGCTCCCTCGACATTTAAGGTGGTAGCCTCCTTGTATGGACACCCGCGAGGCATGCTGGGAACCATTGTCCTGTAGGACAGCCTTGTTGGGTTCATGGAGTGCCGCAGGGATTCGTCATCCCTACTTTATGTGACTTCTGATTGACCTGGAAGTGGTTCCATTGGGCTATGCCCCAACATCAGAAGTACTGTCGGGTCTAACAAAGAAGAGCCTGTTCGACCTCATCCAGGAGAGTTGGAGTCGGGAGTAAGAAGGACAGAGCTCGCCTGGAGGAGTGGAAGGAGAGAGGAAAAGTGAAGAATTGTATATGATTGTGTTTATTAAAGAAGGTATTTGTAAAAATAAACCTTTTGATTTTATTGGGGTTTGTGGTATGGTTGTTGTGTATGGTTGTTGTGTTAGAGGTGCTGCAACTCCCCCTAGTAGTCACAATATATATTGTAAAATAAAATATTATATCTTTTCCTAGTGGTATAGCGGTGATTCTAAGATGTAGAAAGAAAAATAACACTAAGCAAGGAATACATTTAGCTTCTTTTAATATTGGTTGGACATTTACAATTTTCAAAGGAAGGGCTACAGGCGAAAATCATACAGTCGTGGGGTCCCTGTAGTCATCTTTGGCCTGCTTCGAGACAGTGTGGGAGGCATGGTTCCTAGGTACTGTCAGGAATGATGTCTTCCATCCATCTGTAGGTAAGATTTAATGTTCATGGCCGTTGCCAGAGGCTTTATACTTTCGTTACAGTTCAAGGTTCCTAAAATAAGAAAATGCAATTTCCAAACATGGATACAAACTTTGCTGGTATAGATTAAATAGAAATAGCACACCATAACTGTTGACCATAAACTGACCACAGGAAGCACCTACTAATTTTTACTAGTCTGCTTGAGTTGTCTCCACTCGTCTCTTCCCATCTCCCTGTCAGGTTGCTTACTTGGCAGTTCTGCTTTCTCCCTGCCAGATGGTTTGCAAGGCTTCAGCTGTATTTCTTTATGGCCTCAATTACCCATTTTAAATAAAATAATGTGTATGGAATAAACTCCACAGATCACAGTGGCACACTTCAAATCTTTTGGCTGCAGTTCCTCTATGACTTTTTTTTTTCTACCAAAATTTCCATGAAAATTCACTGTGTGGCCGAACTAAGTGGACTTTGTTCAAGAGCCCCATGATGTTTTGTCAGACCAGCTTGACATCACAGAGTTGTATTAGCAGCCAATGTTAGATGGGGATGTCACAACATGATCTGTGATTCCTACTAGATTTGTGTCATGCATGCGCAGAGCTTACTCCACCACTAAAGAAATTTACGTTGATTTATTTTCAGGACCTTAAAAGACTGGTCTTCTGGCAGATTTATTCATCTTTATTCTTATTAAAGAATAAAAATTGTAATTTCTTAACTGCTTGTTGAATTTTTTTTTTCTAATCAGCTATAGAACTGAATCTTTGAGGGGTCACAGGTGATGCCACTATTTTATCCCCTTTAAACTGAGAAGTTCTTCCTAATCAAAATGAGCGAAAAAGGCTTGAATGGTCTTTGCGGTTGATTAATTTACAAGATCTTGTATGGCTGCGAATCTCCCGGAGGTTAATTAAACTTTATACTTATTAAAGTGCAAAAAATGTAATTTCTTACCTGATTGTCAGACGTTTTCTGTTATATTACTGAATACTTTGGGGGTCATGCTTGTGCTGGCATGTAGTGCCACTCCTTTGCCCCCTTTAAACTGAGAGGAACTTCTGAAACAATACGAGCTAAAACAGTTTGAATGGCCGCCTCGGCTGACTTATTTTCTAGATCTTGTAAGGTTGCTGATCTGCTGGCGGATTTATTCATTTTTATTCTCATCAAAGAACAAAAATGTAATTTCTTCAGGCTATAGAATGGAGTCTTCAAGGGGTCGTGCTTGGGCTAGCATGTAATGCCATACAGTACAGTCTTGCCAAAAGTTTTGAGAATGACACAAATATGAATTTTTGCAAAGTTTGCTGCCTCAGTTTTTATGATACCAATTTGCATCGACTCCAGGATATTATGAAGAGGGATCAGATGAATTGCAATTCATTTCAAAGTACCTCTTTGCCATGAAAATAAACTTAATCCCAAAAAACCCATTTCCAGTGCATTTCATCCCTGCCACAGAAGGACCTGCTGACTTCATTTCAGTTAACACAGGTGAGAGTGATGACGAGGACAAGGCTGGAGGTCACTCTGTCATAGCTGATTGAGTTAGAATAGAGAGGTGACGAAGGCTTCAGGGCGCCCAAGAAAGTCCAGCAAGTTGATTCAGCTGTGGGCACCACCAGTGCAGCGCTGGCTCAGGAATGGCAGCAGGCAGGTATGAGTGAGGCGAAGACTTTTGGAGGATGGCCTGGTGGGTGTCAAGAAGGGCAGCAAAGAAGCCAAGAAAAACATCAGGGATAGACTCAGATTCTGCAAAAGGTACAGGGATTGGACTGCTGAGGACTGCTGGGGTCAAGTCATTTACTCTGATGAATCCCCTTTCTGATTGATTGGGGCATCCAGAGAAGAGAAGAGAAGGTGAGCGGCGCTACCATCAGTCCTGTGTCATGCCAACAGTAAAGCATCCTGAGACCATTCATGTCACGTGGGGTTGCTTCTCAGCCAAGGGAGTGCAGGGCTCACTCACAATTTTGCCTAAGTACACAGCCATGAATAAAGAACAGGACCAAAACATCCACCGAGAGCAACTTCTCCCAACGATCCAAGAACAGTTTGGTGACCAACAATGAACAATCCAGCATGATGGAGCACCAGGCCATGAGGTGAAAGTGATAACCAAGTGTCTCTGGGAACAAAACACTGAAATTTGGGTCCATGGCCAAGAAACTCCCCAGCCCTTAATCTCATTGAGAAGTTGTGGTTAATCCTCAAGAAGTGGGTAGACAAACAAAAACCCACCAATTCTGATAAACTCCAAGCATTGATGCAAGAAAGGGCTGCCATCAGTCAGGATTGGGCCCAGAAGTTGATGGACAGACAGCATGGCAGGTCGAATTGCAGAGTTCTTGAAAAAGAAAGAAGGGCCAACACTGCAAATATTGACTCTGTACATAAATGTAATTTAATTGTCAATAAAAGCCTTTGAAATTTAGGGAATGCTTGTAATTCTACTTCAGTATACCATAGAAAAAGCAGCAAACTTTGTGAAAACCAACACCTTCATCATTCTCAAAATTTTTGGCCATGACTGTACTTGGTCTCTTATTCAGTATGTCTAGGGTTCTCTGTGTGAAGAAAAATTTCCTAATATGTGTGCATAATTTGCATCTTACAACTTTCCAACTGTGTCCCCGTGTTCTTGATGAACTCATTTTAAAGTCACCATCTCGATCCACTGGACTAATTCCCTTCATAATTTTAAACACTCCAGTCATGTCTCCTCTTAATCTTCTTTTACTTAAACTGTAAAGGCTCAGCTCTTTTCATCTTTCCTCCTAATTCATCCCTTGTAGCCCTGGAATCAGCCTAGTCGCTCTTCTCTGGACCTTCTCTAGTGCTGCTGTGTCCTTTTTGTAGCCTGGAGACCCAAACTGCACCCAGTACTCCAGATGAGGCCTCACCAGTGTGTTATAAAGCTGGAGCAGAACCTCCTGTGACTTGTACTCCACACATCAAGGCGCTATATAACCTGACATTCTGTTAGCCTTCTTAATGGCTTCTGAACACAATACTCTCTGGAAGTTGATAGCTTAGTGTCCACTATGACTCCTAAATCCTTCTCATAAGGCGGACCCTCGATTTTCAGATCAATTGTGTATTCAAACCTCACATTTTTACTTCCTATGTGTAATACTTTACATTTACTGACATTCAATTTCATCTGCCACAAATCTGCCCAAAGCTTGTATGCTATCCAAGTCCCTTTGTGATGACTCAGTAGATTCGTGATTATCTACCAATCGACCTCTATTGGTATCATTTGCAAACTTAACCAGCTTGTTACTTATATTCCTATATAAATCATTTCTATATATTAAAAATAGCAGTGGCCCCAGCACTGACCCCTGTGGAACACCACTCTTAACATCGGCCAGTTCTGACGAGGTTCCTCACATCATCACCCTCTGCTTCCTGTGTCTGAGCCAATTCTGCACCCATCTACAAACATCACCCTGAACTCCCACTTCTTTTAGTTTGATGCCCAACCTCATGTGGCACCTTATCAAATGCTTTGTGAAAGTCCTGATAAATAACATCATTTGCTCCACTTTGATCGTATCCTTTTGTTGCCTCCTCATAGAATTCCAGCAGGTTAGTAAAACATGAATTCCCTCTTCTGAACCCATGCTGACTGTTCAGTAAAACTCCTGTCCTTGCCAGGTGTTGCTCAATCTTATCTCAAATATAATAATTCCTTCCATTAATTTTCCTGTGATGCATGTTAAGCTTACTGGCCTATAGTTGCTTGGATCTGCCTGGTCACCCTTTTTATATAATGATAGATGATATTTGTCATTTTCCAGTCCTTCAGAATCTCCCCAGTGCCCAGTGACTTCCTAAAAATGTGCATCAAGGGTTTATATCTGTACTCACTAACCTCCTTAAGAGCTCGAAGGGTAAATATTATCTGGTCCTGGTGATTTGTTTGATTTCATCTTATTTAATCTGAGCAGCATTTCTCCCTCTACAATTTCTAAATCACTCAGAACCTCCTCCTGAGTAGTTCCTTTTACAATGCTAAACTAAACACAAGAAAGCAGGATATGATAAACTGTTGGATTTACACATCTGTGGTCAGCTGAGATTAGAACATTGGAACAATCCAAACAAGAGCAGGCCATTCAGCCTAACAAAGCTCGCCAGTCCTATCCACTTCTTCCAAAAAAAACATCAAGTCGAGTTTTGAAAGTCTCTAACATCTTACTGTCTACCACATTACTTGGTCTCTTATTCCAAGTGTCTATCGTTCTTTGTGTAAAGAAAAACTTTCTAATGTTTGTGCGAAATTTACCCGTAACAAGTTTCCAACTGTGTCCACGTGATCTTGATGAACTCATTTTAAAATAACACTCTCGATCCACTGCACTAGTTCCCTTCATAATTTTAAACACTTCAATCAGGTCACCTCTTAATCTTCTTTATCTTAAACTGTAAAGGCTCAGCTCTTTTAATCTTTCCTCATCACTCATCCCCTGTAGCCCTGGACTCAGGCTAGTCGCTCTTCTCTGGACCTTCTCTAGTGCTGCTATGTCCTTTTTGTAGCCTGGAGACCCAAACTGCACACAGGACTCCACAACTGTTCTTTGCCCCCTTTAAACTGAGAAGAACTTCCTAATTTAAATGAGCTAAAACATTCACAAGTCATCTCAGGTGATTTACCTTCAAAGCCTTGTATGGTGTGGAATTCACCTAATTGATTAACCTTTGGTATTGATGATTAGAACATATTAGTATTGGATAAGCTGCTTGTATAGAGAATCTTATGGATCAATGCATTCTCAATCATGTTAGTTAGCTTGGGTTATATATGAGTTAATTATTAAAGGCTTGCTTGCCTGCTTGTTCGAACTACAGCATGAGGTGATGGTAATAATAATAATAATAATTCATTACATTTATATAGCGCTTTTCTCAGTACTCAAAGCACTATCCACACAGGAACCGACAATCTTCCACAGTCTCCTTACTGCAAAGCAGCAGCACTACCACTGCGCCACCTGTACTAAGTCAAGGACAGCGGGTAATGGACGAGGACAGTGGGTAATCTTATGTGTGGGTCCTCATAGTCTCGTTCCTAATGATGAGAACTAATCAGTACATACGTTTTGGACACCTGCACATGGTATGAAGTAATGATGGCCCGTTTCGGTCAGATGATGGAGAGTACGTAATGGTGGGAACAGCTAGAAGGAGGAGAATATTTGGCATAGATGATAAGAACTGTAATATAAACCAACACACTTCCTAGTGTAAGTGCTTGCCCCATGGTCAAGTTTCTGTATTGCATTGCTGTTTAATAAAGATGACGGTATGTGATTTAAACTTCCACCTGCCTGTCTTTGCTTAACGCTCGTTTCCACCACAATGGCTAATCTGCTGGCTGATTTATTAACCATCTTCTTATAGTTGAATAAACAGTGTAATTTCTGGACTGCTTGTCAGCTTTTTATTTTTGTAATCAGCTATAAAACTGAATTTTTGGGGGTCGTGCTTATGCTAGTATGTAATGTCACTGAAAATGACTCAGTCAAAATGAGCGAAAATAGTTTGAATGGTCCTCTGTTATTAAAAAAAACTCATACACACACAAAGGAAAAAAAGATTTTTGGTTATTGCATTGTTGCTGTGATGCCTAGAGAATAAAGATAAAGTGACCATTATATTTTAGTAAAATAAGTTTGAGAAGTACAGTGTTTCTCTGTAGTTCAACTTTAAAGATGGCCACTTGATGCCAAACAGCTGAAGCACTTGCCAAATCTGTGGATTTTGCTTTATTTATTTTTCCGTAATCCAAGTTGACTGGGAAAGCTTTCGGGTGCATCTTGAAACAGCAGATTTGCCGTCACCAACAATGGCTGGAAAGCAGATTTTGTGCACCCATGATTGTTTCATTGTACTTGTTTGAATTTACATTGGGTCAATCTCATTCCAGCTACCTTATCTAAAACAAAAGTTTCCTCTGGCACCAGTTGCTCCTAAGCACATATTTTTAGGATTACACATATGGAGGTATGCCATTTCAAATAAAAGTGAATACAAAAACAGTTTTTCTTCAGGTACTAAAACAAGAGAACAGTTAAGAATTATGACTGGTGCAACATAACAATGGGCTGCAAAACAGAGCTAGTTCAGAAAGACAACTGGCTGGACGTCCGTATCTATTACACCTTCCAGATACGCTCTTAATAAATGTGTTCAGATATTCTCCCGACTTAGCACTGCAGTTTGATTATTTTTAATTGTTTTGAATCATCCTGGCCGTATTGACATAAAAGACAACACAAATGCCCTGAAATTGTTTATTCTTTATTCTGCTCTCTGATTTTCTTACTTTTCCCATTTTTTATGTAACCCTGAGTCCTCAAGCTAATAGAATGTGGCCAGGGACAAGGAGACCACCATAGTAAAGTAAAAACCCACAGACGCTTTGATGACTTTATTGTTAGGAAGTAGAAAAATAGTTTAGATTATGCATTTGATATATGCAGAGGAAGTGTCAAGTGAAGTCAGTTTATTTTTAAATATCAGTATTTCAAACCCACAGGTATAATATAAATTATATTATGAATGTACATCAACAACTTATTAGTCTCAAATTCACACAGTTTTCAAATGCATTTATATAAACAAATCATGACAAATTAAGTCCATTTACGTTATACTGCAATTGTGTTGACAACAGAGGAGAGCAAAACTGAAACTCCAGTCAGAAGAATTTACTTTCAGAAAACAAACCTTTGTGGGGTCACAGAAAGCATCACAGACCGAGTCAGACACAGTCGCAGTCCTAGAGACCCCGGACAACAATACGTACAGTGGATTCAGGAAGAACTGCGACCCCTTTTCTTGCCACATACTTTATTGTGTTAGAGATTTCATTTTAAATGGTGTCACACTCTGCGCCTTGGGGACAGCGTAACAGCTCTTGTGGTGGTTGTAATTCTTCACCAGTCCACAGGGTGGCGCTGTACTCTAATGGCTCTTCTCTTCCTCCCTCTAATATTTGACCACCTTTGACGTCACTTCTGGTGTCTGTCCACCTGGACCCTCCTCTTCCTGCCTGGCTGACATTTAAACAGAAGTGTCACCATCTTGGATAGTCTGACATGAGACTCGCATCCTTAGTGATGTTTCTCTTTTTTTTTTTTGCGGGAAAGCTGTCTTACAATACACAGGGTTGTGGTGTCACCCCAATTCTTTATCTTTGTTCTCTTTTACAATGGAAACATTTGACATTTTTGCCCATCATTCTACACTCAATCACCCGTAAGGCCAAAGTAAAAACATGTCTTCAGGAAGGTTGGCAAATTTATTAAAAATCATAAAACTGATGTCTCTCATTCATTCAAGTTGCTGTGGCACTCCAAATTGTGCTAACGTGTCTCCTGCTTGCTTTAGTTAATAATGATTAATAGTAATAATAATTTATTTTATTTATAGACACCTTTCAAGGCAGACAATGACACCTTACAGAGCACATTAATAACAACAGTCACAACATAAAACTAATAAAATATTACGGTACAATGAAACCAGAATAAATACAATAATACAATTGTATATAAATTTATCAGCTAAAATTACCAGACAGAATATCCATCCATCCATTCATTTCCCAACCCGCTGAATCCGAACACAGGGTCACGGGGGTCTGCTGGAGCCAATCCCAGCCAACACAGGGCACAAGGCAGGAAACAATCCTGGGCAGGGTGCCAACCCACCACAGGACACACACAAACACACCCACCACACACTAGGGCCAATTTAGAATCGCCAATCCACCTAACCTGCATGTCTTTGGACTGTGGGAGGAAACCGGAGCACCCGGAGGAAACCCACGCAGACACGTGGAGAACATGCAAACTCCACGCAGGGAGGACCCGGGAAGTGAACCCAGGTCCCCAGATCACCCAACTGCGAGGCAGCAGCGCTACCCACTGCGCCACCGTGCCGCCCACCAGACAGAATAAGCCAGTTTAAATAAATATGTTTTAAGATGAGATTTAAAGGTAAGAAGAGAGTCGATATTACGAATGTCTTGTGGGAGAGAGATGTGTTTGGTAAGTTTTCAAATTTTTGCCCCATAGCCTCCAATTTAAAGTACCAATGCCAGCAAGATATTTGTTTTTACATTTATAGAAAGTGCTTAGAACACAATTTTGTATTTCCATCCATCCATCCATTTTCCAGCCCGCTGAATCCAAACACAGGGTCACGGGGGTCTGCTGGAGCCAATCCCAGCCAACCCACCGCAGAATATTGTACAGTGGAACCTCGAGATACGATCACCTCTGTATACGAGAAATTCAAAATACGAGGAAAGTATGAGCGAAAAATTCAGATCTAAATACGAGCATTGGCTCTCGTAACGAGCCACAAGCCAGGCTGTGGGTATAGCTCGCGGCTTAGCGAGGGGGCGTGGTAGCAGTAGCAAGCCGCAGGGCGATCTGCGGTGTCTGCGTTTCTCACCTAAGTGCACAGGTGGGAAACTGCCCACATCCATGATTTGTCCTGTGGCGGATGGGCTGCAGCTGCCATGTCTTCCCCACATATATAGAGAAGCGCGAGCCGGTTAAGGGGGAGAAGAAGTAAAAGAAAAGAGAGGAGAGGAGAGGAGAGAGAACGGAGGTTGCAGGAGGAGGCAGGAATCCGCAGCAGTAGGAGGTCGGTGCGGGAGAGCGAGCGAGTGCAGGCTCGCGTGTAGCTGAACAGGCGAGCCAAACAGCTGAAGTAGGACGGTGTAGAGAAGGTCAGCTGCATTAAGTGTCTCGCCTGTTGCAGAGCCCGCATGGGAGAAGCAGGTGAGACGCTAACAGAGAAGAAGCACCGGGGATTGTCATCTGTTTTTTGAAGACTGCTTCCTGTTGACGTTTTAACCTCGTGTTAAAGGATTGTTATTCTTGTGTACTTTAAACCTCCACTTCACAACTGTTTTAAGGATTATTTATTTAAAGATTTATTGAATGCTCTACTGCACTTTGGACACCTGTTTTGATTCTTTTAATAATCAGTTATATTATTTACCAGTGTTATTTATTAAAGGTAGACTACAGTATATATAATTTATCAGTGTTATTTGTTAGGAAAATTGATTTTTATGTTAATATATTTGGGATGCGGAACGGATTAACTGGATTTCCATTATTTTCGATGGGGACGTTTGTTCTAGATATGAGAAATTCGCTATACAAGCTCAGTGCTGGAACGAATTAAACTCGTATCTAGAGGTTCCACTGTATTTCAAATGCATTTATAAGAAGTTCAAGAGAAAATATCTCCGACTTGAAGAATGCCAGCCTTAAAGGGTTTGAATACATATTGAAAGATTTCAGTTTTTGATTTTTTTAATAAATTTGCAAACTTTCTGAAAACCTGTTTGCACTTTGTCATGATGGGTTATTGAGTGTAGAGTGATGGGCAAAAACAGCAAATTTATCCTTTTCATGTAAAATCTACTGTGGTCGGTTGGCACCCTGCCCGGGATTGGTTCCTGCCTTGTGCCCTGTGTTGGCTGGGATTGGCTCCAGCAGACCCCCGTGACCCTGTGTTCGGATTCAGCGGGTTGGAAAATGGATGGATGGATGGATGTTAAATCTACAACACAATGAAGTGTGCAGAAAGTGCAGGGCTCTGAATCGACCTTAAATGTTAGTACTTTCATGTTATTTTATTATGTTTACAGATTTGTTGACAACAACAATTTCTTTCATGTATAGCCAAAAATCACACAAGTAATGTCTCAATGGGCTTTAACTGGCTCAGTTATTTGACAGCCTCCCAGCCTTTACTTCCTAAGAAGACAAAAATAAAAAACCCTTGTAGGGAAAAGAATGGAAGAAATCTTGGGACAGGCAATTCAGAGAGAGAGACCCCCTTTCAGGTAAGTTGGGTGTGCAAAGGGTGTCAAGAAATGTGGTAAATACAACACACAAAACAGAACACTAGTAATCCTCTTCACAGAGCTAGATGGGCAATCTATCATGGCCACCTCAGAAAAGCAACACAACAGTAAAGTACAAACGACTTTGTTCTTACCCAGAGCTCCTCACCAAGTGCACCAACTATGAAGGCCGAATGCTAAAACAAATGATACCACTGCCTAAATACAGCACTATCACATATAATGATACAGATTTGTTCAAAAAAGCAAAAACAAAGTAGAAACTAATTAACAAAACTAATAAACAACAAGGCAGCCAGCCTCCCAGACAGAACTAGTCAGATGACACTCTCAGACACGACCAATTACAACTCCTCCCGCCTTCACCGTTTCCAATGAAAATATAAAAGTGCAGAAACTTTTTGAACATCCCTCGTACAATGGAGAATATTTAGACTAATACCTTGATTGGTAGTGAAGAGCACCAATCATATTTCACTCTGTTCCTGCTTACCCCGAAGGAAAAAAAATAATGTTGCGTCACTGAGGCTAACTACAGGTAAAATTCCATTATAACAAACTCCCAGGGACCTAAAAAATATTTTGTTGTAATGAGATTCTGTATTTGTTACTATAGTGTTTTCTTGAACTTGTATCCAGGCGTTTGCAATCATTTCAATAGCTTCTTTCGTGTTACGTTTAATCTCCTCCTGCCTACAAGTTATGCTGACGAGAATTTTTCTCAGCATTTCCTTGCGATTAATACACTTTCGGGGTGCGAATGATGCTCAAATCCAATGGCTGAAGCGCTGCCGTGCAATTGGGTGGGATGTATTCAAAGCGAACATTATCTGAATGTGGAAGCATGTTGTGGGCAGCACAGTTATCAGTCAGGAGCCGAATCATTAGTTCTTCTTCATATTGTGAGGTTTCTGAACTCTTTTGAGATCCCCCCACTCCCCACCCAATGGGAACGACACGCTGAAGTGTGTCCTGAAGCGCGATTGCAGCGTCTGTGGAAGGTTGTTTGTCCGTTGCTGGGGTAGGGCAATAGGAGGCTCACATTGCTGCAGTGAAGCGTCACAGAAGCAAATCATAAAAGATTGGGGTTGCGCTATAAGTCCCTGTTTTGCACCCCAAAACATGAGGCTTAGTCTCAGTACTTTAGCAAAACCAGCTTTATTCAGCTTGAAACAAGAATGGCACAGTTATTTATCGTAGCGTAATCTGCCACTCTGCTATACACAGATACAGCAGTCAGGCAGAGTCATGCAGATCAGTGATGAAGTAATCCTGTTACAGTATCTGCATTTACAATTTACGTGCTCCTAACCTTGCATCACCCATCGAGATCTTTTCTGTTTACTTTGGCGGAGAGACGCAGCATAGCTATGAGCCTGCTATTGCCCCGTACAGATGCGGAAATCACACTTCTGGACGCTCTTCGGCTTGCTGTCCAGTTGTGGGAGGCCCCAAGAGAGTTTACAAACCTCACATTTTCTTGAATGAGTGCCACATTAATAGGAATGTTTTTTGAACGAGCATCACTGAAGCACATAAAAATGGCTTTTTCAACGACTTCAAATGCAGCAGTTCACATACGTTTGCAACCCGAGATTTTTGTACTTTTTTTGCTCTGTCTTTCAAGAAAATTGACAGTGTCGATGGTGAAATTCCAAATTCATTGGCAACATCTTTTTTCTTTTTGCAGCAATCGAGAGCTGCACAAAATTAGTTTTTTTTTTCTAATATGAACTGTTATTGTTTTTCTGCGTCTGACGTTTCTATAGGAGGGTGACAATGAGTTAAATTCTAATGGATGTTTTTCAAATGTTGATGAGCAATAAGTAAAAGGTATCACTGAAAAATAAAAACAGTACGAGGAAAGTTCGAAGAAAGAAAAAAAATGACAGTGTTTCTGTTTGGGGATCGTTGTGCATAAGTGAGCTGCGACCACAGAACTAACTACTCTGTGGATGAATCATTCAGGCATTTCAAGGTCTTTTGTGCACTTCGTTGTAATGAATCTGCTGAATGTACTTTGTAGTAACGAGATTTCTATAGACTCGTGTCATATGGGGAAGCTGTCGGGACCATAAAAATACTTCATTGTAATGAAAATTTTGTTGTAAAGATATTCTTTATAATGGAATTTTACTTGGTACTAAGTTTCCTGTTATGTCTAACAAGTAGGGCACTATATATATATGAAATCTGTATGGAAAAAGACCAGCCGTTTTTAATATAACGAGAACGGTTTGTGTGGGATCAATGTGACCTGACAGCCAAGGAGAGTGGACTGGAATGCACATGCATGAACAATGGCGACTCTGTTGGATTAGTTAGTGGAGATGGGGGGGGGGGCACTAGACGCTGTTGAGTGATCATGTGTACTGTGTGGCCATCGCATTCAAAATGACTGAGCGAATAACGCGATGAATCTGCATCGAATTTTGGGTTAAGCTTGAACATTCGTCCGCGGAAAGTATTCGGATGATTCAGAAGGCTTTCAAAGGACAATGCAATGAGTGAAGCCCAAATAAAAGTGTGGCACACACATTTCAAAGAGGGTAGAGAATCTGTTGAAAATGATCTACGTTCTGGACTTTGGCTTTTCTCAAAACTCAAATCACTTTTGAAAGGGAAGAGATTTCAGACTGTTGATGAGATTCAGGAAAATACGATGAGGCAGCTGATGGTGATTCCAGTAAAGGATTTTACAGAGTGTTTTGAACAGTAGCAGAGACGCTGGGAGAACTGTGTGAGGTCCCAGGGTGCCTTCTTTGAAGGGAACTGAGGTGTCATTGTCCTGTGTACAATGTCTCTTATATCTTGTATCTTCTTTCATAAATGCATCTGTTTTTCATATTACATGGCTAAATACTTTCCGGACAGACCTTGTGTGTGTGTGTATATATATATATATATTCCTGGCATTCATAGTCTGAATCACAATCTGATTGTATGGGTGGTTACCTGCCAGGTAACGCTTGTGGTTGGTCAGCAAGTCAGCTAACATCTGCCACGGTGCCCTCTTTTCAGTTGCGAGAAGCAGATCATAGAATGGTTGAAATAGTTTACTGTCAAATAATGCAAAGAGTACGCGACACGTGTTTCACCCTAATTCTGACCTCATCACGCGTACATACTCACTGCATCCCCTCAACACGTGTCGCGTACTCTTTGCATTATTTGACAGTAAACTATTTCAACCATTCTATGATCTGCTTCTCGCAACTGAAAAGAGGGCACCGTGGCGGATGTTAGTTTACTTGCTGACCAACCACAAGCGTTACCTGGCAGGTAACCACCCATACAATCAGATTGTGATTCAGACTACGAATGCCAGGAATGTAATTACCCCGATCTACATACTGTCAAATAAATTAACCACACACCGTAGCGCAATGTTAGGGGCTTTGCCTCTAGCGCTGACGTTCGAGGTTCGGTTCCCGAGAGGGGATGAAGTGAGTGTGTACGCCTGATGAGCCCAGAATTAGGGCGAAACACGTGTCGCGTACTCTTTGCATTATTTGACAGTAAACTATTTCAACCATATATATATATATATAAATATACACACATACAGGGTGAGTCAAAATTATGTTAACACTAATGGATTATTTTTATCTCTACCACACCTTTCCAAGCCAATGGACTAGTCATGGTGGACCATTGCCATGGCCTCCACATTTCCCTGATTTGATACCCTGTGATTTCTGGTTATGGGGTATGATGAAGGAGGAAATTTTGTGATATCAATGACCTGAAGGTCATCTATTGTGTGTCCGGGCTTTAAATGGTATTGTTGATCATTGGTTTTTGTGTGTTGAACATGATGGCAAACAGGTTGAGACATTCCTGTATATCATCTTGCAAATATGAAGTATGTCTTGTGAATAAATTGTTTCCATCATTCAAATGTTAATATAATTTTGAACTCACCCTGTATCTCACACACGTGTGCATGGCAGGCAGCTAAAGGGCCTGAATGAGCATAATACCACGCCAGACCAGGGGGTGGTGGAGTACGCTAACTCTTTCACTTCTCCGCAGACCAGTTACGGGAAATTCCACCTGACCCCGATGATGTCACTTCCATTTCCGGCCCCCATTGATGAGGTCACTTCTGGTCCTGGGCCTGAAGACACAACTTCCGGCCCCATTAATAATGTCACTTCCTCTGTTTACCTTTAAAACCTCCATCTTGACAATCTGAAATCAGTTCTGTGTTGGACTCGAACCTGTACACATCTGTACAACTAATTTATCCATTTGCAACCTGGAATATTATATGGGTGGCTGCCCCAAACCTTTTTTTTTGGCTCCTTTAGTTGTCTGTCATTGACAATATATATATATATATATATATATATATATATGTAATTATATAAGTTCTGAGCATCCGTAGGTTTTGGGAATCCGCTGTGAACCTGGAACCATTAAGCCTCAGATAAGGGAAGACCTGTACTAAATAGTCCCATAGTGAACATGAGATATTATAAAGTTGTGGTAATTGAAATAAGAATATCAGGCCTGAAAAAAACAGGAAACTTTCCAGGTGTTTGGTCATGTTTCAGCTACAGAAGTTAATGAACTCGACTTGTAATAATGTCACCATTTGAAATGTCTTTGTTCCTTATTTATATATGCTGATAGACGTATAAGTGAGTATTAGCATTTTTTCTGTTTTTTTACAGTCATCTAATTTTAATAGGCCAATATCAACAAACTTGTTTCACACAACGTACTGAAATAGCTACTGTTTAGTGTGAAAATGCACTTAATTAATTGAACTGGAAGGCAAGTCGCTGTTCACAATCAGGAGTGAGGCGGCCTGCTTATTTTTGGATTTGAGAGCACATGCTCTAAATAATTTAATTGAAATAATTAGTTGGATAATGAGAGAGTGATAGTAAACTCAAAATTGTTATTGGCTAATTGTGTTTATTCATTGGTGCATATAAATGTTTTGGAGTAAATTGCTTATCAGAAAGTGTTAATGTTCCACATAGTGATTACTGCATCTAACCATCTATTTTTGTAGTCTGCTTATCATTTAAATTTACATTTAGCTGCTAATGTTGTCAGATTTGTATATGGGCCAAAACAATCATAGATTTATTCTACTTGAAAAGTGTCTGTAAAAGGAGAGCATATACAAAATACATAAAGAAGATTAATTCTCGCACACACATTCAACAGTTGACATTCGCCATTATGTAGCAGATGGGTCAACAAAGCAACATTTCACTTTGCCCAATGGGGCACTAAGGAGAAAAAAATTATAAGTCATGTTAATGGACCTGTCGAAAGTGAATGTCACGCTGTTGTTATATTTTACACTGAAATTACAGTAGCACTAATGTGAGTCCAAATGTCAGGCAGATCATAAGCTAGTCCTGAAGATGGAACTTTTCAAATATCCACAACATTACAGCCAGACCTTTTACAGTTACTGTAAATGTCTTGTTTTAAAATACGTCCAGATATTTTGCAACTTGTAAACATTACTTTCCATGTTTTTCCAAAATCACAGGGCAGAGATGGATAAATACAAAAGCCAAAATTAAATACGATTAACATGACGTGAAGTAATGAAACCTTAAATATGCTGCCTTCAGAAAGTATTCAGACCCCTTTTGCTTTTTTCATATTTTGTAACATTGCTGAAAAAAATTAGTTTTTCCTCTCATCAAGAAACACTCAATTCCCCGGAATAATAAAGATTTACAAATTTTGGGAATATTTATTAAGAACTAAAAAAAATGAAATATGACATTGACACAAGTCTTCTGAGCCTTTACTCAGTAAATCCCTTATGGCAACAATTCCAACCTGGAATCTTTTTGGATCTGACGTGATGAGCTTCACACTCCTGGATTTGGGGATTCTCCACAGATCCCCTCAATTGGAAGGAGTCCATCAGTGGACTGCTATTTTCAGGTCAATCCCAGGATGTTCAACTGGGTTCAAGTGCAAGCTTCGGCTGGGCCACTCAAGGACATTCCCAGAGTTGTCCTTAAGCTACTCCTGTAATGCTTTGTTCTTAGGGTAGTTCTATTGGAAGCTGAAGCTCTGGAATGAGTTTTTAATTCAGATGTCTCTGCACTGTGATTCACAGAAGACATGAATGTAAATCTCATTATGCTGTGTACACGTGGCAATAATCTTCAACATGTTATGGAAAATTTCAAAATTTTCATGAAACCAAACTGCTGGATGGCCTTGAATCAACCTCTCCAAATACAGTGATGACATCTCAGCTTATTATGATTATTTTTAACAGTTGTTAAGGACCACTGAAAAGTGGGATAGTCAGAGAGATGCAGAAAGTAGACAAAAGTACAAGGAGATAAGGCGCAAGGTTAACAGAGAAGTGGCTAAGGCTAAAGAAAAGGCGTATGATGATTTGTATGAGAGGTTGGACACTAAGGAGGGAGAAAAGGACCGGTGGGCTAGACAGGGGGACCGAGGTGGGAAAGATGTGCAGCAGGTTAGGGTGATAAAGGATAAAGATGGAGACATACTCATAAGCGAGGAGAGTGTGTTGAGCAGATGGAAAGAGTACTTTGAGAGGTTGATGAATGAAGAGAATGAGAGAGAGAAGAGGTTGGATGATGTGGCGATAGTGAATCAGGAAGTGCAACGGATTAGCAAGGAGGAAGTAAGGACAGCTATGGAGAGGATGAAGAATGGAAAAGCCGTTGGTCCAGATGACATACCTGTGGAAGCATGGAGGTGTTTAAGAGAGATGGCAGTGGAGTTTTTAACCAGATTGTTTAATGGGATCTTGGAAAGTGAGAGGATGCCTGAGGAGTGGAGAAGAAGTGTACTGATGCCAATATCTTAGAATAAGGGGGATGTGCAGGACTGCAGTAACTACAGGGGGATAAGAGTAGTGGAAGCTAGGTTAAGAAGGGCGGTGATGATTAGTGAGCAGCAGTATGGTTTCATGGCAAGAAACAGCACCACAGATGCAATGTTTGCTCTGAGGATGTTGATGGAGAAATTTAGAGAAGTTCCAGAAGGAGTTGCATTGCGTCTTTGTGGACCTGGAGAAAGCATATGACAGGGTCCCTCGAGAGGAGCTTTGGTATTGTATGAGGAAGTCGGGAGTGGCAGAGAAGTACGTAAGAGTTGAACAGGATATGTACGAGGGAGGTGTGAGAGAGGTGAGGTCTGCAGTAGGAATAACAGATGGATTCAAGGTGGAGGTGGGATTACATCAGGGATCAGCACTGAGCCCTTTCTTATTTGCAATGGTGATGGACAAGTTAACAGACGAGATTAGACAGGAGTCCCCGTGGACTATGGTGATTACTGATGACATTGTGATCTGTAGCGATAGTAGGGAGCAGGTTGAGAAGACCCTGGAAATGTGGAGATATTGCTCTAGAGAGGAGATGAATGAAGGTCAGTAGGAACAAGACAGAATACATGTGTGTGAATGAGAGGGAGCTCAGTGGAATGGTGAGGATGAAGGGAGTAGAGTTGGTGAAGGTGGATGAGTTTAAATACTTGGGATCAACAGTATAGAGTAACGGGGATTGTGGAAGAGAGGTGAAGAAGAGAGTGCAGGCAGGGTGGAGTGGGTGGAGAAGAGTGTCAGGAGTAATCTGTGACAGATGTGTATCAGCAAGAGTGAAAGGGAAGGTCAACAGGATGGTAGTGAGACCAGCTATGTTATATGGGTTGGAGATGGTGGCACTGACCAGAAAGCAGGAGACAGAGGTGGCAGAGGTAAAGATGGTAAGATTTGTATTGGGTGTGATGAGGATGAACAGGATTAGAAATGAGGACATTAGAGGGTCAGCTCAAGTTGGACGGTTGGGAGACAAAGTCAGAGAGGCGAGATTGCCTTAGTTTGGACATGTGCAGAGGAGAGATGCTGGGTATACTGGGAGAAGGATGCTAAGAATAGAGCTGCCAGGGAAGAGGAAAAGAGGAAGGCCTAAGAGAATGTTTATGGATGTGGTGAGAGAGGACATGCAGGTGATGGGGGTAACAGAACAAGATGCAGAGGACAGAAAGATATGGAAGAAGATGATCCGCTGTGTCAACCCCTAACGGGAGCAGCCGAAAGACGAAGACGAAGAATGTGGTCTTGTGAACAGCTGAGATACCTGCCTTCATTCCAACATCTCAGGGGGATTCATGGTGCTTTAATCAGATGGTCGTGGCCAGATCGCCACCACAGTGGAACCAGAAAAGACATCAGAGAATAGTGGGGATTCGAACAGATTGCAGATCCCTGAAGAATATGATACTTCTATTCCCATACAGTCTATTAGGAATAGCACTGAAAAGTAGCTATGAAAAAGCCAACATAAAGTAATGGATTCTGAGCAGTTTTTGAAAATGTTCTGCAGTATTAGCCTGGCAAATCACTATTGGTAAATCATTCCAGATTTTAGGTGCATAACAGCAAAAGGCCGCCTTACCACTTCTTTTAAGCTTGGCTCTTGGAATAATAAGCAGACCACCATTTGAAGATCTAAGGTTATGACTTGGAATGTAGGGGGACAGACATTCCAAAATACAGGATTATTTAAGGCTTTATAAAGCATAAGTAGTATTTTAAAGTCACTTCTGAATAACCGACGTGACGATGCTAGAACTGGTGAGATGAGCTTCTAGTTAAGATTCTGACTGCTACATTCGGCACTAATGGCAAACGATTTATGTAGCAAGAGTACAGAGACGTAACACTTACAAATACATTTGAAAATATACTCTTTTTTTATCCTTGTCTAATTAGTTTTATTAGTTGATATTCATAGATTAGAATGAAAAAAAAAACAGCTTTAGTTTTTTTTTTTTCTCTGTAATTAATATAAACGACCCTAATTATTACTCATTAGTGAAGTCGTACTGAAGACACATTTTATCCGATTGAATAGATAATAAAGATGTGCATAAGTGGTATCTGACTGCCTTTACAGTCTCAGAAATAACTGGCATCAATGAAGAACTGGCTTGGCTCAGCGCCCATTCCGACTGCTTCCAGCTGTTTGAATTGTTGAGCCGTCTTCACCGTATTGCAGCAGCAGCGGTGATCCTTTCGTACTCTGATACATCACACATGTCGATCATCAATGCTTTAATCCAGTGCTTAGAGACACTGATTAGTGTAACATGCAGTAAACCACATTAAGTACATTTTAAACAAACTATTAAGTCAACATTTTTTTCAAGATGTCATGTTCTTGCTTTGCTGTGAAAGAGGAAAAAAAAAACATGCAACAATCACAACTGTGCATGCATAAAAACACTAGCAAATGAGCCAAATAAAGCCGTTACTCCCATCAGCTTTCTGTCACTGCCTCCTTCTTGTTCTTGTTTTGGCAACTGTATTCAGCCGGTGGTGTTAGCTCCAGGAGAATTCAGTTTGTTCATATACATCTATTATCCAACCCGCTATATCCTAACACAGGGTCACGGGGGTCTGCTGGAGCCAATCCCAGCCAGCACAAGGCAGGAACAAATCCCGGGCAGGGCGCCAGCCCACCACAGGGCACACAAACACACACCCACACACCAAACATACACTAGGGACAATTTAGGATCGCCAATGCACCTGCACGTCTTTGGAAACCCACGCAGACACGGGTAGAACATGCAAAATCCACGCAGGGAGGACCCAGGAAGCGAACCCAGGTCTCCTAACTGAGAGGCAGCAGCGCTACCACTGTGCCACCATGCCGCCCTGTTCAAATACAGTGCCATTATAATTCTTAGAGACTTAGGTCATGTCACTTGCAGACATTCTCCAATGATTCTGCCCTCATGGATTGAAACGAGACAGGAGACAGATGGAGGACATTGGGAATTGTCTGCAACTCAACAAAACCAAGCAACCCCTTCTTGACGTTTGCCACCCCCAAGAACCTCTAAACTCGATTAGAATAGATTGGATAGAATTTCATTTGTTCCCAGGGGGAAATGTGGCATTTTACAGAAGCACTTTAAATAAATAAATGCATTTATACACTTAAATAATTAAATACATTTATAGGAAGATAAATAAATAAACATAAATACACCCACTATATGGTCTGAGCACACACCCGAATGACTAAAAGGAAGAAAATGAGAAAAAAAAATCTGATTTCTCAGCTATAGTCTCAGTGAGGTATTATGCAGGTTGTGTTTCTCGACATCCTTCTGCTGAATAATTCGTTAGTTGAAAGTCCTCAGTCTTAGTGTGTCAGAGAGAGGATGTGCAGCATTGTTCATGATGCCACTCAGTTTTGCTTTAATTCTCTCCCCTCTTCTACCTTCAGGGTGTCCAAAGTGTGTCCCATAAGAGAGCCTGGTCTTTTAATCAGCTTGTTGATTTGGTGGGCCTCTCTTGAAGTGATGTTACCAGCCCAGCACACCACAGCATAGAAAATCCCACTGACCATCACAGAGTTAAAAAAGATGCAAAAGATGTCACTACCTTCTTCTTCCTTCTTGCTTAGCCGTTTCTTCTATGGTTTCTGTGTTACAAGACCAGTCCAACTTGTCATTAATGTGGACCTCGAAATACTTCTTGGAGTTGAGCACCTCTATATCCACTGCCTGAATAATTATAGGACATACATGCTCTTTGGTGTGGCAAAAGTCAATAAACAGTTCCTTTGCTGATGTAAAGATGCGCACAATTCTCTTTATACCAAGAAACAAAGTTCTCCCCCTGACTCCTCTCCTCTGTCTCATCTCCTTTATCAATACAGTGAAGAATACTCTGCAAATTTTTGCAGGTGACGTGACCTGCTGTTATATTAACAGCCAGAGGTGTACAGAGTGAAGAGAAAAGCATACAGGTCTGTTCCTTATGTTGCTCCAGTGTTGCTCACACAGTATAAACTGCGTTCTGCCTAACAGATAGTCCATTATCAGGACACCACAGGCTCATCCACCTATGTGGTAGTGGTGCACTGGGTCAAGTACTGGGGGCGAGGTGCAGTGCGTTAGGAGTCACAATAAGAGACTCACCAGGTTCTCATATCTATCTATCTATCTATCTATCTATCTATCTATCTATCTATCTATCTATCTATCTATCTATCTATCTATCTATCTATCTATCTATCTATCTATCTATCTATCTATCTATCTATCTATCTATCTGTCTTATATAGTGCCTTTCATATCTATCTCTCTGTTATATATTGTCTTTCATATCTATCTATCTATCTATCTATCTATCTATCTATCTATCTATCTATCTATCTATCTATCTATCTATCTATCTGTCTTATATAGTGCCTTTCATATCTATCGCTCTATTATATATTGTCTTTCATATCTATCTATCTGTCTTATATAGTGCCTTTCATATCTATCTTTCTATTATATATTGTCTTTCATATCTATCTATCTATCTATCTATCTATCTATCTATCTATCTATCTATCTATCTATCTATCTATCTATCTATCTATCTATCTATCTATCTATCTGTCTTATATAGTGCCTTTCATATCTATCGCTCTATTATATATTGTCTTTCATATCTATCTATCTATCTGTCTTATATAGTGCCTTTCATATCTATCTCTCTATTATATATTGTCTTTCATATCTATCTATCTATCTATCTATCTATCTATCTATCTATCTATCTATCTATCTATCTATCTATCTATCTATCTATCTGTCTATCTATCTGTAGTGTCTTTCATATCTATCTCTCTATTATATATTGTCCTTCATATTTGTCTGTCTGTCTGTCTGTCTGTGTGTCAAAGTGTTCCTGCACTCTTACTGTACTCAATGAAGTTAAGCAGCTCTGAACAATATTTTCTGCAGAGGTCAAACACTCCAAAAACTACAAACTGATTAGAGTGAAAAATTTCTCAGTCAAGGTCTGCAGACCTTAATAAAGAAGCATGAGGTTGTACACTTCACTATGAAAGATAAAGCTGTATGTTAAAAAAAGCTAAAAAAAACAAACAAACAAACAAAAAAAACCAGTTACATGTTAGCACATAAAACATAAGGACCTGTAGAACTATAGAAAGAAAATAAGAGTTTGTCAAATTTTATAACCACTGCAAAAATTCTAAAATTAAAATACTTAATGGAGATGTTTCTGAATAAGAAACTGACTTTTATTTATCTTTTGAATTTTTTGACCCATTAATCCTCTCCTTGGCCTCTTCCTCTTCCTCATGTGTTATTTTCAGACTCCATAAGACTGAAGACTCAAATGGAGGGTTCAGCACTGGACTTTGCCTTTCACCTAAATTGATAATTAGTGCCAGCACTGCTAGCCAATGCTCCCTGACCTTTACATTTCATCCACAATGCAGATTCCTGGTCGATGAATTGAGCTCCTCTCATCATTTCCATGACTCCTCTAATTTTCTTGTCTTCACAGACACATAACATACTGTGTGTGCACTGCAGTAACAGAAGACGTGTTGGATGTTGATTAACACATGCAAGTAAGAATTTCACTGTGCTCTGTACGTATCACAGTAATGACCCTATAACATAAAGCTATTACAATTCAAAAGCCTCCAAATTTAAATTGATCTTTTTATTTTCCGAGTGAACATCACCCATTGCTCCATCAGTGGCTTTTTTTTTTCTTGCTTGAATGCCTTACTGACTCATTAGCTGTTTGCCCTGACTGGATTTATGAATAACTTATAATGTTATATTTACTGTTAACAAAAATAAGAAGCCGAGACCTCTGTGCCAGTATCCCCTACAGATTGAAAACACTCACTAGGTACAGACATAGCAGAGACACTCGTGTGATTGGACCAGAAAACCAGGCATTGGGAATTTGAAGGAGTGCTGTTGCATGAGCCTCTGCTGTACAATTCCTCCATGTTAATCCACCGCTATTTCGGAATCTGTGTCAATGTCTCAAGCACTCATTTTCACATCCATCGTGAGAGCTCCAGTAACTGCAGCTTGCTGCTCCCAGAAGCATTGGAGTATACAACAGAGTTCAATTTGAAAAGAGAACTGCAGATGCACTGGTGCATTTATGAAACAACGAATATGTGATTCGCCATACTTGTCCGAGGATGCGACTCACTAAATTAAGTGTGTGTGTGTGTGAAACATCTAGGGCCTAAGCATTATTCTCGAATTTTAGTATTAGACCAGAACGCTCCTAAACAGCTGTTAAAGTTATTTGCTATTTCAATGATGCTATTCCCATCTTTTAGCAGTGGACATTTTAGAAAATTCTTGCATGCAGCAGTCTGCATGTTTTCAGCCAAATGCTTGTTTAATCCAAAATGCCTGTTTTGTCCAAAACATGTTTTTCTATCTTAAAAATGTTGGAAAATTAAGGTGCTTTTTTAAATCCTGAGAAATTAATTCATGGATTTAATTCTATTACTGCAAAGTGGTGTGCACTGACTGATCAAATCATTCTTTATACAGTTTTCAACCTGCTGGAAGAAGGGCCACAGTTGCCTTGAAAGCTTGAATATTGTAATCGGTTCAGTTATCTAATAAAAAGGGTAATTTTGCATGATGTCTCATTGTATCCATAATGGCTAACACGGTGCAACCCCCTGCTTCTACCGTTTTCAGTTAATTCAAAATGCTGCTGCAAGACTTACTACAAGAACTATAAAGTGCAAACACATAACTCCATTTCTCAAGGACTCTTACACTGGCTCCCGGTTAGGTTTAGGGAAGATTTGAAAATCCTCCTTTAACATATAAAGCTTTAAATGGCCAATGCCCTGCTTACTTATCTGACCTTATCATGACTTACAAACCAGAGCACACATTAAGATCTGAAGATGTCAGCCTGTATCACTCCATCAACTTCATTTTGTTGCTTATACCACTCATAAGCTAACAAATAGTATGCTTTCACTGGCCTCCAATTCTCATTCGCTGAAATTCTTCATTTTTTCATGTGCTTTTTGCCATTGTCTTTTAACAAAACACTATTTATACTGATTTGCATATTCATAAATGTAAAGTTCTGGGAGGAGTCAGGGGTGTAGGCATGTGCACATGAGTTAAAATTCACATCAATTGGGATTTATAAAGGGGAAGTGTGTGGAATTTGGCATATGAACAGTTTTATGCATCTGGATTTCTTTTGTGTGTACGCACATTTCCAGTTTTGTCCGTACGCCATGTTTTAGTGTGAATTCTACGCACAGCATTATACATGAGGCTTCTTGTCTTTACGTCTCTCTCACCATCTGGCCAAGAAGAGAAGACCATGAAGGACGCAACTCTATCTTAGAAGCCATATTGAGACAGGCACGTGGCTGAGACCTGAGAGCCGCCTGTGGACTCAACATACACTGCTACTTAGGCTATAATGGTGTAGTTTGCTAAGGTTGAAATAGTATTCTGTTTGCTTAATATTTTGTGCATTCTTATCAGTAATACATGATTAAATGTGTAACTTAACTCCTACCTCTTCTTTTACTTTGTCTAGTTGCCTGAGATTACAGATGTAGAAAGGAAGAGGGGAGGAAGTGCTGAAGTATCTTATCACAGAGTGGTAAGTGTATGGAATATAAGACATTTTATTAAGGTCTACACAATAAAGATTGTAAAAAGGGAAAATAGGGTCACAATTAGACTTACTTGATCAAAAAGTTAATAGCAGTTCTGCTGAAGTGCAGCCAGATGGCATGTTATATCTTATTCTTAGTCTTTCCTTCTGATTTTCAAATCCCCTTCTTTCAATTAAACAGCATTTTCATTTGGCTTCATTTCAGTCGTGGTATCACACAATACAAGGCCACACTTTGTATTACCAGTGTTTTGTCTCAGGCCTAAACAAAGACATAAAAAGCGCCCAAATGTTTTCTTATAATTAGATTTTAGCTGCTGTGACAACTGCTTTTGAAAATTTTGAACTTTAAAAGCTCAAAGCTTGAGGTTTGAATTGAACCCAAAATACAAAAAGGTCTTTCTTTCAGAGTCCAAAATGTGCAGGCCAAATGAGGTGAACGTCTGAGCAGTGGTTTGTCTGTTAGGATTTGTTGGCTTTAAAAACGTTGACGTTGATTTCATAAATACTTTCAGCTTTTCATCTGACAGGTGACAGGCGATAGACCTTTAGGCCTGAGCATGGTCAAGCTGAAAGGAAGCTGCAGTGTGTGCTGGGAGAGTTGGGATGTGATGTGGGGCTTTCATTTATGACCTTTGAGTCCCAGGGAGTCGACCTTGAGCTGGGTGTGGAATGAGATGATTACTTATATGTAATCAGGATCATAGCGGTCAGGCTCCCTCACCTTGATCCAGGTCATTTGTCAGACACTCTGTCTGCGTAGAGATTCCACCATTGTGAAAGACGTCTCTCACCAATCAGACATACCGTTTGAACTCCTGCCGTCACATAGAAGATACAACAGGATTATGACCAGCACAGCCAGGTCCTTTAACAGCATCTTTCCCTAGGCTGTCACACTTCTGAACTCCTACAATGCACCCAGTACCATATCCCTTAAACATCCCCCCAAATTATGTTCTGTCATTCTACAATCTGCACTGTACTAAGGATTTTGAGCATGTTTGACCTTCATTGTCTTGTGTCTTTTGTTTTGTTACTTTGTATTGTTGTGCTGGTTTTGGTAATGTTATGGTGTACAGTCGTGGCCAAAAATTTTGAGAATGACCCAAGTATTGGTTTTCACAAAGTTTGCTGCTTCAGTGTTTTTAAATCTTCTTGTCAGATGTTTCTATGTTATACTGAAGTAGAATTACAAGCATTTCATAAGTTTCAAAGGCTTCTATTGACAATCACATGACATTTATGCAAAAAGTCAATATTTGCAGTGTTGGCCCTTCTTTCTTTTTCAAAATCTCTGCAATTCACCATGGCATGCTGTCTCTCCATCATCTTCTGGGCCAAATCCTGACTGATGGTAACCAATTCTTGCATCATCAATGCTTGGATTTTGTCAGAATTGGTGGGTTTTTGTTTGCCCACCTGCCTCTTGAGGACTGATCACAAGTTCTCCAAGGGATTAAGGTCTGGGGAGTTTCCTGGCCATGGACCCCAAATTTTAATGTTTTGTTCCCTGAGCCACTTAGTTCTCACTTTTGCCTTATGGCCCGGTGCTCCATCATGCTGGATTGTTCATTGTTGGTCACCAAACTGTTCTTGGATGGTTGTGAGAAGTTGCTCTCAGAGGATATGTTTTGGTCCCATTCTCTATTCATGGCTTTGTTCTTCAGCAAACTTGAGAGTGAGCCCACTGCCTTGACTGAAAAGCAACTCTCCACATGAATGGTCTCAGGATGCTTTACTGTTAGCATGACACAGCACTGATGGTAGTGCCGCTCACCTTATCCTCTCTGGATGCTCTGAACAATCAGAAAGGGGTTTCAACAGAGAAAATGACTTGACCCCAGCAGTCCTCAGCAGTCCAATCCCTGTACCTTTTGTAGAATATCAGTCTGTCTCTGATGTTTTCTTTGCTGCCCTTCTTGACGTCCACCAGGCCATCCTCCAAAAGTCTTCACCTCACTCACACCTGCCTGCTGCCATTCCTGAGCAAGCTCTGCACTGGTGGTGCCTGTAGCTGAACCAACTTTAGGAGACGGTCCTGGCACTTGCTGGACTTTCTTGGGCGCCCTGAAGCCTTCTTCACAACAGCAGTGGAAATGGCTTTTTTGGGATTAAGTTCATTTTCATGGCAAAGAGGGACTTTACAAGTAATTGCAGTTCAGCTGATCACTCTTCAGAACATTTTGGCAGCAAACTTTGTGAAAATTAATATTTGGGTCATTCTCAAAACCTTTGGTCACAATTGTAGGTTAAATGTATGTTTTGTGGTCTATGCACCTCGGTCTGTACAATAAGGAATGAAATTTAATTTTACCATATGCTATACTTTATATGTGAATGAATGACAATAAAAGTTGAGTTGAGTTATTACTAATGTTTAATCCCAATTTCTTTGGGTTTTTTTGCACATATTTTCAATGTGTTTTGAGAGACTGTAAAATGCCAGCTAAATGAGTCAGGGTGCCCTTTTTAATATGAGCATTGAGCAAGAACGGAAGGGGAATTGTGGTCTTTTAACAAACTGACACAATAAGAGAGTCTCATTTGTCACTTGGAAAGAAATCCCCCAGTGAAGAGCGACTAGGCTGATTCCAGGGCTACAGGGGATAAATTATGAGGAAAAAATAAAAGAACTGGGCCTTTGCAGTTCAAGCAAAAGAAGATTAAAAGGAGACATGACTGAAGTGTTTAAAATTTTGAAATGTTTATGAAGGGAATTAGTCCAGTAGATCGAGACTGTGACTTTAAAATGAGTTCATAAAGAACACAGGGACACAGTTGGAGACTTGTGAAGGGTAAATTTCACACAAACATTAGGATTTTTTCTCTACACAGAGAACCTTGAAGACTTGGAATAAGCAACCAAGTAGTGTGGTAGACAGTAAGAGCTGAGGGACTTTCAAAACTCCATTTGATGTTATTTTAACGGAAATAAGTGCATAGGACTGGCAAGCTTTGTTGGGCTAAATGGCCTGTTCTCGTCTACATTGTTCTAAAGTTCTGCATTTTTGACAGAGAAAACATAATCTCCAAATAAGAAAAAGAAACACCTGAGAATGTTCACCAATGTCTTCTTGTTACTAATGGCACTGCATGAAGATCTAGCCCACCCAAGTTGTATGATTCTCTACTTTATACTTAGTAACTGACTTGGGTTCAGATAACTTTAATTTATGGCTTCAAGCCATTCTGTCTATCTGACTGCTAATGAGCAGACTGTGAGGTTCATTCCTTATCTAACTGTGGTTCCTTAAGAGTGGGAGAAGACCTCTTTGAGAAGTCCTGCATTGGTGACAAACTGGGTGGAAATAAAAGTTTGAAAGTAATAACACTACCAGTCAGTGACAGAGTTTTTTGTGGGGGTGAAACATGTAGTAGGCGGTAGGGTACATCATGGAGAATGAGACAGGTTATTCGGTATTTGGTATACTCTATTTATCCCAGAAGAGAAATGGCCTTTTCTCATGATCTTTGGAGGTCAGAGCACAGGGTCAGCCATTGTACAACAACCCTGGAGTAACTTTCAGGGCCTTACTCAAGGGCCTAAGTACAATCCCTACTCCATTTGAAAATGGAACCTTCCAGATACCAGGACTAGTCCTTAGCCTCAGAGCCCTAGAGGTGACAGTTAACAGTTACATAGCTGGTTTTGACATTTCATCATACCCCCATCTAAGAAAGAACCTAACAGGTTAGTTGGTACTATCGTTATTTGGTGGATGCCACAGGTCAGCCTTTAACAAGATAAAACAACCTTTAAAAGCTCAAAGCTGAATATAAAACCCAATTAGCTCTTAAGACTAATGAGTACAAGTTGTCCATCGTGGAAATAGAATGTGCACACGGGTTAAAGGGTTGGGTAACCTCCTTGGTGCACCCGTCAAATTTAGAGTTGAAACTCAAAGAAAATATACAAGACATAAACAAATCACAGTAACGAGGTCGAGGTAGCCTCATAATACACAGGCGTTCCTTCTCTTCGCTTAAAGGTCCTCAAGTGACATACACTACCTCTGTGTCACCGAAATATATGAACGTTTGAATATATAGCTGGAGCTGCCATACTCCTTCATCCTGGGACCGTCGACAGTCATAAGTGAGAATGGGCTGGGCATTGAGGACACCTAACAGTAAGAGATGGGTCAAAATTTTTTGGCTTATGTTCAAGCAATCTCAAAAGTGCAAATAGTGCAGTACTTCTTCTAATAAATAAATAAATAATCCAAGGAAACAGGTGTTCATTAAAATGTCCAATAAATAATCAATAAATATATCCAGAAGAATGAGTTCAAAAATACAGCTTAATCCATCCCTTCAAAATAACAATGAACCATGGTGCTTCCTTTCTAAAACTGATGCCTCCTTTGCTTAGCCTTTAGGGGTCCCTACAGCCAGTGGGACCGTTAAATAGGGTCTGGTCCACACAACCATACCAGGTATGAATGGGGCTCTGCACTGAGCCTTGCTCTCTTCTCCTGCCACCGTTTATTAGCCTTCACCTGGGTGACATCAGAAGCAGTAGGTTGCTCCAGTCCTTGGTGCGCTCAGCAGGAGTGACCTCTGCCCATTTTAGCACTTATGGAATTTTTAGTAAGTGTGTAACAATCCTTTACAATTTATTACAAATATATATATATATATATATATATATATATATATATATATATATATATATATATATATATATATATATATATATTCACGGCATTCGAAGTCTGTGTCACAATCTGATTGTATGGGTGGTTACCTACCAGGTAACGCTTGTGGTTGGCCAGCAATCTGCTAACATCCGCCACGGTGCCCTCAGTTTGTGAGGAGCAGATCATAGAATGGTTGAAATAGTTTACTGTCAAATAAATGCAAAGAGTACGCGACACGTGTTTCGCCCTCATTCTGGGCTCATCAGGCGTACACACTCCACTGCACTCCCTCTCAGGAATCGAACCTCGGACGTCAGCGCCAGAGGCGATGAGGGCGAAACACGTGTCGCGTACTCTTTGCATTTATTTGACAGTAAACTATTTCAACCATATATATATAAAAGTAACTTAAAACTGAAAGTGCCATATCTTTAAAAGGCTACCAATATAATTTTCTAAGGCTAGAATGGGGTTAATGAGTCATGAACACCCCTTTAGAAAGTGGGGACAAACTGCTGGGAAAGCCCACAACGCCCCTTCTATGAAGCTGTGCTAAGATCAGTAGGAAAATGCACACAACACCCATCTTAACGAAGCAATTTTTAGAATAATGGGAGAATAGACAGGAGTCAGAAATTACTGGTGGCATTAGTTGATTGGAGAAGGTAATAAAGTTCTGCATATTAAGAGACAGATGAGATGATGTATTAGATAATGTGATGTTATCAAATTAATGTATTAAAGCAAATGAATTGTTTAATTGATTGTTCACCAAATGAACTGAGTGTGCAAATAAAGAAATGTCCTGCATTCTCATGTGAACTTCGTGACTGCATTCTTTAAAGATCCAGGAAAAGTTTCTCTACAACACGCTGGTCATGTGCTTCCCTTGGCATCACTTTCCTGACCATCTGTTTCACTCTCCCATCAGCATTGACTCCTCCATGATTCTGCCTTCTTTTACATTGTTTCCTTTAACTTTCATCTTACCTGCCTTCTTCTCTCGTTTGTCAAGTTAAAATTTATTTAAAAATTTAGCTTGTCTTGCAAAACACTTGCAGAGTAAGTTACTCGTAATCCAAGGTTTTACTCAACTTCCTATTTGTAATAAATAGGAAGGAAGTCCTATTACTTAGGACCTGGATGTTGTTTGTGGAAAAACATTTTCCAAGGATGGGTTCACAGCATAGCTGGAGACTCATCTTGTGGAGACCCAATAGTGCGTACAATGTGGTGAACCATAGTTTTTGTATATTGAGAGCCATGCAAATGTTACCATCTGTAAAACAATATTTTCATTCATTACTATGTTTATGAGTTTCTGTACAGTAAGTTTGGGTGAAATGATTTAGGATCTGATTTAGTGATTTCAGGGACTGATTCTTTAATTATGTAATTTGAGTTGACATGTATAACTTCACTTCCTTTCTTAATCGAGAATGTGGGTTTGCATCCTGATTGAATGATAGTTTGTAGGTTGGGCCGCAGTGTTATTGGGGTAAACTCCTACAATTAGTGATCCTGAAATGGAATAAGCAGGCTTTGAAAACACTGCACAACAATTTTTTTGTAAAGTCTTGCTTCCTGAAAAGTTTTTGCTGATTGTGACAGGTACCTACTGGGTATGCACAAATATATAGACATTTATATGTTTACTGACAATAACGTATTTAGTCACGTTTATGTTTCGCATAAGCTATTAAATTCAACAGAATTAAAAGTGTTTTGCTCCTGATTTTCTTTTGTATTCAATGTCCGGTGCATCACGTTGCAGTGTCCAACAGTAGTCAACAAGCATTGACGGATTCCAGTTGCCCTGGTATCGTTTCTCCATTGTAGCAATGTCCTGGTGAAGCCTTTCACTGTGTTCGTCACTGACAGCACTGAGATTTGTGGGGAAGAAGTCCAAGTATGAGTGGAGGAAATGAATCTTGACTGACATGCTGCACTTCATTGTCTTGTATGCTTTGAGAAGTTTGTCTACCAGCTGAATGGAGTTTGGGGCTCTGTAATTGCCCAGAAAATTGTCAGCAATGTCTTTGAAAGCTTTCCAGGCAATGTTTTCAGGCCCAACTAACAGATCTTCAAACCGCGTTTCACTCATAACATGTCTGATCTGGGGGCCAACAAAAATGCCCTCCTTGATCTTGGCATCAGTTATTCTTAAATAATGAAAATCTTCGCCTTTCTTGTTCAGTGCTTTCACAAAATTCTTCATGAGTCCCAGTTTTATGTGAAGAGGACACAAAAATATCTTTGCCGGGTCAACAAGCGATTCGTGTGCCTCATTTTTCTGTCCTGCAACTAACTTTTTACGGAGTGGCCAGCTCTGTTGAGAATAGTGTGACTCTTTGCCACGGCTGTTCCATTCACAGATGAAACAACATTACTTTGTATTGCCGAGCTGCAGTCCCAGTAATAGAGCAATGACTTTAAGATCTCCACAGACATTCCAGTTGTACCTGCTATACTGGACGTACTTCAGCAACAGTTCCATATTCTCATACGTTTCTTTCATGTTTGCTGAATAGCCAACAGGTACTGAAGGATAAACGTTGCCATTGTGTAGCAGAACAGCTTTTAGGCTTAACATTGATGAATCAATGAAGAGACGCCACTCTTCCAGGTTGTGATCAGAAACCAAGGCCGAGAACAATCCTTCAATGTCACAACAGAAACAGAGACTGTCGACTTGTGCAAAAAATTTGGTTATATCATGATGTTGGCCTTGAAACACAGAAATTTTCGTACCCGGTGACAGCAAACACCATTCCTGATGTCTCGAACCCAGCAGCTTGGCTTTTGCTTTTGACAGACCCAAATCTCTGACCAAATCGTTCAATTCAGACTGTGTTATCAGATGTTGATCAACTGATGAGCATGGTTCAAAATCCGGGTCAGTGTCACTGTCAGTACCCTGCATTGCAGTTTCTTCATCTGGTTCATCTAAGGTCCAATCCTCTGGTGGTTTCGGAATTGGAAGACTGTCGTCATGTGGCACGGGTCTCATTGCTGAAGGCAGATTAGAATATTCAATTGACTTCTTGTTTTTGGCAGAGAAACCAGACACATTAGTCAAACAGAAGTAACAGTCCGTCACATGGTCTTTCTGTTCTCACCATATCATCGGAACAGCAAACGGCATCGACTTTCGAGTGCCTCTGAGCCAGAATCTCAGACTGACAGTACATGTCACACAGCAAATGTGAGGCGCCCATTCCTTGTGTTGATCACCAATTTTGCAGCCAAAATACAGATGATAAGCTTTCTTCACAAGAGCAGCCATCCAATGTCTCTGAGGTGCAAGTGTATATTCGCCACAGATATAGCAGAATGTACGACATTGTTACGACATTGATGAGACATATCGCTGAAATTAAAACGTCTATAGCATCAAGCTTACTTACTGTTATATTGCTACAGATACTATACTTTACTATACTGATACTCTACATACACACTGACTATCTATATTTTACCAAATGAGCAGGATCGGTGTATGCAAGCCACCTTTATAACATGCTGAAGACAGCGTCAAGCTCGTTCAGACCTGCCCAGGATGTCAACTTCCAGAGAACAGCTTCCAACCTGGCCTGATTCCATTCCTGGACATGCCCAGGCTCCACAAACCGTTGTTGATAAGTCACTTACGGGAGTGAAAATGTTTGGATACAAATATAAGAACAAATCATGACAAAACTGAAACGGTACGTGATCAGCACCCAAAAACCTATAAGACACATCTAACAGGGTTCAAGAAGCAAAAACTTTGTTGTGCAGTGAAATGAACGAGTGAATGGTAAAAATCACAAAGTAACCCAGCCTCCATTTTTGAGACCGTCCCATACCCGGATAAATGGAGAGAGCTGGCATCAGGAAATGCATCCGGCCGTAAAAATCACACCGAGACCTGTAAAGCATCGACCCCATATATAAATGGGAAAAGATGAAGAAGAAGAAGAAGCAGGTAAAAATCTCAAAATAAATTGATAATCCTTTAAACAAGTTAGAAAATGTATGATGATTCAGGTACATTTAAGGCCTTGGTTAACTCATTTGAACAGTGGATCATTTTTCATTTTTGTTTATTTCCTGTAAGAGATCAATTGAGAGAGAAAAACATTTGCTTATTAAGTGTTTTTCAAACAATGTATCATATTCAAGAATAATAGTAACAAAAGAATGCAATTACATGTAATAATGAAGTACATGAAATACTGTACACGTTTTTAATGGCATTCTACAACAGCATGGGTTAAAAAATTGAGCCCACATAGGCTTGTGGTGACTGAAATAGCTTTCGTAGATCTCATAACTCAAGTGATGTGAAAATTGCATCGATTGATGTGCTACTATAAGTTGCTGCTGGTTGTGGAGGAAGAATGGCCAATTTTAATACATATTTGTTTAAATTTGTTTTATTTTTGGAAAAAGTGCAAAATCTAAGTTGAAAAAGTCTATAACTAAAATTGTTGACTGCCATGCTGTTCAAACTTTCTTTAAGGTGTTTGGGGAAACTTTACTGATGTCTGCCGAGATGAATATGTCATCAAAATTTTTATTCTAAGACAACTGAAGGAACAGACATCTTTCATGTTTTAATTCAGACCGGTGAAAATTAATTAGACATAGAAATCAAGAATTGTTTTCAAATATGTCATCTAGCAAAGAGCAGACACCGGTGAAAATGACACAAGTAGCTACTTCGTTGTTGATTCTGTAGTGACCATTAGCCAGCAATCATGAATGAATTATGATGAATTAGCCAACAGGTGTTAAAAGCAATAAAACAGTAAATTCCTTAAAAAGAGCAATCAGGACAGCTCAGCCATGCATTCTTGTTAAATTCCTTTGAAAAATGAACCAACAATTTTGGGAATATCTGGATTGACACAAAATGGATGTAAACTTGCAAATAACACCATATTTAATTAAGATAACTAAAGCCTAGAATTGGATGGGAAAAAAATCTTCAGGCACTGTGGCCATCTGTGGACTGATTTCAGTAGGTCTGTTCCAGAACATTCTCAATCCAATCTAGGGTTGTAGTGGCCAAAGGCTATCCCTCCAGGATTGGACAGAATTTTGAACACAGGCCCAGACGGGACTCTTGTCCATCACAGGGACCACTGTCACTCACTCACTCACACCTCATATTCACACTGACACAGTAACACTTTGAAATTGCCAATTAACTTAATCTAAAAAAAAATAATAAACTTTATATACTTGCGTATAATTCAGGTCTTGAAACACAAAAAATCAATAATAAAATCAGACCCTGTCTTCTACACCTGTTCAAAAATACAACACTTACTTTTTAATTTTTTTTTACATCTTCTTGCCTCCTCCAATCTCGCAGCAGTTTCTCAGACACATCGAATTTTGTTGCAGCCACTCAGTTACCAATTTCTTTCGCCACTTCAATGATATTTAATTTTAAACCAGCTACATATTTTCTTCTGATCGAACGCTCCATGTCAGATAAGGGATGTTCTTATGATAAAGAGGTATGAGGGTGTGAGATACAAAAAACACAAAACAGTGCAAACGTTGTTTCGGAATAGTTCAGGTGTTACCGTGTAGTCCCGTAGACACAATACATAGAAAAATAAAGGCAGTGTGCTCCGTGATTACTCTCTCAGGTGGGCGTTAGTATCTCGAAATCTCTTGGATCAATAGTGTGAGTTTTCCACATTCAACTTATATGACCCACATTATAAAATACAGGAAATTATACGGTAAAATCAAGTCCCGACTTAATCACGGGAGAACTTAAACGCGAGTATATACGGTAAGCATATTCTGTGCTTGAGTATGTCTGGCTGCAGTAATTTTCATTTAATGAGACGTACAAAGCAGTTCAATTATGACAAATGTTTGGGAGTGACATAAGTAACAGGCAAACTTTATTACAGCGACTGCCCATTATGGATACCTGCAGGTGAATGTGACCCTCTGATAGTGCAGTGGCAGTCAAACAGTGAGTCATTCTAATCTGCTGATAACAGAGCTGTGAGGTTGGTTCAGTGTAACGTAAACAGCCCTGAGTGAGTGTTGACTTACTTTGTGCAAAACAGCTTACACCACAAGGTACTTAACTCATACAGTATCCAGATAGACTTGTGTTTTTTGTGCTTGCATTTTATACTTTTATGATTACGATGATCATTTATTGTATTGAGTAAATGTTGATTTGTGTGATAACAGCATACACTCTACGGCATACTTCATTAATATCTAGATCGCCATTGTTTTTCACATTTTTGCATTTCATACTTTTACAGTTAGGAAGATCATTTAACTTACCAGTTATGACTTAAAGTATCAGGAGGAGTGAAATGCTGATGTACTTGTACCCTTCCGTTTGTGTCCAAGCATCTGGAAAGACTTCATAAACCAGAAACAACTTGCTGATGCAGAAATTTCTATGCACACAAAACTGGACCTGCAGATGCTGGATTGGTTGACTGCTAGGCTGCCTGCCCCCAGCCACCCACCCATGTGCTAACAGTTTCTAACATCTACCTTCACATGCAGTCTGCTGGTGTTTCATTAACTTGTATTGGGGATCTGTTTGCCATCGTTAATGGCTATCATAGATGAAAAACAGGAAATTATACAAAAAAGTTAGTGTGACTGCTGTCAAGAAATATATATATATATATATATATATATATATATATATATATATATATATATATATATATATAGTGCATCAGTAGTACTACGGTGTTGTACCGTGTTAGCCATTATGAATGTAGAGAAAAGCCAAGCAAAATGACACCTTTTATTGGCTAACTATGATTACATCTTGCCTGAAGAAGGGGCCTGAGTTGCCTCGAAAGCTTGCATATTGTAATCTTTCTAGTTAGCCAATAAAAGGTGTCATTTTGCTTGGCTTTTCTCTATAGTGCATCAGGAAAGTATTCACAGCGCATCACTTTTTCCACATTTTGTTATGTTGCAGCCTTATTCCAAAATGGATTAAATTCATTTTTTTCCTCAGAATTCTACACACAACACCCCATAATAACAATGTGAAAAAAGTTTACTAAAATTTTTTACTTAAAAATAAAAAACTGAGAAATCCCATGTACATAAGTATTCACAGCCTTTGCTCAATACTTTGTCGATGCACCTTTGGCAGCAATTACAGCCTCAAGTCATTTTGAATATGATGCCACAAGCTTGGCACACCTATCTTTGGCCAGTTTCGTCCATTCCTCTTTGCAGCACGTCTCAAGCTCCATCAGGTTGGATGGGAAGCGTCGGTGCACAGCCATTTTAAGATCTCTCCAGAGATGTTCAATCGGATTCAAGTCTGGGCTCTGGCTGGGCCACTCAAGGACATTCACAGAGTTGTCCTGAAGCCACTCCTTTGATATCTTGGCTGTGTGCTTAGGGTCGTTGTCCTGCTGAAAGATAAACCGTCGCCCCAGTCTGAGGTCAAGAGCGCTCTTTAGCAGGTTTTCATCCAGGATGTCTCTGTACATTGCTGCAGTCATCTTTCCCTTTATCCTGACTAGTCTCTCAGTCCCTGCCGCTGAAAAACATCCCCACAGCATGATGCTGCCACCACCATGCTTCACTGTAGGGATGGTATTGGCCTGGTGATTAGCGGTGCCTGGTTTCCTCCAAACATGACGCCTGGTATTCACACCAAAGAGTTCAATCTTTGTCTCATCAAACCAGAGAATTTTCTTTCTCATGGTCTGAGAGTCCTTCAGGTGCCTTTTGGCAAACTCGAGGTGGGCTGCCATGTGCCTTTTACTAAGGAGTGGCTTCAGTCTGGCCACTCTACCATACAAGCCTGATTGGTGGATTGCTGCAGAGATGGTTGTCCTTCTGGAAGGTTCTCCTCTCTCCACAGAGGACCTCCGGAGCTCTGACGGAGTGACCATCGGGTTCTTGATCACCTCCCTGACTAAGGCCCTTCTCCCCTGATCGCTCAGTTTAGATGGCCGGCCAGCTCTAGGAAGAGTCCTGGTGGTTTCGAACTTCTTCCACTTACGGATGATGGAAGCCACTGTGCTCATTGGGACCTTCAAAGCAGCAGAAATTTTTCTGTAACATTCCCCAGATTTGTGCCTCGAGACAATCCTGTCTTGGAGGTCTACAGACAATTCCTTTGACTTCATGCTTGGTTTGTGCTCTGACATGAACTGTCAACTGTGGGACCTTATATAGACAGGTGTGTGTCTTTCCAAATCAGGTTCAATCAACTGAATTTACCACAGGTGGACTCCAATGAAGCTGCAGAAACATCTCAAGGATGATCAGGGGAACCAGGATGCACCTGAGCTCAATTTTGAGCTTCATGGGAAAGGCTGTGAATAGTTATGTACATGTGCTTTCTCTATTTGTTTATTTTTAATAAATTTGCAAAAATCTCAAGTGAACTTTTTTCACATTTTCATTATGGGGTGTTGTGTGTAGAATTCTGAGGAAAAAAATGAATTTAATCCATTTTGGAATAAGGCTGTAACATAACAAAATGAGGAAAAAGTGATGCGCTGCGAATACTTTCCGGATACACTGTATATATATATATATATATATATATATATATATATATATATATATATATATATATATATATATATATATATATATGTTACATGGTTTACTGTCAAATAATGCAAAGAGTATGCGACACGTGTTTCGCCCTTATTTGGGCTCATCAGGCGTACACACTCCACTTCACCCCTCATGGGGATCGAACCTCAGATGTCAGCATCAGAGGCGAAGCCCCTTTACATTGCGCCACAGCGTGTGGTTCGTTTATTTGCCAGCCTGGAGATCAGAGTAATTACATTCATAGCATTCGTAGTCTGAAGCACAATCTGATTGTAATAATAATAATAATAATTCATTATGATTGTATGGGTGGTTACCTACCAGGTAACGCATGTAGTTGGCCTGCAAGTCGGCAAACATCCTCCACGCCCTCTCAGTTGTGAGAAGCAGGTTATAGAATGTTACATGGTTTACTGTCAAAAATAATATTGTCACAAGAATGAACAGAAGACATCAAAAAGATTTGGGGCAGCCATCCGTATATTGTGCCCTGGCTGCAAAATAGGTTTGGTTTAAAAGTTGTGTTCGGATTCAAGTCCAAAACAGAAATGATTTAAGGCTGTAAAGATGGCAGCTTTGAAGGAAGAGAGAGGAAGTGACATTATCGGGCCCAGAACCAGAGGTGATGTCATCTGGACTGGAAGTGACATCATAAATGGCACTGGAACCGGAAGTGACTTCACCTTTGGGAGTGACATCATCAAGGGAACCAGAAGTGTCGTCATCGATGCCACCGTAATCGTACAGGATTTCCCATGGATGGTCTGCAGCGGATTGAGAAGAAAGTCAGTGCACCTTTCCACCCCCTGGTCTAGTGTTGAATTACTATTATTCAGGCCCTTTAGCTGCCTCCCAATCACACAATATATATATCGTATAGTATATTAGAAGGACAAATCAGATACTGCAGTTTGGTGACCAAGTGAGTGAGGCCAGACTCAGATGGTTTGTGTACAGAAGAGAGATGAGGGGTACATCGAGAAAATAATTTTGAGGTTGGAACTGTCAGACAAGAGGCCAAGATGAAAAGTGGAAGGCCAAAGAGGAAGTCTATGTATGTGGTGAAGGAGGACATGAAGGCAGTTGATGTGGCAGAAAATGATGTAAAAGACAGGGATAGATGAAGACAGATGATCTGCTGTGGCAATCCTTAAATGCGTGCGGCTGAAAGAAGAAGAAGAAACTTCAGAATGTTCCTCTGTTTTAATACAAACGAGTTTGCAGATTCACCAATGGTTTTCAAAGAGAGATTCTGAATTTTCAAAAGTGTGTACAGAACGATCCGTATAAAATATCTCAATGAAAACTAAACCGTCTTGACAAATTTCTTTGAAGCATAAGTGCAATAAATTTCAGTAAATTTGGTCCATGGAGGGTCAAGTTGTTTTGCGACAGACATACGGACATGGCTACTGCAGTAGGTGCTTTGCACGTTATATACAAACACATCTGACAAAAAGGGTCAACAGTGTGGCATTATAATTAAAGTGCTGGAATATAAAGCAGAAAGCCACAGTCTAATGTCTTATGCATCACAGGATAAAAATGTAGAAATGTATGAACATTAAAGCTTTAAGAGAAAAGTCCTTCGGGATATATTTAATATGAAAGGGGCTACGTTAAAAATACACAGTGTGATGATTTCATTAGATAACTATACAGTAGGAGAAATACCTGTCTTGTTTAATAATGTAAACCTTTTGCAATGTAGACTAATGTTTTATTAGATTGTATAATTTCTTCAGCACAATGCTTGGTAGGTGAGGATGTTGTGTCAACCTAAGCCCTTAAATCCTTTTCCGAATTTGTTTTTGTTGCTCTGTGTCTCCCATCTTATATTTATAATTAAACTTCTTGCAAACTGTTTGGCTCTGCTTTTTCACTAATCTGCACTAAATTGCATTTTCAAGTGTTCATATGAGCCAGACTAATAAGACAATACAGATGCAGTTTTGCAGCTTTCCAACTGTTACAGGTGTAATTTCCTTACAGGTTCATTGTAATAGTCTTTATACTTTTTTCACTTTATATCAAGCAGATAAATTAGGTGTCCAACTACCCTGTATGATTTGATTTGGAAGAATCTTTTGTTAATGCTTAGGCTAATATCAAAATTTAACATTCAAGTTCTGATGTTCAATAACTACCAAATTGTGCAAGAAAAATTCACCTCTATTTCAAAATTGGGGACGTGCAGTGCTTATAGATAAGATTCACCCAGCTGGAAGTTTTCACATTTACGGCTGTGCAACATTGAGTTGCAGTGGATAAAATGTAATCTTTTTTTCTTGACCGTGATCAATAGAAAGAGACTCTTTAATATCAAAAGGTAAACAGATCTCGGCAACAAGGTGTAAATGAACTACAATATACAACACACTGATAACTGATCACATACATATTCACCCTCCTCAAGTCAGTATTTAGTAAATGCCAGCTCCACACTACCATTTTTCCTCATTTTTCTTATTTCTTGCCAAACTTCTCAACTTCTGTCAGGTTTCATGGGGATCCTGAGTGAACAGCCTTTTTAATGTTCAGCCACAAATTCTCCATTAGATTGAGATCTGGATTCTGACTCAACCACTCCAGGACATTCTCATTGATGCTTTCAAAGCGTCCCCATGTAGTTTTGGGTTTATGTTTGGGGTTATTGTCAAAAATCTGCGGTGGGCTGGCGACCTACCCGGGGTTTGTTTCCTGCCTTGCGCCCTGTGTTGGCTGGGATTGGCTCCAGAAGACCCCTGTGACTCTGAAGTTAGGATATAGCGGGTTGGATAATGGATGGATGGATGGATGGATTATTGTCAAAGATACACCATTAACACAGTGAAATATACTGGTGGTAGCATCAGGCTATGGGGCTGCTTCTCTGCATCAGGCCCTGGAAGCCTTACTGGGGTAAAAATGAAAGCAGCAAAATACGGGGAAATCCTGGAGGAAAACCTCATGTAGTCTTCAAAAGATCTGCACCCTGGGAGAAGATTTGTTTTCTCCAGTAAGACAATAAAACCAAAGCCACACAGCAATAGCATCGCAACAACAATGGTTAATATCCTCAAGTGACCAAGTCAGAGTCCAGATCCACAATCCCAGTTGAGAATTTGTGGCTGGAATCGACAAAGGCTCATGATCCCAATGCAATATGACAGAGCTTGACTGTTTTGCAAAGGGCAATGGGAAAAGATCTTGTGTCCAGATGTGCAAAGCTGATAGAGAGACCAGTGGATACAGATACAAGGCTATCATAGCCGCCATCTACTAAACGCATAAGAACATAAAAAATTTGACAAATGACAGGAGATCATTCAGTCCATTGAGCCTGTTTGTGTAGCTAATAGCTAAGCTGCCCCAATATCTCATCCAGATTCTTCTCAAAGGTTGTCAAGGTTTCTTCTTCAACTCCATGTCTCTGTAGTTTGTTCCAGTGTCCCACAATTCTTTGCATAAAGAATTGTTTCCTGGCTTCTGTCTTAAATGCCCTTTCTTTAATTTCCATTGATGTCCTTGAGTACGTGATTCACCCTTAAGTTGAAAGAATTCTGATGGATATTCCTTATCGATGCCTTTGAGGATTTTGAAGACCTGGATTAGGTCACTATGCAGTCTCCTATGCTCAAGACTAAACAATTTTAGTTCTCTGAGTCTGTCAGAGTAGGACTTTCTTGCAATGCAATGTCTTTCTTGTAGCGTGGTCACCAGGGGCCTCATGTACTGTATAAACAGTGCGTATGCACAAAAATGTTGCATAAGCCCGTTTCTATACTCAAATCGTGATTTATAAAACCTAAACTTGGTGTAAAGCCACGCACATTTTCACGGTACCTCCAACCCTGGCGTACACAAGTTCTCTGCTTGGTTTTGTAGACTGGCGGCACCCAGCGTCAAAGCAGTGCTACTGTTCCTGTGTGGTTACCCTTTCTTTTATAGATCCACATCCCTGACGCGGCTTTATAAATACACTGAAATTAACTACGTATTGTTTATTAGTTTAATGCATCTGATTGTAATAACCTGTAACAATATAATGGTCTACAGAATGCTCAAACTATTCTAAATACAATAGCTACTTTAGCGTTGTTACTCTTACTGCACCTTCTTCTTCTTCTTTCAGCTGCTCCCGTTAGAGGTTGCCACAACGGATCATCTTTTTCCATATTACTCTCACTGCACCACTCGAAGTATTTATATAACTGTATCTGAGTGTGGAATCACAGATCTACAGCAGCTGATCAGAAAGAGAATTATCGGTATACAGCATCAAGCACACACTGCCTCAGCCATGCTGTCTATTTGAACTGCTCTCATGCGGCAAAATGCTTCAGAGCCTTTCCTGTACTGACCTGGCGGTTCAGAAAGAGTTTCATCCCAAGAACTATAAATGCACTCAATCAGTCCATCAAGTGATCCTGGTAGAACTGTTTGTACTTATAAGTACAATTACCTCACTATAAACTTATGATACAATTATAATATTGCACAACCTGAGTCACTTTATAAAGCGCATATTTACATATGATTACGATATCATTTTTAAGATGAAATGCAGCAAAATATGTTTGTTATATTATACAGATAAAACTTTAACTTCATTTAAATAATCTATATTGTTAATAATTAAACATGTGTGGACACAATTCATCTTTATGGTTGGCGAGGTTTCTGCTTCAATTCCATGTCTTGATAGTTTGTTTCAGAGTGCACAACTCTTTGCGCAATAAAGTGCTTTCTGGCTTCAGTCGTTAACTCACTTGCCCTAATTTTCCACTGATGTCCTCGAGTATGTGTCCTCCAGTATGGGAAAATTTCCAAAAGGGTGAATATTTTTTATAGGCCGTGTTTCTAATATGGTGTCCTGCTAATTATAAGTGCCAGGATCCAGTTGGATAAAACGTATTTGGAATGGTCTGTAGTTTCAAAGGTAGTCTCCTTGTTCCCACTCAAAATGTCTTTTATTTTCCCAATGTCAGTCCACTAAATCCTTCAAAGCTAAGCAAGTAAAGATTAGGAAAGGAAACAGATTCCTACCTGGGGGAATATCCATGTCAGTAACAGTTGTAAATGATCTGAGTCATGACAAAACAAAGATTTGGGGATCAGCCCCGTATATTGTCAGCGAGTTATCAATTGTGATTGTTACTGGTCTTTTTTTGTAAAATAACAAAAGACAAATAAGTATTTTTTTATACAGAAACAGCAGGAAATGGAAATTGATGGCATTGGTATTAGAAGGAAGTGAGGTCATCTGTAAAGGAAGGGAAGTGATGAGTTCTGTCTTAGTCTTCCGTGACTCTGAAAGAGAGAAAGAGAAAAGACATTAATGCTCGTTACTAACCCTTTTCCTGGTGTCATTTAGGCACCATGTTGGACTATTTGGCTGTCCCCTAAGCACATGTTTGACACAGTAAATCCTATTATTGTTAATTAGTTGGTCTGAAAGTAATCGATGGCAACAGGCCAGTGTGACCATTAATTGTTGAAACCCAGGGCTTGTTTTGCCTGTTTGTGTCTTCTTAAATTCTTGACGAAATTCCATTTTTCTCATCTGAATTAATGCATTTCTTTCAGGTAAAGTGAACTACACACTTGCAGATGTCCCTGTCCTTAACGCTAGAATCCCTGAAGTCTACGAAAAAACATATAATTCCAGACCCCCAACCCTTGACGGAGCTCAATTTGGACAAAAAGTTATCTGAGCACAAGCCAAGGCTCCGTATCTGTGTGTGAGGTGAGGTGTCTAGAGTTGTATAGGGTAAATAGTACAGTATTTCATTTTTTGGAATACATGCATTTCATTTGTGTTCCGTGTCTACAAAGATCTGGGTAAGTGTAGGATGAAATGTGAGGCAGGAATTGTTGAAGACATAACTAAAAACGAAACCTTTTCCATATTTTAGTAATAACTGACAAAATTTTGACATGAAGTGTATAATGTGTGAAGATTGAAGTCCAAATATCAAATAAACACTTTCATAAAAGGTACACGTATAACAAAACAAGTGCACTTTTATTCAAGAATATAACTGAAGAAAAATAAATTGTGTTGGGGTATGACGCTGACACGAACCTCTTGGGTGGTGCAGAGGTAACAACTGATGACTCATAATCAAGAGCTTGTGGGTTCGACCCTGACCGTTTCCCAGAATTATTGTTTTGAGTAGTGAGCTGCTCTTATTGTTACTATTATACAATAAAACATACATTTGATTTGAGTCTGTAACAGCTGGTGTAAATTTATGGTACTTGTAAAGGTTAGGATTTTTTTTAGTTTTATTCTCTCAGTCACATTCACGCTCGCTCCGATCTGACACTGTTAGTTTTCAAA